>NC_140500.1:17447088-17474588 GCF_964271855.1 Acomys minous
ATATAACAGTACCTGGCTAGATACTGTTAGCTATAGAAAAGTTTCTTTAGACTATGCTTTGAGAGCAATAGAAAGTTGGCTTAGAACATCATGATTTACAGATATTTTATAATAGAGGATCTGTTGGCAGTTAGTCTAGGCTTAGATGTCACACCTGTTGCTTTGGGACTGGGATTAAGTCAAGCTTTTTCTTTATTAGGAAACATTTAGTTCAAGCTATGTTGCTATGAAAATCATGTAAACACAATGGCTTTAGCACGAAGCAACTTATGGTTGAACTTTCCTGAGTATTGTTTAAGAAATAATAATCAGGTCAGGCTGACCATTGCTTGGAAATTGATTGATTTTTTGCTGTGTGCTTTATTGTGGGTTATTCAGAAATTTGCATTTCTTTATTAGATTGTTCTCTTGCTTTGTTGAATTTTTTAAATGTCCTGTTTATTGTAAAAGATGGGGAAAATCATGATGTAATCTGTAATGAAGAAAATTGAATTTCATTTTAAATAAAGTACAGGGGTTGGTCCAAGGAGTAACAAAGACAGAGAGACAGAAAAGTAAAGTTCTCCTGGGCTATAAGACCTTTCAGCTTGTACCACATATGTCTGGATCTAGTATTTCCTTTTTTCCTCTGTTCATCAATCTGTCCTCAATCACTACTTCCTAGCTAGTTGCTCACCAATGGTTGGTTTCCCTAAACCAGCTATTCTCCGCCTGCTCAATTCTCCCTACTGCAGATCCACCAAGACTTTCTCTTCTCTCTTCTTCATTGGTTCCCAGAGCTGGTCTGCAGGATCAATATAATTGCGCCAGACTGAAAGGCTGTAAAGTGTTTCACAATTCAAAAGTCATGATAGTATAGAAACCTTAGAATGATGGAAACAAGTAACAGTGCAGGATGGGAGCAGACAGAGTAGACAAACTGACCACCAGGGCCAGACGTAAACAATTGTAATTCAGGCTGGGTGGGTCAGCCATGAAGGTCTATGGCAAGAGGAAGTTATTAAATATCTAGCATAGGTGAGTGACGCCTTCTAATATTCATCTTTAATGACTGCTTTCAAGGTTTTCTGAATTTTCTCTGAATTTTGGTTAACCAAGGAATTTTACATAGGATTTTGTGTTTGTTGTTGTTGTTTTCTTCTTCTTCTTCTTCTTCTTCTTCTTCTTCTTCTTCTTCTTCTTCTTCTCCTCCTCCTCCTCCTCCTCCTCCTCCTCCTCCTCCTCCTCCTCCTCCTCCTCCTTCTTCTTCCCATATAAAGGAAAATATGATAAGGGCAGTACCAGTACCAGGCTTGGCAGCAGGAAGAACAGAGAGGGTTGATGATGGTTTCAGGAAATCTTGGACATGAACACAATCAACATAGGATGAGAGAGACAAGAAAAAAATTGGCAATAAATCAAGCCCCAAGTTTGTATCTAAGTTTACCTAATGAGTACCAGTGTTGTCAGCTAGCACAACAAGGAAGAGTATTGAAACAAGTTGAGCTTCAGAGGGATGTGGGTATTCCAGGTGGGAATCGTAGCCAGAAGCAAGAGGCTCGGTCATGGAGTAAGGAAGCAGTCTGGGATGGACACATGAGACAGACATCAGGAGAGTTGCCGGGATGTGAAGAGCAGGCTCATGGGATGAAAAGTGAGAGTTGGGGTGGGGGCAATGAGTACCCAGCCTTCACAATCATTTCCCCAGTGCAAACTGAGGAACAAACAAAGAAAAACAAAGCTTTCTTCTTCTTAAACATAAACTTTCTCCTTTGTTTTGTTTTGTGGGGTTTGTTGTTGGTGTTCTTTTCTTTTCTTTTTTTATTTTTTATTTCTTAATTCTTTGTTCATCTTTAGCTTTTTAGCAGGGATTGGGGGAGGGGTGCTATTTTCTGAGCTAAATTTGTGCCTAGATTTGCATGAGGAAAACAATACTATGACTTCAGAGGGAAGAATCTGTTCCCATGCATCTGCCGTAAGAGCAGCTACTGGCCCTGCATGGTTTAGATGACTGATACAACAAACTGTTGGGCCTATGACAATCCTCCTGAAGAGTAAGATCTGAACACAGTGAGAAAATGTGCAAATGGCTCTTTTCTTCCTTTGGATAATAGTTTGTAATTCACAAGATCATTTTGTTAGTGGTTTTGATGATGAGGCAATCATGTCAAGAATTCAAATGTACAAGTCACGGTTTTAACAGCACCTCATGCTTACACTTATTAACAGACTGTAAAATGCCTGCTCATTAACTAATACTAAAATAAAAAGTTAAGAAACAAATTCAGACTTCTGGTCATCTTTAAAATAAAATCACAAATACCCCCATATAACTATTGAAGGAAGTACAGAAAATTTTATCTATAAAAGCTTATTTACATTTATAGAATCTGAAAAGGTGAATCCAAAGGTTATAGAAATTAATGCTGTGAGGATGCTGTTCTCTGGGTTGCAGGAATAGGTTATTTTACTTTGCTGATTTAAAGAATGAAATGATAGGAAAATCAAGTTCTCAACAGCCAGCCAAGTTTTACTGAAAGAAGTGCAAATGCGCACGCGCGTGCGCGTGCACACACACTCATTCACAGACACACACATACATACATGCACATCCAGCACATGCACACATGCATACATACACACATACACATGCATGTACACACAATCTCTGTATAACAAAGAATTGATTTTGAACTAATGAATCACAAATCTACTATGTAGAAAAGATACTGTTTTTAATGTTGTTTTTAAAAAGTTAATTAAATAATCAGCAAAATGAAATAGGCCTTTGTTTTACACCAAATATAAAAAGACTTATTGGATTTAAATTTGAAACTGTAAAACCACTGAAAAAAACAAAAAATCCTCTAGCACATTGACCCGAATAATGATATTTATTACTTCGTTCACAATGTACAGTTACTGTTTTTGTTTTTGTTGTTACTTTGATGTGGCTTTTTTTTTCCTGCTTCTTGTTTGGTTTTTTATTTGTTCACTTTCAACTGCCTTGAACATCAGTTCAAGTTTCTTCAACCATATAGTGTAGATCTGCAACAATCACACTCCAAGGAACTTCCAGACTTTCAGCCTCAGCATAGGTCTCTGTTATTGGCCCTTCTTGCTGCCACATTTGGGTTTTGAACTAGCAGTTAGTGGCCACCTCATCCCTCTTTCCTGTAGGCGGCTTTTGTGGGAATGTGTAACCCCTAACCATGCAAGGCAGTCTCATAAATTCTCTGTTATAATTATATGTGTTTTACTGGTTCTTTTTCTCAGAAAAGCCTTGAATAATACAAATGGATAAAGAAAAAGTAACATAATATACAGTATGATTATTCTCCATCGAAGGAGAAGAGCAAGAGAAGGGAGAGGAAGAGGAGAAAGAAGAGGAATTCTTGCATTTCCAATAATAGGAATGAAACTGGAGACCTCTGCATTAAGTGAAGTAACGCAGGTGCAGGACAAAATACGTCATCATTATTGATCACTTGTAATATACCAGATAATGTAAGTGATAAATAAAATATAAAATTCATAAAAGCAGCAAGTAGAGTAGTGGAGGCCAAGACATGAGATGTTACATTTGGAGATGTCAAACAATAAAAAATTTCCGTAAGACAAGAGGAATTTCTTTGAGAGAACTGGCATTTAATATGGTGAGTATAATTAATAACAATATATTGCAGTTTTGAATCTCACTAAGAAAGTAGAAAAATGTATATGAGGTTATATGTGGCAATTAGTTCTATTTAGCCATTCCACCACATATGCATGTATATATTTTAATGTATCATGGTGTGCATGTTAAGCATGTGTAAATTTTATTCATTTACTAAATTTAAATAAATAAAGCCAATCATGAGTTGGAAAACCTGTAGTCTAGCACAGAGGAGAGCAAGGCAAGAGAATTATGAGTTTGAAGCTAGCCTGGGCTACATACATAGCCTGGGCTACATACATAGCCTGGGCTACAAACAAGACCACGTCGGAAACAAGCCCACAGAATGCTAAGTATGGAGAATTAAGGCCCCTCAGCAGGGCTGTTCACAAGGGTTCATCTTGCTGAACTTGCCAATTGGTCTGTCCATAAACCAACGCTGAGCAGAGTAAGGTACAGTTAGGTGTACCCATCTGTGTTAGCACCAAGTCAAAGACAGCTACCTGGAGTGCTCAGCACTCAGGTCATCAATTTCTTCTTTTCACTTCTACCCAACCAACCAACCATTGGGTGTTTTTGGTTGTCAAGATATCACATGCCATGAGAACACTTAATGTAAACAAAACTTAATGCAGTGAAGATGAAGGGAGGAAAGGGCTACTAGCAATAGGAACAGAAAATAGCACAGTAATGGTTCCAGAGGTAAGGGACCTGGGCCATTTTCTCTTCGTAAGGAGACAGATTTAACCCCACCTACAGGGGACTGTGAACAGAAAGTCAGACTTGACGCTGTGCACCCAGGCCCTTACGCTGGAGAAGGAATTGTTTTTGATGATTACAACTATGTACCAAACACACATTCCAAAAGTCTAAAATTTTAGGATAAGGACTTTTGAACGCTATAAATTTCAGTTGCCTCACTTACTCATGAAAACTTTCTCCCACTGTGAGTCTTTTCGACTCACAGGACTTCGTAGAGTCCCATCCCAACAACCAGGATCACTACATAATTAAGAATATTACTTTGGAAAACTGGGTAAACTAAAAATGAGGGTGTGTGTGTGTGTGTGTGTGTGTGTGTGTGTGTGTGTGTGTGTGTGATTTGTGTAATCTAGGCCTTAAAATACACACTTATATAAAAGAAAAAAATTGAGCACACTTGAGTTTTCAGACAGGTTAATTAAATTTACTGTCATTAGGGTTGGAGAGAGTGTTTGTTGCTCTTGTAGAGGACCAAGGTCCTGTTCCAAGCATTTGCATCAGGTATCTCACTATCTCCTGCAACTACAGTGAATCCAACACCTTTTTCTGGTCCCTTGGAACCCCTGCACTCATGATCTCTCTCTCTCTCTCTCTCTCTCTCTCTCTCTCTCTCTCTCTCTCTCTCTCTATCTATCTCTCCCTCCTTCTCTCTCTCATACATATAAAAAATTTTATTTTTTAAAATTTCACAGTTTCTTAGAAACTCCTCATCATAAGTATACTAATATAACACTTTATGTACAACATAAAAATTTGAATTTAAAACAGAACTTAGTTTAAGAATAGGCCTTAAATGTAATTTTTAAAAAATGCAACCAAGCTGTTTAATGTATTTAATTATTTTAATATTAAGTTATTTCGATGCTTAAATGTTTATATCAAATCAGTATTTGAAAGAGTATTGACAATGTGGCTTGAATATTAAGAAGAGCATACTCTTCTGTCATTTTTCTCTCATTATAACTTTGCTCCTGTTGGCTTTTCCCACATTGTTCAAATATCCATCTATGATAAATGGTACACAGTTTTTCCACAACCAGTGTAGGAATTAAGTGTGACTGTGAGGAGTTTTTTTGTATTGAATTGTGTGTATATGTATGTGCCTGAATGTATGTATGTGTACATGTGTGCACAGCATCCCACAGAGGCCAAGAGGCGTTAGAGCCCTGGAATTGGAGTTATGGGATGTGGCAAGCAGCGATGTAGATGCTGTGAACCAAACTCAGGTCCTCTGTAAGAACAAGTATTTTTTTTTTCCTAAGTACACAGTGTTCTGCCTGCATTTGAGCCAGCAGGCCAGAAGAGGGCACCAGATCTCATTATTAACTTTATCGATGACTGTGAGCCATCATGTAGTTTCTGGGCATTGCACTCAGGACCTTTGGAAGAACAGCCAGTGCTCTTAACCTCTGAGGCATTTCTCCAGACCACAACAAGTATTCCTAGGTGCTGAGCCATCTTCTCTAGACCACAATGTTTGAGAATTAAAAACATTTTATGTTTTTCCTAAACTATAATTACTTCAATTCATAAATATGGATTTTGAAAAGATAGACTATTAGTATGGAGCCCATACTGGCCTCTGATTCTCAGCCCTCCTTACAGTGTATGCTGCTCATCCTGGCTGTGTTTGCACATGAGACTTTTAAATAAATGTTGTTTAATATTTCAGATTCACTCTTAGCAAACCTGAGGGCTTCTGAGGAGGTGTTCCACTGTTCCACACTTCCACAGTGACTCTGCTCCCACAGGTCCTAGTTTAAGTACAAAATAGACAAATAACTTTTTTTCATTTACTAGTCCATGTATACTAAACACTAACATTAACTTTGAAACAAACAAACAAACAGGCATGTTAGATTTCAAACCTGGGATAAATAGCTGAAGTACCTATTTAGCATGCTAAAGTAGACATGAACTCCAGGTTCTCCCTGCATCAAGGTTAAGTTTGAGCCTTAACATTTGAATTGAGGATTTAATTGAATTATCTTTATCATCAAAACAGAGTATCACAGTTTTTTTGTATGACTTAGTTTATCCAAATTACTAAAGCTTAACAAAGTGAGAAACGACCAATAAGTTAGACAAATATTACTGTGAACCTGAGTAGACCTTAGGAATTTATAAACCTTAATGATCAAATATATATTGTTAGTTATTTAAATTTTTTAGAAGCTTGATGTTGAAGAGTTAGCAAAGGCATAAGTGTTAGATATAAATTTCTAAGTCAGCTTTTGTTAATATGAGTAGATCTTTATAACCTTAAATTTTTATCATAATAAAAATTACCAATCCAAAATATTACAGAGACTTGTTGTTTCCTTAGTGTAAACAGAGATATAAAAGCTAAGGGCTCAGTAGGACTGAGAAGTTTTATAATTGCTACTTTATACTATTTGGTCATTTTATGATGGTGAAGTCATGTCTTGTACTCTTTAACATTAGAAATATGGCTATCAGCCATGTGGCTGCTTATATCTTGATGACGTCATCAACCAAGTTGGAGGAAAGTAACATGGTTGCTACTCAAAGCCATCTATTTCCCTAAACAAGAATTGAATCTAAGTTACATATACAGTATGTGTGTGTGTATATATATACACATATAGTATATATCTGTTATATATACAGTATATATATATACTTTTAATTATAAGCCTCATTATTTTTAAAGCCAAATTTTGACACGTGTTTTATAGAATTTAAATCATACTCAATGAATTTTAAAATTCTGAATTAGAGTTTATAGCATAGTCTTAAGAGATTTTTTTTTATGACAGAGCACAGAGAAAAAATAGAGATAAAAGATTTAAGAGCAGAAAGTTGTAGAGGCTTAGAGATAAAGACTTTGATATCTTTTCTTTGTGACACGTGTTGTTACAATCTGTGAGAATTTGGAAATCAACTGTGCCTATTTTTAGCCATTGACTTGTACTGAGGCCGAGCTGTAATAATAATATTTGAGTTCATGGAGGAAGAAAGAAAGGGTAACAAAACAAAACAAAACACGGAGAGTCAGGAAGGGCTGTTCCTATAAGTTCTAAGAGTTAAGCCAGAGAAGAAGGTGAAGGATTGCAGGCTGGAGCAAGATACAGCTATAGCGTCCTGGGATTGCGGGCTGGCCGTAGCTCCTAGGGGAGGGAGAAAGAAAGCTACGGGAGAGCAGGGGAAAGGGGGCCAGTAAGGGTCTTCAGCAGAGATACCAGATGAATGTAGATAGTTGTTCATGTGGTAGGCGACCCCAAAGGGCGTAGTAGCAGGCTCCATCGTACAGAGACTCACTTATGGAGCTCCAAGTAAGAAGAAGCAATAAAAAGAGTTCCAGGCTGCCGCAGGGGGGGACTGCAGCTCCTGAGGGAGGTGAAAGCCAGTAGGAGAGAGAGAGAGAGAGAGAGAGAGAGAGAGAGAGACAGAGAGAGACAGAGAGAGACAGAGAGAGACAGAGACAGAGACAGAGAGAGACAGAGACAGAGAGACAGAGAGAGAGACAGAGACAGAGAGACAGAGACAGAGAGAGACAGAGACAGAGACAGAGAGAGAGAGACAGAGAGACAGAGAGAGAGACAGAGAGAGAGACAGAGACAGAGAGAGACAGAGAGAGAGAGAGAGAGAGAGAGAGAGAGAGAGAGAGAGAGTAGGAGAAATGGGAGACGCCCATGGGGGGGGGCGGGCAGGGGCATAGCAGGCTGCAGAAACCAGAAAGGTGCCCACATGGATGGCATTAGCCAGGCAGAGCCCAGAGAGACAACAGCAGCACTTAGAAAGCAGGCAGTGGAAAACATCAGCTGCAGAACCATACTCTAGAATTTGAAATCGAATCTCGTGGGTGGGGGAAGCCAGCAGAAACAAATGTTCCACAGCTACCTTAGGAGAGTCAGAGGCACAGCTTTGCTCAGAACGGCTGAGGTCCTTGGAGAGGGGACTCGTTTATACCATTCCCAGTTTCAGCACCTTAGGAATGAAAAAAAACAAAACAAAACAGAAAGAAAAGAAAGGGGAAAGAACACGGCTGGTGCCCGGTGTTGGCACTAGATGAGAGAAAAAAGAAAAAAAGAAGGAAAGAAAACACGACTGCTTCTAAGGTATGTTGGAAGAGAAAGTTTATTATTATAGATGAGTGGGAGAGCACAGCCAGAGGCAGAGACATCTGGGAGAGTCTACAGTGAGGATGACCAGAATGAACCAGGCCATATGGGGAGGGGGGAAAGAGGACACACACACACACACACACACACACACACACACACACACACACACACACACACCAAAATAGGTGTATTGCCACTGGAGGAAGGGAAGCCCAGCCCCTGGGCTGTAAAAGTGTAGGGTAGGTGGTGGGGTACGCCAGTCAGGAGGACCCTGTAACAGGCCGGGTCTGAGGAGAGCCTGGAGGCTTTTATTAGTTAAACAGGCACCTCAGCCATTTGTCCCAGGTTTGAAACGTACCATCCCACCCTTTTCCTTGATAATAAATACACGATAAGGGGCAACAGAGTTTTCTCTAGGGTGAATTTCTGCTGACACTGGCGTGTCTTTGTTGGGGAGCCATGGAAGCTGGAGTTGTGGTCAAGTCCGGGAAGAGCAGACTACTCTATTCAGGCTTTGTGGGACTTTCTGGGGCTAGGAATTTGCAGGCAACAACTGAAGCAGTCTGTGTGGGTGGACCACCTGGGGCTAGTCACTTTGAAGCTGTCCAGGATACAGCTTTTCAGGGGGACACCTGGAACTCACCGGTTAGTGGAGCAGTCTGCAGTTGATTTGAAATGTTTGGACAGATAGACTAGGGAGAGAAGGCAAAGTCAAGGAGTAAAGGGGAAAATTTTTTCTTAGGTGTACATTTGAAACTTTTAAGCTCATGGTCCTGGTGACTGGAGGAGAGGCGTCCCAGGACCGGGGAGACAGAGATCCCATGCTCAGGAACAGGCAGATGAGAAAACACGCTGTTGTTGACAGGAGTGCTTATCTGGATTCCATTTTGTTATCGTTAAGAAACATATGCTGCCACACAAATATGGTATAAGATTTACTGTAGAAGGGATGAGGAAAGAGAGAAAAGGGGGGAGTGAGGAGGGGGAAGGATGCCTCAGGGAGACAGACAGAGAAAGGGAAGCCTAGAAAGTGGCAGCCTAGTCCTTTTATATCTGGCACTCAGCTGGTGGTGACATCAGGTTAAGAGACCTAGTGGCAGGCCACCTATGTGCTAACACATTTGCCCTGTGAAAGGAGGGTGCAAGTTGATTCTCTGAAGCCTATAAGAGTTTTCTTAAGCAGGCTACCAAGAAGAGACTTGATACCATATGAACATATAGAGGGGAGAGGAGGTCCCTGTCACTCACAGTCATAGGAGAAGGGAGTAAGGGGACAATGGGAGGGAGGGAGGAATGGGAGGATAAAGGAATGGGATAATAAATGAGATGTAATATGAATAAATTAATAAAATATATTTAAAAAGAGTTTTTTGAAGTTAACAAAAAGAGATAAAAAGTTTTAGATATGTTAGCATTTGTTGATCTGGAGATCCTCTGGGGGGGAAAACTTCCATTTTGGACCACTCCTTGAAATTTCCTAGTTAAGTGGCTACAAGATACATGATTGGGGGTGGGGGGAGGTGAAGCAGAATCAGAGTAAATAACCAACTTCAGAATTTGGGAGTGGAATTATGTTGCTGGGGCCTCCAAATGATAATCCTGAGATTTGCAGGAGAAAAACTACTTCACCATTTGGGGCCAAATTTGAAGCAAGCATTATTAAATATTAAATACTGACCAAGAGATGGACTTTAGTCAGGGACCACTTGCTGGAATTTCCTGCGTGGGTGGCCCTAAGACACATGTTGTAGGGCTTTTTAAAGACAAGCCCATGGGTTACCATACTTTGCCATGAGGCCTTTGTTATATTCCAAGAACTACAACTCTGAGCATCTAGTGAGATGAGTTTCTGTCTGAAGAGACTTACCATTTCCTTTGCCTTCCCCTTGGCCCTGGCAAAGGTCTCCCTATGCTGTATATCTTGGTGACTATGCACATGGCAGATCCCCAAGTCACAAGTGCACAACAGCCTCCTGTTCCTCCACATCTCCCTCTATTCTAACTTCCAATCTATTCCAGTTCACAGGCTCCTTCCCCCCAGGCTGCAGCTGCAGACTCCCTGTATAACCAGGGAGGCTTTACCTGGTCTGCTCTCTCTGATCCTGAGAGATATCCCTGGCCATTGGTGATCCTCCCAGCTCCTCTCTGTGGAGGGTGCCATGGCTTCTTCAGACTTCCTCAAATGCCTCTGGCTATTTTCTCTTCCATATTTACAATAAGCCCTTTCCTTTAATGTGCTCATGGAAAACATGATTCGGTGTTGTCACTGCACCCTCACTTACAGTCTGTTTCTCTGTTTCTTTATATCCATGTCAGAATTGTTGAAACCAGGCAAATGTGTGCATAGCCACTAGAAGCTGACTAAGAAAATTATAGAACATTTTGTAAACACACCCAAAGCTGAACAGCAGTTCCTCATCACCAATTACATGCCAGATGCTTGATTCCACACAATGATGAGCAACTGTGTTGGGCTTGGTAATTTTAGTGCCCATATAGAGATGCCCAGTGGGCACCCATTTAGTAAAGCCCAGTTTACAAATGAGGGTTTGACCATGCTTGTTAAATTCATGGTGTTATGAAGTGGATGAGTTCAATCATCAGTTGTGTATGTTAGAAGATCCAGACAAAGCTCTGACAAATCTCCATGTTTTTGTTGTTGTTGTTTGTTTTGTTTTGTTTTTGTTTTGTTTTGTTGTTTTTTGAGACAGAGTTTCTCTGTGTTAGCCTTGGCTGTCCTGGACTCACTTTTGTAGACCAGGCTGGCCTCGAACTCACAGGGATCCGCCTGCCTCTGCCTCCCGAGTGCCAGGATTAAAGGCGTGCGCCACCACGCCCGACTCAAATCTCCATGTTTAAGAGAGCATAAAAGGCTGCAGAGACAGGCAGAGCTAATATTTTAAGATGAAAGGACTGATTAATACCAAGCAAAGTTGTTGAGAGTTCCAAAAATCTAGACATTTACCTGGGTGTTAGCCACTGGTAGCATGACAAAAACATTTTATTGAAGCAGGTAAATCAGAAACCAGATTTTAAAGGAACTTGGAGGAAGAGGTAGAAAGTGGAAAACACAAGTACTGGGAAATTTTTCAGGAAATTCTCAAAAGAGGCGGGAGAAGCTGGAACCAGAAACCACACGTGGCCAGGGGAACATTTTCTTGTAGCTCTTGCAGGTTTGGTCATGATAGAAAGGAAATACTCAAAGAAGAGATCTCCTTGAAAAAATTTAAAAGCCAGAAATCTAAGCTGCAGACTAGGAGATTTTAGTTAGTCAGAGAAGAGATGGATTTATTCACAGTAAGCACAGGAAGAAACAACAAAAAGCCAGCCATGCAGACCGAGTGGTAAAATGCTGAAGAGTCATCTCAAAGTGTCTCCTTTTCTTCTTAAAGTAAAATGAGAGCTTTTGCAAGAGGTGAGTGGAGGCACTGAGGATTGGAGAAAAGTTTCCTTTTAAGTAACCACTGTCAGGAATAGATGCTGAGGTTCTGTGCCAGTGACAGGGTGGCCTAAGGGCTCAGCTGAGATGACTAGGTGTTTCTGCTTGTCTGTGGCCCCATGTTCCACTACTCCTTGGGGTGCCTGGATGCCAGTGAGCCAAGAAGAAACAAATTTGAAACTGTGTGTGTGTGAGTGTGTGTGTGTGTGTGTGTGTGTGTGTGTGTGTGTGTGTGTACAGGAATCCAGTTCAGCTGGGATTGCTTGAGGGAGGGGAAAGGGGAGAAGTCCTTCTCTGAGGATGAAATGATGAAACAACAGCTCTTAGATTGATATTCGGTGCCACAGCTTATATACGCCTTTATTCCAAGGTGAGCAAGTGTTATATGAGCCATGGGGAATGGGAAGGGTATTTTAGAGTAAATGAATTTCATTGGCTGTGGCTGGGATACTGGTGGTGATCTATTTGCATCCAGATGCAAGGTTACATGGCTGGCTACCAGTGACCACCTTGGGGGTTGCTAGGCAATGTACACAGTTGCACAGAGGCAGACATGGAAATATGGGGGGAGCGGTCTCCACTCCTGCCTGCCATCTGAGGATGAGACTTTAAATCTTAAGTTTGAGATTTCTGAGATTTGAACATGCTCCACCTCCCAAGTTCCATGAGAGCTCTTCTTTTTGGAATCACACAGCACACTCTAGAGACAGAGGCAGGAGGATCTTTCTGAACTTGAGGACAGCCTGGTCTATATGAGTTCCAGGACTGCAGGATGAGACCTTGTCTGGAAAAAATATAAATCTCCATAGTAGCTCGTTTTTTTTTTCTAAGAAGAGATGTACCCATGATCATTCAAGCCTTGTTCTCTATAGATGAATCTTGACAAATCCAGTAATTCTGAATATAGCACTTTTCGGAGAAAACACCCTTCTTTGTTATCAAGGCACAGGCACCTTCTTTGACCTGGCCCATGACTTGAAATCTGCAGAGAAAGGGGTCACACATTAGTGAATCCAGGGAGAGCAGGGCTCCACCCCGATACCCACCCTCTGCCAAGTCTGTATTTTCCTTCTTCTCAGATGGGCAATGTACATTTCAAAACTAGAGTCAGCTACCTTGGATGTTGTGCACCCAACAGATTCAATAAAAGAGACCCCACCTCAACAAGGTAGGAGAAACAACTCCCCAAAGTTGTTCTTTGCATATGGACACACACACACACACACACACACACACACACACACACACACACACACACGTACACATACGTGCATTACTATAAGTAAATGCATATCTTGCAAATAAAATGTAAACCAAATTATAAACCTTTTCATCTTCCAGACCCAAATCTCAAATGTCATAACATCAAAACACATTGCCTCACTGCTATGAAAAAATATGTTAACTCTGACAATAATCATAACAATAACTAAAATGTTAGCCTACACTTTGGCATATCGTGAGCATGCTAATGATGGACATACTAACTCCAGACAAGGCTGAGGGCAGAACTAAGTGAAGAAACTTCCTCACACCTTTGTTCTACAGTGTTCAGACCAATCTTTTCTGTCTTAGATAAATAAGTGATAACACAATTTCTTGACTGTGGTAGCCAATCTTGGTTGTCAACTTGGCACACCCTGGGGAAAAGAGAACCTAAACCAAAGAGCTGCCTTGATAAGAATGGCCCATGGCCCTGTTCATGGATCATTATCCTGATTGCTAATTGATGGAAGAGGGTCTAGCCCCCTGTGGATGGTGCCATCCCTGAGCAAGTGGTTCTGGGTGTATAAGAAATGTAGCTGAGCAAGGTGTAGAGAAGAAGCCAGTAAGTGGCATTACTCCATGGCCTCTGCCTCAGTGACTGTCTCCATGTTCCTGTGCTTATAAACTGAATTTCTGACTTGGTAGGGAAGTGTAGGGCAAATGAGCCCTTTCCTCCACCATGCTTCTGATCATGGTGTTTATCACTGAAGCAAAATGCAAATGAGAACAAATTGATTATAATTTTCCTTTCCTAAATTCTGCATTATTAAATTAAATAAAGGTCTAAGTAGGGCCACACATTATTTTAGGAGTCTATCATTCTCTAACACAAATTTATGAAAATGTTAAAAGGTATCCAACTCTTCCCTCCTGCAATCACCTGACCACTTGAAGTTCCCCAGAGCTACCAGTAGGGGGTGGCCAATGACGCTCTTACATTTCCCCAGTGCTATACAAACATCAAACACTCACAACTGTGGGTGTAATGGTGTTCCATCAAGCCACGTCCATGTTTTCTGTGAGTCTGTAATGTTCAATCCAATCCAAAAGTACACCCCATCATGTATTTTACTCTGGATGAAATCCTGAGAAAAGAGACCCAGAGGAAATCAGCTAAGTGCCAGCTATGAAGACAGACACTTCTAACTTCTTTTGTCCAAAAGTAAAAACATTCGGATGCTCATCTTTCCAGCCAGGAAAGTTGTAGGAAATTTTCTGCACATTTAGGAAAAGAACCCCATATGATGAGGTTTTTCCCACTGTGTGACTCTCATGTGCACTCTGTTTGATGGCATTGAGGAGGATACAAATAGTAGTCTATGAAAAGGTACAAAGGAGATCAAAGCAAGAAAGAATGAAACGGCCTAAAGGTGACGGATAATGCAGACATTAAATGGGTGAAAAGACAGGTGACCTTAAACTAAACATCTGTCCTAACTAAAAACCATCCTCCTGATTACCAAGACTCTAGACATACTGGCAAGAATTGAAAATGTTTTATATTTTATTTATTTAGTTATACGGTTTTTTTGAAACAGGATCTCTTGCTGTACAGCCCAGGCTAGCCTAAAACTCACCTATCTCAATCCTGTTGCCTCAGTTTCCCAAATGCTGAAATTGCAGGTGAGCACTTCCATATCTGGCTAAATTGGGAATGTTTTGATGGATCCCTTGGAACCCCCATCATCCTCCATGTAAGAGGATGGTACTAGCAATAAATTATCCTAAGAACCTGACTGTGCCACTTAATTGTACAATAACATAGACAACTTATGCCTCTTGGGAAACTATGTAATAACCTCTGTGGCTATGGGGAAAATTCTGTCTCATAAGTTTAATCTTAGATCTAATTGAGATTATACTTGTACATTGCATTGCATGGTGCCTACCATGTGGCAAATATTTAACAATCGGCATTAATTAACAGCAGATTAATTATGTTGTTATGAAGTGTACCCACTTCTCCCGGGTTAGAAAAAATAAGTTTCAAGAAATTACCAATTCTGCCTTGTCTTGGATCACCAAGAGTTGTGATTTCTTTTCTGTACAAGATATTTTGCTCTCCATCCATGACTTAAAGCTCATGTAAAATTTGTAGCATTTCCCTTGTTTCTGTAACCAGTCATCAGGGCATACTTTTCCTAGAAGAAGAAGAAAAAAAAAACAATATGGGAGAAATAGAAACAAGAAAGAAGTTTGAAGACCAAAAGTAATCGTTGCATTAAGTTTTAAACTTTAAAAGGGAAAGGGGGGGAGCTACAGAGATGGCTCAGTGGGTAAGAGCACTTGCTGCTCCTGCAGGACCCAATTTCAGTACCCAGCAGCTGTGGCAGGTGAAACTCCAGTTCCAGGAAAGAGGACCCAGTTCTGCCTGTGTATACGCTGCACAATATGGTGCCCAGACATGCAGGCAAAAAACTCAAAACATTAAATAAGAGTAAATATTTTTTATTAATTTATTCATATTACATCTCGATTGTTAGCCCTTCCCCTGTTTCCTCCCATTCTTCCCTCCCTCCCACTTCCCCCCTTCTCCCCTCCCCTATGTCTGTGATTGAGGGAGACCTCCTCCCCCTATATATGCTCTTAGAATATCGAGTCTCTTCCTGGTAACTTGCTATTCTTCCTCTGTGTGCCGCCAGGCCTCCTCGTCCAGGGGATGTGGTCAGAAAAGGGGCACCAGAGATCGTGTGAGAGTCAGATCTCACTCTCCACTCAATGGTGGAGAATATCATGTTCGTCGGCTAGGTCTTGGTAGGGGTTCAAAGTTTACTGCCTATTTCTCCTTGGCTGGTGCCTTAGTTTGAGGAGGACCCCAGGACTCAGATCTGCCTGTCACAAAGTTTTTCTTGTAGGTTTCCAGGACCCTGTGGGTCCTACTATTTCCCCATTCTTCCATGCTACTCTCACCTAAAGTCTCAATAGGATGTCCTCTCCTCTGACCCACTTTCTTGGTAAGTAAAGTTTTTCATGGTACGTATCCCTTGGACTAGTGTTTTGATATAAGTGAGTATATACCATTTGTCTCTTTTTGCTTCCGGGTGAACTCACTCATTATGATAATTTCTAGATCAAAGAACTCAAGAAATTAACCACCACAAAACCAAACAACTCAATTGCGAAATGGGGCTTGGAACTTAATAGAGAATTCTCAACAGATGAGTATCAAATGGCCGAGAAACACTTAAAAAAAAAATGCTTGTCCTCGTTAGTCATCAGAGAAATGCAAATCAAAATGACACTGAGATTCCATCTTACACCCATCAGAATGGCTAAGATCAAAAACTCAAATGACACCACATGTTGGTGAGGATGTGGAAAGAGAGGAACACTCCTTCATTGCTGGTGGGAATGCAAACTAGTACAACCACTTTGGAAAGCTATCTGGCACTTTCTCAGAAAAATGGGAATAGGGCTTCCTCAAGACGCAGCTATCCCACTCCTTGGAATATACCCAGGAAACGCTCTACCACACAACAGGGACATATGCTCAACCATGTTCATAGCTGCTTTATACATAATAGCCAGAACATGGAAACAGCCTAAGTGTCCCTCAGTAGAAGAATGGACTAAGAAACTGTGGTACATATACACTATGGAGTAGTACTCAGCTATTAAAAACAAGGAATTCCCGAAATTTGTGGACAAAGAGTAAATATTTTTTTAAAAAGAGAAATGACACTGCCTCGTTTTCAGGGATCCAACCCCCTTCCCACTAATGAACAGTCCTTTGAAGAAGCAAGCCCTAACACACTCACAGTTATTATGTGTTGAATGACTACTATATACGAAGCCTTTTCCCAAATTCTGAAAGTGTGCATATGTATGAAACATTTTCCTTACAAAAACTTAACACAGGTGTAAACATATTAACTTCATATTCCTTCTAATATAAATAAAGACACTAAAGTTAATCTTAATAAAATGCAGAGAAACAAGTTTTGATAGCTGCCTCAAGGTCACAAGGCTGATTAGTGGTGGACGGGGTGGAAATTAAAGCAACAGCAGCACATTTATGTAGAATGCAGAAGAGAGAAACAGTGGCTTCGAAAGGCACGAAAGGGTAAAGTCTACACAAGCAGACCTCTGATTCATGGCCTCTGTCCTTAACCAAACTGTTTGAAAACAGAGGCCAGAGGGTAAAGGGTCTCCTCTACCATTTTAGCAATCAAGATCTGGTAAATTCAGAGCTAAAACGCATCAGAATACAATCTCTAAGTATGTGAAATTTTGCATCAACTATTAACAACATAACACGACACATGGTTTTGGATAATTTTAGTTGATTCCTGTGGGAAATCCCAACCTCTGCTATCAAAGTTTATTTTGTATGCTAATACACAATCCATGTCACATTCAGATTCATTGTTCAATTCTGGACTTTGTTTTATTCTAACTTTTTTGCCTTCTCAATTAAATCATACTTGGTCGGATAGCTTTTATGTGACCACAACCATGCATTCTGTGTCACTAATCTCTACTCTGAAGTCCTCTATGGCTTTATACATTATTTCGTATCAGTTTCAATTTTTATTAATTTATCTATTCACTTTACATCCCAATCATAGCCCTTCCCTCTTCTCTTCCTGGGTCCAATCCTCTCTTCCTTTTCCCCCTCCCCTTCCCTAATTCCTCAGAACAGTGGAGCCCCCTTATCCACCCACTCCAACTCATTAAGCCAAATCATGACTGAGTGCTTCCTCTTCTCCTGTGGCCTGGTGAGGTAGCCCTGCCATGGGCAGGATTGAGCAAAAAGCAGGTAACAGAGTCCTTGTCAGAAACAGTGCCTGCTCCCCTTACTAGAGGACCCACATGAAGCCTGAGTTGCCCATAGGTGACATCTGTGTAAGGGGCCTGGGTCCAGTCTATGCATGGTGCTTGGTTGGTTCTTCAGTCTCCACAAGTCCCCCTGGGCCCTGGCTAGTTGCCTCTTTTGGTCTTCTTGTGAAGCTCCTGTCACTGCCAGGTCCTTCTAGCCTTCCCCCTGATTTTCCACAATACTCCCTGCACTTCACCCAGTGTTTGGCTATGAGCCTCAGCATCTGTTTCAATTAGCTTCTTGGTGGAGCCTCTTAGAGGACAGCTATGCTAGGCTCATATCTGCAAACATAGGAGAGTATCATTAATAGTGTCAAAGGTTGGTTCTCTCCCATGGGGTGGGTCTCAGGTTGGGCCAGGCATTGGCAGAGAAAAATATTTTTTCTTCTTAACATTCGGTAACATGAGCCACTCACCTGTGGAGATTATTCTGCCTTGTTGTTTCTCAGAAGAAATATCCATGCAGCCACAACATCTGGTTTCATTATTACCAAGTATCCCTTCATTATGATTATCACTTAAGGAATATATTCTCAGATGACTTACTGAGAAGAAAAAGAAAAAAATTATATTTTTACATATACAAGCCTGCACACCTTTGTTTTAATAAAATTGCTTTTGGATACACAAACTGCTTGTCAAGAAATGGTCTGGTTAATAATATCTTCACCTATTAATTTGACAAAGGACGTGTAAATATAGAGACGAGGAGGTTTCTTCTTAGCAAGAGCGTTAGAAACAAAATAATGTTATCTAAGTTAAATTAAAAGAGATAAGACTTATTAAAGATTTAATAATTAAAAATTTAAATAAAAAAGCATTCTTTATATTGATTAAAATCCCCTGATGAAGTAGGTCAGAATTGTATGCAAGCTTAAGCTAATCATAGGATCTTTACACTGCTCAGTGTCCTCACATGTATGAAATGAAGAAGTTTCACAATCCATTAGAGTTCTCTTGAGACTTAAACATACTGTAAATCAACCATCAATCACAATTCCTAACAAGGAGTAACTGCCAAGGGAAGCAACAACAGCTGCAGTTGCATGTTTTGTTTGTGTGCGGTCAACTTTAGCAATGGACAGTAATTTAATTTGGACTTGACTTTTCAGCCGTCAGATAAGTCTTGTTCTCCATTTCAAAACATCAAACTTTGTAATATACTTAAAGGACAAAGCCAGCTTCCATAAAACTTCACTAAAATCTACAGCTTCATCTTCTAGAAGAGTTAGGACCAAGCTCACATATTTAGCAATCAGTTAAAGCTAAGGCAAGATAGATTTTCAAAATGATATATGCATAGGGTACCATTGGTGATCACAATGGGACCATTTCATGTCCACAGAAGTAAATTCATGATAGAAACCGCAGTAGAGTAAGATGCAAAGTAATTCTGTAACTTTGGAAAGAGCCAGTCAAACTCCTCAAGAAATACTTTGGTCTCCATATCTGGGCAGGTCACTTTCAAAATACTCACTGTGGATGGCTAATCCTATTACTGTGGCCACCAAGAAAACCAGCACAATGCTAACCAGTCTCAGAGCTGTTCGATGCCATGTTGGACACTCGGGGTAATCTGTAATGATTAAATGTTTTTCTGTAACATTTAAACATCTTAAATAGATTTATAAATGTGTCCAACAACAGAAAACCCTGAGAGTACACACTGTATTAATAGAGGAAAGGGATGTATAATTTGTTAAGTGGGGAGGTAAAGAGGTGTGGCGGCTCACATCTATAAATCCGGCATTCAGGAGGTTTGAGCAGGAGGAGCCTTGTCATGTGCTGACAGCCAGCCTGGGATAACAAAGTCAGACTCTGTCTCAAGCAAACATACAACAACAAAGTCCCCACTCAAGACTGTATGAGGAAAATATAAAATTAATTATCTGACAAGATGGGTTTATTGGATCTAAGTGATCAACATGCTTTATTTAAAATCATTAAATACTCTTAAGTTTGGCAATTTCATCCTCAAATCACAAAATAAAGTGAGTTGTTTAACTTTTATTTGCATATTAACTGACTTACTCAAATATACAAATAATGCTGGAATAATTGAGTAAAAGTCAAACAAACAAACAAAATCAAACAAACAATTGTCTGAGGAGGTAGATGAGCAAGACACATTTTAGTATATTGATTCATGAAACAATCTCGGTCACTAATTATAATTGTATATTTTACTTTAATAAATATACTAATCCTTAATCCTAAACTCAGAAACTCATTACTTCTCAATCTAAATATGTTTATAAACATATTTCATGTGCTAAGAATTGTCTGTTATGAGAGTTATAGATGTAGAGAGTTACACTTTCAATTAGGTATGTAGATAGATGTACATAGATCATTGAAAAATAGGTAAGAGCATTCTTAAGACTAAGCTAGTTTAAGTTCTAAATATTAACACTAAATGTAGAATTAAAATGGATTCTCCACTAAAGCTGGGCAGTGGTGGCTCACTCCTTTAATCCCAGCACTTGGGAGGCAGAGGCAGGTGGAGCTCTGTGAGTTCCAGGACAGTATGGTCAACATGTCAAGCTCCAGGACCACCAAGCATACAAAGAGAAACCTTGTCTTGGAAAACAAAACAAAACAAAACAAGAAACAAAAAATTCCCCACTAACATTCCAGGCACGTAGTCAAGCATCAAGCACAGGACTCTGGATTCTTACCTTTGTATGTCCACTTGTGTTGGCAGTGGTAGGAACGTTTTCTTGGCTTCTTTACAGTGGCTCTTTCTGTGTGCTGCATCTGTCCTACCATCCTATAAATAGAATAATCCATTTTTGAATGAGAAGAAAATAGAGACATCATCTAACAACAAAAAAAGGGCACATAAACATGTAGCACCAAAAATACCGCTTACCACTGTAAAACCACAAAGGATATGGTCAGAGAAGCAAAGGGGAATTTTGCTTTAAACCACAAATTTTATTTTACCACAGATTCAGAAAAACTGCTGAAAATTATGTAGCCAACACTCAGGTTTCTCTACTATCATCTATTATTTTCTTTCCTTATGGAGAAGGACAGACAGAGACGATCAGAGAAAAATGGAGGAAAAGCAGACATGCCAGTTTCATGATTAATTTGCCAGAGTTAATGGCTCAGTATTGATGATTATTTCTAATTAGCCTCTTTCCCATAGCTCATTTGTTCCCTGCATTTTAGGGTCCCCAAGTCTACAACATTACACAGTTCTCACATCCCTCATATCTCTTTGGGACACTTTTGGCTCTTACAATTTCTTACTCCTACTTCTTTTTTTTTTTTTACTAATTTATAGGTTTTGAAAATTTCTCATAAGATATTTCACAGAATGTTTCCACTTTGAAGTAGTCAGATATTTTTCTCGTGGTTACATTTAGGTTGCAGAGTTTTGGACGAAAATAAAAAAGCTGAATTGTCATTCTCACCACATCCTCTAAGAGGCTCCTATGGTCAGCATACTAGATTACAGAAAGCATTTGTCTGTTGTATTTACCACGAAGTTCCTCTACCCGCTCTGCTGGGGGGAAATTATATACATATATAAATCTTCTAGAAGCATTCATGTGACATATTTTATAAGGCTTGGGCCCAGAATCATACCCCACAGTGTCTAGCTTTATGTAAAACTATTAACCTAGCTTTCAGAGTAGCTGTCCCTTTTTCTACTCCCGCCATGAGTGATGGTCCCCAGGACATCATTACTTGATATGGAAAACTTCTTTAATGTTAGCGTTCTAATAGGCCCCTGCTGACAGCCCAGTGCTGGTGTTCTTTGCATTTTCCCAGGGACAGGTGGTGCTGGGCATGCTTAGGTGAAAATTAAGCTCCTGTACATCTTCTTTCCTGGATCTCTCTGGGCTGTAGGCTCAGATCTTACTGCTCTGTGCCTTTCTTTATCACGCAGTGCTCAGAGTTATTTGAGCATTTGAACATTGTATTGTCTGTATTTGCAAATAGATACTGCCAGTTTGCAGAATGTGTCTTCAGTCTCTTTAAACTGCCTTGAACAGCAGTGGGTTTATGATTCAAATAACCCCAAATTTTCTTTCTTTCTTTCTTTCTTTCTTTCTTTCTTTTTATAGTTTGACCTTTAGGGATTATATGTAAAAACCTGTTCACCAAATCAGGTTTATATAATTATCACCTGTGTCTGCTTGTGAGAGTTTCATAATTCTATGTTTTTATATTTAGATTTTTGTTTAAAATTATTTTTAGTTTAAAATACAGATTTTTTATGAGTTATTTAAGATTTTACACACTGAAATCTAATTTTTCACTATCATACACACATGTCTGTGTCTGTGCACACATGATAGTACACATCATGCCTTTTTTGCTGTTGTTTTACTAAAAAAAATTAATCAGTGGTATTGATGTTCTGTTGGGGGAATCATATTCTGTTCTGATTATATATACATCTATTTCTCCTTTTTTGGGTATTCTTTTTAAGAAAAGAAAAGGATCTTGTGTAACCCAAACTAGCCTTGAACTAAATATGTAGGCAAGGTTTACCTTGAACAAGATCCTCCTGCCTCTACCTCACAAGTGCATGGATGACAGGTTTGCACAATGACTCATGCTGTTTTGAACACCACTAACTAGGACATTAAATTTTTCTTTATGAATCCTCCCAATTTTTTTTCCTCTCTCAAAATCGTGATGCCTTTTCTAGTTACTTCTACAAAATTAAAATCAGTTTTCCAAAGTCTTTAAAATGATGAGAAAGGGTTTACTTAAGATTCTAGACTGTGGAGCCAAGGAGCCTTGTGACTCGGGGGGGGGGGGGGGGAGCTGGCCTGGAGCAAGAGTAAGATCAAGGCATATGCACCTCTGCCACCCTTGAGGTAGTCACTTATCCTGGGAGCCAGGTAACAGGTTAAAAGTCCTTTCTTCTTATAAGGTCATGTACAGCAAGTGCCTGCAATTCATCGTCTTGCAAATAAGTCATTCCTAGCACGTTAGCCCTGGCCAGTGTTGTACACTCCCCTGAAAGCCTCTCCCCACTCCCCAAAGGTTTAAATGCCTTTGTTCCTCCCAGTTAAATGAGCTTCTCACTGAGTCTTGCCTCCTAAGAGTCCATTCTCCTTGCACTTAACACTGCCTGAGGTATCCATCCTGCCTCACTTTCCCTCTCCGGATATGCAGGTGTGTAGTGGACAATCATGCTGTGAAGAATCTGAAGGACAGCTGTCCCTGCAAACCTGGGCCTCGAGGAGGCTGCCAGGATACGCAGAAGGAAAGTGAACAATCCTCCTTGGGGGAAGTGTCATTAAGCTTGCCTCTCTGATATAGGAGCTGACAGTCTGTCTTCTCATTCTCTCTCTATTCCAGTTTAACCAATTTTGAGGGACCAAATATATTGAAGAAATGACTGAAGGCTATTCCTTAGCATTGGTACAAGTCCCTCAATCCTCTGCCTGGACCCTGACAGCTAGCTTGGGAGTGGGCAAAAACCCCTATCTTTTTTTTTTTTCTTTCTAAAAGAAAGGATTCTGGTGCCACGGCAACCAATTAAAAACCACTAGGGTGACTACTACTAGGGTGGCTCCTAATGTCTGAAATCTGCAGAAAGCCTTATTTAGGGCTCTAAGAAATCTCCGGTACTGTAAAGTTCTAGGGCCGTACCTTCTTGCCAGAGGCACTTCTATACTTTGTGTATCACGGGGACTACCTTATCACATCAAAAAGAACCCCAATTCAGAGGGCTACTAGCATTACTCAAAACTTGTGGCATGAAACTTGCCCAAAGAGAAGGCACCTCTTTTTGGGAAGAGGTCTATGAAGAGGCAGCTCCCAAGATGGAAGAAGGTGACCCTATGACCCTCCTCAAAGAAATCCAGGAAGGAAAGTCTTCTTCGTCCTGTTTCCTGCCCATTATAGCTGCCCTCTACCAATGTGTAGGCCCCTCAAAGCCCCACCAGAACTGGTGAGACAGTTGTCATTTTTCTCTAGCCAGTTAGCTTTTCCTGTGACGGGAACCTCTATACAGGGATGAATGCCTCCTACAAGTAAGGCAGAATCGGCGCCAAAAATGACGTCTCATGTGGCCATGATGCTTTTTCCACCAAACAAGCTTACAAATGGGAGGAGGCTGACTAGTCTATAGGCACAATGCACCCTCTAGTGGTCAACACTGCCACCAAGACTCTAGGAAGAGATAGTTTGGAAGACTGGAAACTACCCTCACAGTCAGCCTAAAAAGAATTAAAATAAAATAAATGACTTTACCCATCATAAAAACCTAAAGAAACTCTGCCCTGGGTTACCCCCAATTCTAAGGGTTGCTGTTAAATATAACACTCCGTGCCTTGACTGACTCTCCAATGAACCTATCTGGGTTGAACAATCAACCCTCTATCAAGGGAGAAACTTAAAGCATTCACACAGTTACTAACAGAACAACTCCAACAGTAAGGGCAAAATTAATGCCATATTCTATATTTAATCTATATTCTGCAATTAATGCCATGGTCTGTGAGGAAGTTGTCCTCCAGGTGATTCCACTACTTCCTGCATTCTGGGAAAGACCATGCACTGCCATAAACTAAACTTGCCATCACTCTCCAGAAGATACAGTTAAGGCCCAGTGATCCTCTGAGATAAAACAACTTCCTTGGAGATTCAGCCTCCTGGACCCAACCTACTGGAAGGACTACATTCCTCAGACTCACAGCCTTCCCTGGAGATACGGCCTCCACCCAACCTACCTAAAGGACTGCATTCCTGAGACTACAATCCCCGCTTATGGTTTTGTCCTTACTTCCCTGTGACCCCCACCCCTAATTGTAGTTTTTCCTTATAAGCCCATTACCCTTGAATCTCCGGTATCACTCTCCTATCCTACTGTGATCCGAAGCTGTGAGCCCATAATACAAGACCCTGTGTATCTTGCATCGATATCCAATTCTGGTGGTCTTTTGGGGGGAGGTCTCGCGATCTGGGTTATCTTGGTATAACACAACTTCACCATATTTGCCCTTCCTGTAACCCATGGAACACCCCTGCACTTGATATAATAAAGGAGCTCAGGCGGTTGGAGATTGCTACAAGATTTAAGGGCAATCAACAAAACCACGCAGGTCTGGGTTTCTCCCCAGACAGGGCTACCCCTCACCTCTGACATTCCTGCCAATGCCCTCCTCTTAATAATAGAAATTACCCAGGGGTTCTGCTCTTGAACTATGGCACCAGCCAAGGACTATACTTGCAGTAAACATCGAACTCCTACCCAGATCTAGCCAAGGGACAGGACAGTCTCCACAGTTAAGTGGAGAGTGGGGACTGACTTTCACACAAACTCTGGTGCCACATATTTGGCCATGTCCCCTTGATGAGGAGGCCTGATGGCACTCAAAGGAAGGATATCAGCCTACCAAGAAGAGACTTGATACCCTAACATCATATTCAGCGGGAGGTGGACCCCCTCAGTCACAGTCATAGGGAAGGGGAATAGGGTAAAAGCGGGAGGGAGATAGGAATGGGAGGATGCATGGGATGGGATAGCAATTGAGATGTAATATGAATGAATTTATTTTTCAATTAAAAAAAAAGAAAAGAAAAAAGAGAGATTACATTTTAAAAAATAGAAATTAAAGACTGCTTCTTCTCAATCTCTCTCCACCCACAGGATGGCCAATGCTTTACATTCTCGATACATTAACAATTCCGAGCAACCTTATAAATGGCTAGTCTTTCCCCAAAGGCGTGGCAAACAATCCCACATATGCCAGGAGGCCTCACCTCAATGCACCCTCTTAAACCTACCCTTTCCTTCCTTAACTTCCTTCCATGACTTTTGCATTCCTTCAAAGTTTTTTTTGGAAACATTAATCGGCTTTAACAATGGCTTCCTCTCTCCACCAGTATCCTACAGCCTGTCTTTGATCTTCTAAAAAAGAGATTTTTAAAAAAAATCCCTCCTTCCTTCAGGAGCTCTCTCTTCTGATGCAATTCAGGCTTCCTGTGTCCTACTAACAGCTGGACAGAGAGGGATTTGTATTGTACTCGGGAGGAATGCTGTTTCTATGTTAATAAATCTGGAATAGTAGAACTTAACATACAGGTACAAGGACCTCAGATGAGATCTCAGAGCCTATTGTGCCCCAGGTACTTCCACATAATGGTGCTCAAACCCTCTGGTAGTCTAGCTTCTTCCTTGGCCCTGTGTTGGCCACTGGGACCTTCCTCCTACTAGCATCTTGTTTCATCCAATTTCTAAAACAGCCAATAAGCAACGTTGCTAAAATCACTACCAACCGGATTCTGGTTCAGTACCAAACCTTTCCCAACCTAGAGCTTGGGATGGTAATACTTCTCCTTTATGAAACAAGAAACGGGAGGAGTGGGGCCAAGGAGCTGTGTAACTAGGGGAGCCAACCTGCAGCTAGAGTGGGGTTGCATGTCCAAACCCCAAAAATCTTGTTGTGAGAACAGCAAGAGTAGGACTCCTCTATCCCCACCTGGGCTGCAGGTAGCCTTGTGGCCCCCACCTCTGCCATCCTTGAGGTGGTTACATAGCCTCATGGCCAGGTTGCAGGTTAAACTTCCTCTCTCCCCATAAGGTCATGTCTAGCAAGCACCTGAAATTCCTCTTCACGAAAGTAAGGCATTCTCAGCACTTTAGACCCCGGACAATGATGTACACTCACTCCAAAAGCCTCTGCCCACTCCCTAAGGGTTTAAGCAGCCTTAGTTCCCCCACTAAGTGAGCTGTCTCACTGAAGCCTTTCTCCTGGCTGTCTGTTCTCATCACCTGAAGTCTACATCCTGTGATTGTTCCTGCCTTCCTTTCCCTCTCTGGATCCCTCTGCTGTGGTCATGGGCCAATCACATTCTGAAGATCAGGGAGGCAGAGCCAGCAACAACAACTGCACCATAGATAAAACTGGAGAAATTTGACATAATAACAAGGGTGAGAAAACCTCTTCTAAAGGTGTAAAAATCCTCTGCATTTATTGAACAATTTCATCTCTTTAGGAGTTTGTAGTTTCCCATATATAGATGGTATATATTTATGTCTTAATAATTTTAGTGTTTAGTACTATTGTAAATTGTACTTCTAAATGATAAATTCTAATTATGCATTGTTAATATGCAGGAAATAATTAACTTCTTAATGTAAAACTTGAACCCTGAACATTTGAAGCTTTTGAATCTTTTCCTTTCTAGTTTTGGGAATTTTTTATGTTGGTTTTCCAGGAAGTCTACTTGGACAGTCGTGTCATCTGCTACAGGAAACTATTTAATAAAGGCTAACTAAGCTACCATTCTCTTTCTTCCAACAATCTCATAATCAAAAAAAGCAATTCTTTGGTTCATTCTTTTCCACTCTGTATAACTTTTGTTGTGTTCTTATATGAAGCCAGGACTTCTCTTTCTTCATGATGACCTGGGACTTCCAAACTAGTATGGAAACAGGCCGTAAGAATGGATGTCTTTGCTTCTGATTCTAGAAGACATGTCTTGCCTCTTACCTTAAAACCAAATGTTAGCT
>NC_140500.1:17482088-17899588 GCF_964271855.1 Acomys minous
GTGCCCTTGACGCTCCAGGTCACTCTCCTAGCCTGCTGAGTCAGGAAGGATTGTGATCCAATGCTCAAGCTTCACAATACAGCATCCTGTGTATGTTGCATCCTTATCAAGTCCTAGTGTCTTTTGGGGGGGATCTTGAGATCTGGGCGATCCTGGTATAACAGCAGTTTCTGCAAACTGTTTGGTCTTTTATGCTTTTCCTTTCACTTCTTGCCTGGGGTAGGATAGGAAATTCTGATCTACCACATAGCTTTCCATCCTGATGGGTTGCCTGACTTAACACAGGCCCAGAAGCAATGGGGCCAACAGTCATGGTCTGAAACCTATGCAACTGCTACCGAATGAGCCTCTTCCGTTTCTAAGTGGACCACATCAGGTGCTTTGTCATAGCATGAGAAAGTTGATACAACTTCCTTTACCAAGTAACTTTACCCTGTATTTCTCTGAAACAGAAATCTCTCTATACCTTCCTGGTCTGTGTATTGTTCTTCCCATAGACATGATCTCACCTACTCATCCTCCTCCACCTCCTCCTTGGTGCCAGAAAATCCCCAGGCTTTTAATTCCATTAATGCATTTAACAGGGGCATAATAATTCTTGTGGCCCTTGTATCACAGTGGTCTATCATCAGGATATTCCAAATATGCTGGCTGAAAGTCAGTTAAGTGCAGCTTGCCTGAGCTAAGGCCTGTCTGGACAAGTCAGTGAGAACCTTTCTTAAAAAGCCAAGGATAAAGAAGGCCAGGCATATAGATCAGCACTCTGTCATTTCTCAAACATCCTGAGATGAGGCTGGTCTACATGGAAATAAAATCCCTAAAGTCCAGGGTGACCTACAAGCAAGACTAGAGTGTTGTGAGCTAACCTGGGGAAAGGAAGACAAAAGTGATCTTAGTTTAGGCACACTGTGCTGGGGGAGGGAAGGACTGGGGTTTGTTGGAAGGGTTCAAGGATTTTAGATGTGGCCATCAGCCAGCAACAGATGGGTTGGGCTTAGCAATAGTTCTGGGAAAAAGCCTGCAACAGCTGCCAGGGTTGCAGAGGAAGCTCTTTGTTCTGTGGCTCTTAGCTCACACTGTAAAGCAGGGGTGGGGAGTAGAGAGTGCTAGGTAAAACCCTGACATTTCCTGTTTTTATTATTTTCAAAATGAATAAACTATGAGAGCAAAGGATATGCAGACAAAGGTTATGTTGTCTTTCTGACACTGTTTTACCACTGCTTAACATTATGGTTAGCACACAACTGCTATCTACCTAAACACTCGTGGAATGACTGAGTGCTTTCTCACCAAATCCTGGCCATACCAGCCAGCTAATATCAGTACACTTAGGACCAATCTGTCCATGTGGACTCTAGATAACTGTAGCTTTTCTTCTGTAGATCCCAGTTCACCATGAATTTAAAGGTGAAAATTCAAGTGTTAATAAGAAAAAGTCAAAGAGAAGATATATGTTCTCCTTGTGTTGCAGTATTTTACAAAATAACTAATAATGTTTATTATTAAAAGCATAATTATGGTGGTGATATTATAATCAAAGAAAGAAACAAGCACTTGTTATATTTTAGAATAGCCTTATCTAGCCTAAGGCAAGGCAGATATTACCTCCTAAGCTATCTTTACCTTGCAAGCCCCCATACTATTCCATCTGCTCTAATGATTTCTATCTGGGCTACTTCTCATAAAAAAAATCTCAAAATAGTTGCTGATGTTCTTCATCTGTGCTGTTTTCTTTCACTCATGCATATCTGGGTATGTGCCCCTATGCATGCTAACCCACCTCAGCTCTTTTTTCCTTCTTCTTCTGGTCCTCCATCATTCTTCCCATGATCCTCCTTTTCTCTACGCCCTTGAACTTCAGCCACACCTACTCCACTCTGCCGTGCCCAATTGTGTAAACTTTTATTCAGCCAATCAGGGATAATTTGAGGCAAGGATTACAAGCATCATTTTGGGGTGTGTGAGTCTAGGCTCCTTTGTATCTCTCAGTGGAAGGTAATCAAAACAACCAGGTACAGCAAAGCTTCTCCAGCAAAGATAAGCAGCACACGCAACACAAAGGATTCTCACAGCAGCAAAGGGATGCTGGTTCCTACTCAGCTAGTCACAAGCTGAAGCATAATTTTACAACCTCCAGCATGTATTGTTGTTATACTATAAACATTGTCACGTGATTTACTCAATCAATAATCTCAGTGAGATGTTGATGGTTTATTAGAATGTCCCATGACTGGCCATGTTCAGGGACCCTGTGGACTCATGAACCAAACTGTGATGCTGGTCTGTTTCTAAGACAGGTTTTTATACAGAAAACTGTAGCCAGGAAATAATTAGGTAACAAGATGGGAAGTAAGGAGGAGGGCTGCATTACATCATTTTGACCAGTTAAACATAAGAAGAATCAATTTTGTTCTCAGCACAATGTACATGTGCTTTAAGCTGATTGCCTGGGATTTAGGGGAGGGGATCTCTTAGGGATTTTCTGGCTCTCTGGGAATAAGGAACATAGCAGGATGTTGTGGTTTTAACTCTAATAGAACTTCATTTATTTTTAAACCAAGCTGAATAGACATTTATCATCTATTCTTTTATTCTAAGCAGCAAGCATTGAACCTTTCTGGCTTAGGCCTGGCAACTTGAACTTAATTTCACTTTATGATCAAAATGGAAAACTGAAGGCAAATGGCTTTGATATTCTAAGAGTGATAACTGGTGCTAACAGAGAAATCACAGTGGTGCTAGGAACTAAAGCATGTCTCAACAGAAGGGCTACAGAGTTTAAGCAGATTACAACATTTCCCCTTTCGAGTCAAATCGTTCTCTCAAAATCATCTCTTGTTTTATCAAGAGACAAGGGAAGAGACCTGTGGTACACGCAAACCAAGTGTCTCTGGAGGCTCTTAAAAGAATATTCTCTTTTATCCAAAGGGGATTTAGAAAACTTTATCTGGGACCTAAAACAGGTTTTATTGTTCTGTAAGTCTTCCAAACTTAGAAGTGAATCCCATGTGCAAAAGGTTGTGTCATTAAGAAACTTGATCATTTATCCCTTATGCCAGGGAGCCTCTTTTTGACTTCACATTTCAGCCTGTTAAGTGGGACAATAGGTGACCTATTTTCTTCTGTAACTACTTCCAGCTGACATTAGGATGTCATTATCAGGGCCCAGGAAGGCTGAAATGCCAGTCAAAGGCTGGGCAATGGGGTAGTTATCAGAAGCACCAAGTTAGTTGATACAATTGAAAGACAGGGCAATCACGTCAGCTGGACTGATTTACGTCGGCTTTCAGGAAGTCTAGAGTTCAGCAGCTTACAGTGCACAGATGATCTCTGCATAGATTCTGTCAGCCAAGGGAAAATCTGTTGAGACAAATATAGACTAGAACAGAATTAACATTTTTTAGTAAATGGGGAAGGTGAAGAATTCCAAGATTGGGTGACATTTTGCAATTTTCGGACCAGGTCAGATGGATCCAAGTTATACTTCGAAGCTTATAAAAATCTTTTTAAGTTTATGAGAGGAGACAAGTAGGCAAGGAGACAATTTTGAGTACCAAGAACAGTAAAATGAGTTTCTTTTAGATAAAGGAACAGTAAGTAAAGACTTACTTTTTTATTAATCCAGTTTTTTAATGCAGCAGAGACCTGAGAATGATAAATATAGCAAGAACTATTTTAAATATCCCATGTATCAATTAAAATGGCAGAGGCTTACCCACTATCCAGCTGGCCATCCCACTAGGCTCCCGTGATGTTGATGACGTCATTGGGCATACAGGTTCCATTTAGTATTAGTTTTTGGCTGTCAGGCTCAGCAAACCTGAGAAAGGAAGTGGGAGGAGCATGAGAGAGAATGACATTTGCTATTTAGGTAACATGGGACAAGCAACTCTCCAGGTGTCCTCTTTGTCCATAGTTTATGCTGAGCCCTAGCAGAGGACAAGGCATTAAGGCAGTCTGCTCAGTGATTAGCAAACCACAATCCAGCTGGAGTAGTCAGTACCCTGTTTATATCTTCTTGGAGACCTTAGGATCACTGCTAGGAGCTGGGGTCTCAGCTATAGTAAAATATATTTATTAAACATTTAAATGTCATATTCAGCAGATCTCTGAAGTGTTTGAGGACCAGCCATCTATTAAGTACAGCCAAGACAAACAAACTATTTATATTTAGTTACCTATCGTAGGCTTAACCATGAAAACATAACACAAGTGACTAAACAAAGCTTAATCGTGTAACTAACGACATCAGTTTCTAGCATGACTTTATTACAAATATACTTTTGAACGAATTAAAGGATCTGATCCTCTATGAGGTGACTGACCATCTTTGAAAACAAATATAGGCGGCCAAATAAAGCCCATACTGATAATCAATTATGACCAGATCATTAGTGTTAAACATTCTAAAAAAAACTTATAAGGCAACCAATAGTAAACCAATATATCTCAATCATCTTTAACAGTCTATAATAAAATGATAGCCATTGAACTGAAGCTCCTTGTTTATCTAGATCCATAAATGTAGAGACTGGGAATTTCCTTGATCCACATGTAGTATATTATTATAGAACATAACAGTTCATTGTATGGCCCTGTTTATAAAATGAAGAAAAAACATTTTTATGTTAGTAAAAACAAAGAAACCAAATTTTATGTACCCTAAGCCTGTCTCTGTTAGCTTGAATAGACTTCATGAGCTAATGATCTTTTATCATTCTTTTAATGTAATTTTTTAACATGCATACCTCTGTTGTTACAGTAGTTGCCAGGATTTAGTGATGTTTGCAAGTTATACAGGGTATACAAGATTAATGTCTAAGACTGATTGTCCTGTCGAGCCTCTATATGCTTTATTGATCTCTAGAGAACATAGAGAAACACAAACCAGCTAGAATGTATTAATGCGTTAGGGAGAGTCTTGATTTTTTTCCTGGAATTTAAACACATTTAATGCCCTAGGACTCATGGAGTTTAATTTGAAAAACCCCTGGGATATATATTTCAAAGCATCTAGATCAGGTCAATTTTGCTATTGTTGGAGTTTCTTCTTTTTAAAGTAAACATAGAGTACTTTTGAGGTTGTTATGTTTCTCAGTATAGCCAATAACAAAATTCTTAGGAAGATTTCTATGGACTGTAGTTTAAAAGTTCAATTAGAGACAAAAGTCTTGTCATGTAAGGTTTGAACATCAACAATAGTCAAGGAGTCATGTAACCATCTTTGCCTGGGAGCCATACAATCACCTACTGGGGTATCCAAATCTTAAAATTTATTGGCTTTAACAGGAATATTATTTTCTTCCCGGATAAAAAGTGAAGCATATAAGCCCAATATGCTTCGATATTATTTATCAATCACGATTATATATTATTAAAGACATTTTATAAACATTTGATAACATTTAAAGTGTCCTATAGTTTTTTAAAAATATATTTTATTAATTTATTCATATTACATCTCAATTGTTATCCCATCCCTTGTATAATCCCAATCCTCCCTCCCTCCCATTTTCCCCTTACTCCCCTCCCCTATGACTTTGACTGAGGGGGACCACCTCCCCTTGAATATGCTCATTAGGTATCAAATCTCTTCTTGGTATCCTGCCTGCTATCTTTTCTCTAAGTACCACCAGGCCTCACCAACCAGGGCTCGTGGTCAAATATGGGGCACCAGAGTTCATGTGAAACTCAGATCCCACTCTCCACTCTACTGTGGAGAATGTCCTGTCCATTGGCTAGATCTGGGTAGGGGTTCGAAGAGATGGCTCAGCCGTTAAAGGTTAGGCTCACAATCATAAATATAAGAGTCCTATAATTTTAAATTCTTAAAAGCTGTTTTTTTAAGGCCTTCAGGCCCGAAGCCCTTGTGCACCTGCTTTCAGGGCCCTCATTGTCCACGCTGCCATAGCCAAGTGGGGTCAGGGGGATCGCTCTGGATCATGGAAGAGCAGGAGGACGGGGCCAATGTGAACAACTGGCGCTGAGTGGGATGCCACCATTTGGTCCAAGGGGAAGCTCCATGAGCTCCTGGTTGGTATTCCTGTGGAGAATGAGGCTGGCTAACATGAGCCAGTGAATTAAAGCAGGTGGAAGGTGAGACTTCTTATAGCAGCCGCAAAGGGAAGCTTATTTTCTTCTATGATTGGAACGTCAAGCTGGCCTGGAAAGGTCCAGTTAAAAAATCTGGTGCAAAGCACAAAGGACTGATTGAAATACCCAGCCTTTCTGAAGAAAATGAAGCTAGTGACACTGAGGTGAATGTGAGTAAGAAGAAAGGAGAAGGGGACACCCTGAAGGATCTCATGAGAACTCCAGGCACCGCCAAGGTCAGGGCAGACCTTGGAGAGTACATGAAGGCCCTTAAGATGGAATTTACAACAGGAATGATTTCACGAACAAAAGCTGTAGCAACCTAGGAACTGACTCTTCAGAGGAAACTGACTGAAAACACATTGCAGATGCAGGCTTCCCCAGTGGCCCTGGGTGTGAGGATTTCCACAGTGGCCTTGCACTTGAAGGAGCTGTTTGTCGTGACAGTGGAGCAGTGGTACAGTATCTTCACTGTGAAAGAATTGGTGCAAAAATTCTCCAAATCTCTTGCTTATTAGAAGCTGAAAAGGGAGAGAGATTCCAGATGTTTAGTGAGAACGTCACTGTAGAATTCATGGAGCTGTGAAATGTCTGTGTTTTCAGTTAACAAACAGGAAGAGCATCATGAAGTGGAGATGGAGGAACTGGCCAGAAGAACACCTTGCAACTGTTGCACTGAATTTTGTGCCTGCTCCAGGGCAAAAAGAATTACAATTGGACTGTAAAGGAGTTCCTGTCTGTAAAGAAGAGAATACGAAACTTTGTGGCAGAAGCAGCAATTTGAAGAAATAAAAGGTTTACTTCAGCTCACCACCCAGAATGCTTGAATGAGCTAGGTTTTATAGGGACATTCTTTTTTGTTTTGTTTTTCCAAGACAGAGTTTCTCTATTACACAGAGCCCTGGCAGTCCTAGACACTCTTTCCTTTGTAGACAAGGCTGGCCTCGAACTCACAGAGATCCACCTGCCTCTGCCTCTGCCTCTGTGCTGGGATTAAAGGTGTGTGCCACCACTGCCCAGCAAGGACATTCTTTTGTAAGCAGAAACCTGGCCTCTTTACTTACCTCTTCCTTAGGAAGTCCCCTCCCCCAAGGCCCTTAATTTATGTTATATTGGCTGAAATTCATGAAACGTACAGAATTTTAAAGCATTGCTTGAAACATTCTTGACTTGGCATTGAGTGAAATCAGGTGTCATCTCACCTTCCATGGGGAAGAAGGTGAGGTCCAGGTCCCCATGCTAAGGGTGGTCATAGCACACTACTTTGATTGCTACAGTTGATTTAAGCTTAAGACAATAAATAAGCTTAAGACAATAAAATGTAACACTTTCATTTTATTTTTTTAAAAAGCTGTTTTTGAAATATCAAATAAAGTACCTTTTTAAGAGAGAAGTAACAGAGCATTACCATTTTTATAAGGCAAAACCAAAATTTAACAGCGTAAACAATCTCTAAAATCAATTTTACTTGTCTGCCGTCTCTCCTGCAATGTGGTTGAACAACTTGCCAGAACTGTATGAAATCCCTTCCAAAGAGGCAAGTTCGTCCTCTGGTGAGTAGTAGGCTTCAGCTTTTATTCTTCCTTTTGTATTCTCAGGAAAGTTTAGTTCTTTATATATTTTGCTTCAATGGTATGGTACCAAATGAAAAGATCACCAGTGTTTTTTGTTATTGTTTTTTGTTTGTTTGTTTGTTTGTTTTAGAATATCTCTTTCCTAAAAGGAAACCTGGAACACTAAGCAGATTCTAAATAAACAACACAACTGGAAATAGTTCAATTAAAATAGTCTGTATCTACAACACCTCCTATACTATTAGGTCACGCTTCTTACAACATAAATGAAGTTCCTTGCCATAGGTCACACATGGTGATGTATGAAAGTCTGCACAGAGTGGCACCCAGAAAGCCACATGTATGCTTCTAGGTAGGAACCAAATTGGAGGTGGGGGTGCACACTAGTACCTAAAACTAAGTATTAGGTACTGTGCAAGCCAGCTACAGAAGGTCAAGTTAAGCACAAGACAGTGATAAAGATCATGCCTTCATTTGGATTCTTCTGAGGCCATTTATTAATGGAGTGAATTGGGTTGTCGTCAAATCCAGTATGAAAAATGTTGACTGCAAAACAGGCCTGCCATTACAGGCCTCTACCCCGCCCAGTGAAACTGAATTAGGAGAATATGAGTCCAAGACCTGCCTGGACTACAAAGTAAACACAAAGTCATCCTATGCAACACAGCGAAGACTGTCTTGAATACAAAAAGTAAAACAAGATTCGGGGATGTGGGTCTTTGGCACTATACTTGTCTAGTAGACACAAGACCCTAGATTCAATCCCTAGTACTTCCAAAAGGGGGGATGAATGACAGAAGGAAGGAAGGAAGGAAGGAAGGAAGGAAGGAAGGAAAGAAGGAAGGAAGGAAAAACAGAAAGAAAGGAAAAGTTGGTTTCATACCACACCAATCTCTAAAATGAATTATGGAAAATTATGGAAAAATTAGATTGTCTTGGCCATACTTTATAAGATAACCTTACAGAAAATATTTTTTCACAGCATCCTGTTTATGATCCGAATATACTGTGTTGCTTAACAAATAATGAAACTGCTTGCATAGTTAAATATGATACCATTCAAGATAGAGCTTGTTGACTAGCTCCTCTGCTAAGCTTGTTACTGTTTGTTTGGATTGGCTTATATTTTGCAGACCTTGAAAAATTACAGAGTATGGCTAGTGAATATGGCACATTCTCATATACCTGTCATTCTTTGCATGCCTTTTGAATAAAAAATTATTCACACCCTCTGTCTACTTAATCTGGTTACTCATCCCTTGATACCTCATCTGTGTATAAAGTATTGTAAGAATTCATTGATTTGGGTGGATAACTTGACTGTGTTAATAGTTACCTAGGACTGATAAAACACACCTGTGTGGATTGGTACCTGGGGCAAAGGACTATACCTTCACATGTACATATATTCCATAGGTAACTGCACGAGAAAACAAAAATAAAGAAGGAATTAGTTCCACCTACAGGCTTCTTCTTTATGAACAAGTACATCTGTTGGTTCTGTGCCACTGCTGCTACTGCTACTGCTATTGAAGGTGGTGGTAATGGTGGTGTTAGAGATGGTAGTGGTGGTGATGACGGTAATGATGGTGATAATGGTGATGAATTCCAGCTTTTTCCATCTCACCGCTGACTGTCTAGGACTTTTCCAGGCTTTCTGTACCATACTGAGGCAGTTGAGTTTCCTGGGTTGGGCGTTGTCTACTTTTCCCCCTTTTCCAGCATGCAGATTCTCCACCTCATGTTGGATCACCCAGCCAGATTAGTCAGCCAGTGCAATAAGTCTTCCCAGGTGATTCCAGGTGGAGTCAAGCTAAGAGTTGAAGTTATCCATCACAATCTCCTTTATAATGTATATCCTGTTGGTTCTGTTTTTCCAGAATACATTGCCTGATGCCAGGACCTGTTGCTACAGGCAACCTTGTTGTTGAAATAAACATAGGCTCCTCTACTGATCTGAAGCATACAGGTGGGGAAGAAGAATTATTTGGCTACTGGACATTTCTTCAAAAGCTGAAGGAACCAAGATATGAAAAGCAGAACCCTAATATTAACTCAGTCTTTCTAAAATCAAATACATGTATAATCTACTGAGAATACCTGGTACAGGGAGAGATGAAACTGGGCCATACTCAGAGAGACAAGACTTCCATGTGCCTCTGTAGAATCTAGAGGAAAATAAAAGACCAAAACCATGAACATGGACACAGAAAGGGATCTGTCAGGGACATATGGGACTTGGTGGTAATGTACAAGGGATGGTTATCAGTCTTCTGTGGCGGAAGGATACACTGCTCCACACAGCTGGTTGGAGCAGCCTGTGCAGTTCTTTGTGGACGTCAACTCAGAGGAAGCTCATGATCTTGATTTCCACTGGAGAGAAAATATAAGGACAAGTCAATACCAAGTGCAGTTGCAGTTAATTTTTTTAAATTTGAATTTAAGCATGAGTGGTGGGGTGTGGGTCTTAATTACAGAAGTTTTGCACTCCTCACTGTGAGGCATGGACTGACACATTATCTCTATGATACCTTTTAAAGACTGACCTATATATTTATACTTTAAGGGTATGTGTGTTTTACCTGCACATATATCCCTGTGCCATATACAAGATGTTCTACAGGAGATCAGAAGAGCTCATTCAGATCCTCTGAACTGGAATCACAGATGATTATGAGCTACCAGGTGGGTGCTGGGAATTGAACCTGAGTCCTCTACAATATCAGCCAGGGCTCCTAACTTCTGAGCCATCTCTCCAGTCCTTGCTTACATGATTTTTTATATTGTGAGTTTTTGTTAGTTGTGCTGGATGGAATTCTAGACTCTCAGATGAAAACAATCTTAGATATGACACTAAAAGAAAAACTAGACACCATCAAAGGTAAACACTACTGTATCTGAAAAGATACCTCTAAGCAGCTGCAAAGCAAGCTCCCAAGTGGAAGAAAATATTTGAAAAGCATGTGTCTGATAAGAAACTTATGTGTGGGACATATAAATATCCTGTACAGTTGAAAATTTAAAATATATCCCACTTTTAATGTGTATGCAGGTGTGTACAGGGGCCAGAAGATGATCAGGTTCACTGTAACTGAAGTTACAGACAAATGTGAGACATACCATGTGGGTGCTGGGAATTGAACTAAGGTCATCTGGAAGAAGAAAAAGTGCTCTTAATCACTGAGCAACTCTAGTCCAAGATGTTCTACTTCATGAACAGAAAAAGAGCCATCCTTGATGGCATATGGCTGTGAACCCTGCACTCAGAATTTGAAACATAGTGAGTTCCAGGCCAGCCAGAGCTCCCTAGCTAGACCCTATCTCAAACAAAACACAAACAAAATGAAGAATTGAAAGGGAATGATTTAAGCTTTTGTTAAGAAGGAATTCAGAGTCATAATGAAGATGCCCAGCCAACAGGCAATAGAAACTGTTATGGTTTTTAAGTTATCTTTATTAGTAGTATTATCAGTAAGCCTGGCTAGCAACCAATTAAGACAAACAGCTGTTATATTTTAAAATAGCTTTAGTTAACCTGAGGCAAGGCAGACATTAATATTCTCAACTACTTCCTATGCCATCTGCTTCTAATAACTTCTACCAACCTACTTCCCATCCATAATCCAAAATACTTGCTAATCTTCTTCATCTAGGCTGGATTCTCCATCCACGCAGGCCATGTGCTTCTCCTCCATGTAACCCATAGCAGCCTTCCTCTCTTCCTCAGGTCTCTCTTCTTCCTCGTGGTGGTCTCTCTTCTCCCCATAATTCCCTCCACCGCCATCCCCACCCTGTTTCTCTCTCACCTTAGCCACACCTCTAGCTCCTCTGCCCAGCCCAGGTAGGATGGCTTTTTATTAATCAACAGGTGGGTCACAGAGACAGCAAGCAGGAATTAGCATCAAAATGCATTAGAAAATCCCTCAAAAAACTGTATATGAAAAAGTCGAGTCAACATGAGGCTCACTTCATGTTAGGATGGAATCTTCTTCAGTCAATCTTCTTCAGTCAATGTTGGAAAAGATGTGGAGACATGATTAAATACTCCCCATACAACATTGGTGGGATGTAAAATAGATTGTCACTTTGGAGCACTGACTGGCACTGGGAGCACCGTGAGAGATAAAGCTTAGAGGACACCATCACTTAGTGTCCCACTAGTATAAGCATTATATGGAAGAAGAGATAAAAGTACATACGCACATAGACATGTGCATGGAGATCCACATACCGTCTATGCCCCTGACCACTGTTCAGACACTTGTTTCTCTCTAGAATTGCAGAATTCTTTCCTTAACCAGCTGGCACTCTCGGCCTTCAGCCCCTTGGTCATGCCCTCCCCACTTCCCTAATTATTGGACACTGAAGCTCAAAATGCTGTTCATCTGTGTTCATGTGGCTCAACATAAACTGGGGTCAGTATTCAGGTTATAAATCTCTTTTCATTCATTGCAATTGTTGTGAGTTAATGTGATGTGTTCATTGCTGAAACTTGTAAAAATTTAATGATATTCTCTTTAGGATCAACAACTTGTCAGTTGCTATATTTGATTCCCAAAATAAGATATAGGCACATCTTATTTCAACATCACTGCTACTGTTTTGTTTTTTGTTTTCTGTTTGTTTGTTTATTTGTTTGTTTGTTTGTTTTTCAAGACAGGGTCTCTCTTTGTAGCCTTGGCTGTCCTAGAACTCACACTGTAGACCAGGCTCAAACTCAATGTTTAGCCTACCTCTGCCTCCCAAATGCTGGGACTAAAAGTTTGCACTAGCACCATCCAGCCTTTCTGCTTCTGTTTATAAAGGACAACATCAAATACAATTCTAAATATTTTCAGACATCTGCTTCGTGCTGGGCCCTGTAACATAACAGTGTGTAAAAATACATGTAGGCTCTGACTTCTAAATCCTACCCTCTGCTCAAGATCAAACACTGATATTTTTCAAACCAATGTCCATCCAAGTTACTTTCTCAGTATATACAGTTCTATTTATAGTAGTAATAATTTTATCATCATAGAGCAATGATCTCAAGTCTTATCATCCCTCCAGACAATCAAATTCCCAGTGCTCATTGAATTAATCTAACTCTTCCAGCAATACAAAACTCTTTTTAGCAAAGTAAAGTCAGTATAAATAAAAATTTTAACTAAATTCTTTAGGGCCCAAATACTCATCCTAAATATCTTAGGACTATGGTATGTTAGTCAATGATAAATATCAAAACCTCTAATCTTCACCAACATCTTTTCATTTTGTCACTATGATAAGATACAGACAAAGAAATGTATTTTGGTCAAGGTAAATTCAAAACTCCTGTTAATTGTGACACAGAAGGCACTGGAATCAAGTAAGTCATGTTATCTCACCACAGTGGGTTTTTCATTTCAGGAGCAGGGCTTTCACAGCCTATAATTTGCCTTGTTTTTCTCTATGCTCAGTCTTTAAAAAAAATATTGCTAAAGTGCATAGTCAGGAAATACTTGAAGTTTCAGGCAAAGTAAATTCAGTCATAAATATGAGCACTGGGTTTTCAGAATTTACAGTCTTATCTGCCCAGTACCATTCATTTATTCACAGACTTTGCCTCACTCCCTGCTCTGCTGGTCAGGAAGGCCTATGTATCCCTGTGGGAATTCATTCAAGATCTTTATAGAAACAATACCAGTGTGGCTACAATAAATATGCTGACATTTACTTTAATCATAAATATTGGTCTCCTCCATTATATCCTGTCACACATTATGTCTTTAAATATTATACATTAATTTTTAGCTTTCCAAGTTGATCTTTAAGCTAACATACTAATTGGATTTGTGTGGCATTTTCATATGCTTTTCTCATACACATGTGATGGTGAAACTTGTCCTCACTTCCCTCTCCCATTGTCTCTGCATGTCATCTCCAGAGTTCTGGTTAATTCATTTTTTTTCCTCCCTGCAATTTACACTTCTGCTTCCTTGTCACATGTACTCCATGACACTTCTGCTAAACTTGAGAACTGTGAGGAGGAAGGACCAGTTCCACAATTATAGATTTAAAGCAAGCTACATTTTGTATTTTGGGGCCCACACAGGACTGGCCCATTAGCTATCTAACCCTAAGTCTGGATTTGAGGAAGCAGCTTGTGGATTAACATTCCTCCCCTTTTCTAGAATTATAAAAAAACAATGGAGATTTAGGGAGTGATGGCAGAAATGAAAACTTTAGACAGCTTTTCATGTAAGGCAAGTTGATACATAAATGTAGTTTCAGCAGCTCTTGGCCATCATGCATGGAGAGAGAGAGAGAGAGAGAGAGAGAGAGAGAGAGAGAGAGAGAGAGAGTGTGTCTCTGGATTATATGGTGAAGGGGAAGGAAAAGCTCTTACCTGGAAACTTAAGAGAAGAGGGCAGCATATGCCAGCCATGTCCTGCAGCAGCAGATAGGAACCAAAGAGTACTGGGAGAACCTGGAACTGTTTGCTCCAGGTCTGAAGCACACAATTCCAGGCTTTTTTGGATAACAAATCAATAAGGGGGAAGAAATCAATCATCTTTGACTGTTTTCTGCTGACACTGGGTTGGGGACAAGGGACCAAAAGGCTGAAATGTTGGCCAAGTCAAGGAAGAGCAGGCTGATGTATTTGCTATCCAGGGTCTGAGAACATCTGTGACTAGGAGGGACAGTGCAGGTGCAGCTGCAATGATCAGTGAGGTTGGTTTGGAGCACCTGTGGGTAGCTGCTTTGGCTGTTTAGGATGTAGGAAATCTGGCAGGTTACCAGATCATATCTATGGGCAGATGACAAAGTTAAGTAGAGTAGGGAGAAATTTCCATTTGCATGTACATTTGAAACTTATGGGAGAGCTAGCAGAAAAAAAGGTTCCCATGAACATAGGGAACCTCCTTCAATTTACCTGATTTCTGGTGGTAATTTAAAGTTCCATTCTGGATATTTTGATCTGTTATTAAAAGGATACTAAACCCAATTTTAGTTGCAGAGTCATGAAAGGTTAGTAGTTCTTAAGAGGGGTGTAGGGATCTGACATTCTCCAGAAGGCACTCCAAAGAGGACCCTGGAAGGATGGTGAATGGACTATTCCCATGGGGAGAGGGTTGTCAGTAACATGTCAAGGTGTCCCAAAAGTGAGGTTTAACTCCATAAGATTTGGTGCAATCTGTTATAGCAGCTTGTCAGTGGTTGCCAGAGACTAAAGGCATAGCCTCAGCAGACATGGTCAAATAGTACTAGGGTTTTGAGCATGAGCAAGAGGGAAGGGAGAGAAACTGTGCTGGTAGAAAGAGATCTCACCCAAGGGAGAAGGTCCTAACTGAAGGGCAATGATAAGAACCAGCTGTAGTCATAAAGATTGTGACTGGGGGGACCTCTGCTTCAAAAGATGCAAGGGAAGTACTGATCCATCTCTCCAACCCAGAGAAGTGTTTACAAGAGGAGGAAGAGGGGAACTCCCAATCTAGCAGGTATTGCATGTAAGACTGTAGTGATCAGGTAGCCAGGATATGAGACACTTTTGGAACCATGACTTTGGTAGTTGCTGGAGGAGAGTCTCTAAGCCAGGGAAAGGGGGAGGAATTCCACCTGCTGAGATAGGCAGTAGGTGGGAAAGTCAGGCTGTTGACTGGAAGTACTTGACTGAATTCCCTTTGACTGTAGCTTACAAGAATCCTTTAGAGTTGACAAAGGGTGATAGAATTTAGATGTGTTAGCATCACCATTGTTTGTAATTTGCAATGAAATAAACACTGTGGAAAAGGCAGTAGACACATATCAGTTGTTAACATCATAAACACTCTTTAAGATGAGCTCAAAGATGGCAGAAACATTCCATGAAGTAGGACAAAAGCTCACACACTTGATCTTAATTTTCAGCATCAGTACACATCACTAAAGGGGGGCTTTCTTCCCTTTATCCAGAAGACTGGGCATATATAAATCTAGTACAATGACAAACATTTTAAGTCTGTACTTAAAAGACAAACCAAAGGAAATTTAATGTCTTGAGCTTGGAACTGTGATAGTGGATTGTATAGTGGAATTTTTTTACTGTACTTAGATTAAGAAGTCAGCACTCAGGGAGATCCAAGACGGCGGCGGGCAGTGTGGACTGTGTTTAGAAGCTCCAGTAAACAATTCAGGGAATTGCACAGAATTCTGAACCAGGAACACCAAGATTCCCACACCACTGCAGCAGGAGAGCTCCACAGTTCAAAGGGACCAGGGTGCAGAGGACCTGCATGCCCCTGCACACAGGAGGAGTGCCAATTTTCTTGAATTGGAGCAGCAGAGGCGGCCGCAGCAGTAGCAGCAGCGGCGGTGGCGGTAACGGCTGAGGTTTGCAGCTCAGAGCCCTCCAGCGGAGGCGAGTGATGTGGGAGTTGCTGTGGGAGAGGGGACTCTGGGCAGGATTTGGGCCATGCGGTGCCCTGAGACCCAAACTGTACTCGGTGGGCAGTTCAGCCCCTGAGTCCCAAACACAACTTAGTGCGCAGTTCTGCCTGAGATGCTAGCTCAGCTCAGCATGCAGTTCCACCATGGAGACACTAGCTCAGCTCAGCGTGCAATTCTGCTGCTGTGATGCAGGCTGAGCTCAGTGTGCAGATTCGGCCCAGAGTCCCTGGCTGGACTTGCCAGGAAGGATGGTCCCAGAGACTCTAGCTAAGCTTTGCGCACATTGCGGCCCTGAGGCTCTGGCTGGACTCTCCACAAAAATTAGGCCTGAAGTCCCTGCCTAAATTCAGCATGCAGTGTAGGTCCAGAGTCCCTGGCTGAGCTCGGTGCGTAATTCTGCAGTTTGGGGCCAGTGTCCCTAGCTGCGCTTGGCGAGTAAGTTGGGTCCAGATACTTTAGCTGAGCTTTTTGCGCAGTCCCAGCCCTGACACTCTGATTGGACCCTCTGTGCAGTTTGGGTCCAGAATTCCTGGCTGAGCTTGGCGGAAGGTTCCAGCCCTGAGACTATAACTGAACACGGCATGCACTTTGGGCCCAAAGAACCTAGCTGAGCTTGGCATGCAGCCCCAGCTCTGAAACTCTGGCTGGACTCTGCATATATTTTGTGCCCAGAGTCCCTAACTTAGCTCAGCAGATGGTTCGGGCCCTGAGAATCTAGAGGAGCTTGGCGTGTGGTTCGGGCCCAGTGTCCCTGGCTGGTCTTGGCAGAGGACCCAGAAGGTGGTGGATACTTTGACCTGACCCAGTGCACATTCAGAAATCCTGAATTATTGCAGGGCCCACAGTACAGGGAAGCTGAAGATCACTGGCTATGAGAGTCCAAAACGACAGTGCTAGCCTCCTGCTATCCACACCAGTGAAGCATCAGAGCTTTCAGCCTAAAGAAATCATGAGAAAATAGGGGACTCTATCATCAGACACCCTCCACCCAACTCTGGAAGCTAACCAACAAAAACAGAGATGGCAAGATGTCAAAAGGACAGCATAAAAGCATATGCAAAAAAAACAAAAACAATATGGTGTCTCCAAATCCCAGCTATCCCAAAAAAAAAACAACCCAGGGAACTCAAACACAATGGAAATACAAGAAAATGACCTCAAATCATTAGTAATGAGGATGATAATGGAAGAAACAAATAAAATTCATGATCAAATGAAGGAAGATGCAGCCAAACAGGTGAGGGACATAAAAGAAGCCTATAGAGTGGAATTGGAAATTTTTCAGGAAAATACAAATAACCAGACAAAAGAAATCAATAAAACAGTTCAAGCTCTGAAGACCTATGAAGAGGCAATGGAAGAAACTCAGGAATATACAAACAATCAGATGAAAGAAATAAAAAAACCAGTTCAAAATCTGAAGATGAAAATGGATTCAATGATAAACACACAGACAGAAGAAAAATAAGAATATGAGACCTCAGAGGAGAAGGCAAGCAACACAGAGCCGAACTTTTCTAAAAGAATCCAAGACATGGAGGAACGAATCTCAGGCCTAGAAGATACAATCACAGATCTTGAAGCAACCAATAAAGAAAATGCCACATCTGGAAAAATTCTGACACAAAACATCCAAGAAATCAAGGACACCGTGAAAAGAAGAAATCTGAGGATAATAGGCATAGAAGAAAGAGAAGATATCAGACTCCAAGGCCCAGAAACTATTCTCAACAAAATCATAGAAGAAAATTTCCCCAATATAAAGAAAGAGATGCCTATAAACATACAAGAGGCCTACAGAACACCAAATAGAATTGACCAGAAAAGAAAAACTGCCTGTCACATAATAATCAAAACACAAAACATACAGAACAAAGAAAAAAATATTAAAAGCTGCAAGGGAAAAGGGCCAAATAACATTTAATGGCAAACCTATCAGAATTACATCCAACTCCTCAGCAGAGACCATGAAAGTCAGAAGGGCCTGGACAGAGATCCTGCAAACCCTAAGAGACCACAAATGCCTGGCCAGACTACTTTTTCCAGCAAAACTATCAATAACCATTGATGGAGAAAACAAAATATTCCATGACAAAAACAAATTCAAACAGTACCTATCCACAAATCCAGCCTTACAGAAGGTACTAGAAGGAAAACTCAATCCCGAAGAAACAACTACAACCAATACTACTCAGGAAATAGATAACTATACCATGGCAAAAACACAACTACACAAACACTTGACTGGAACCAACATCAAACTTAAGACTCTTAACAGTCATTGGTCATTAATATCTCTCAACATCAATGGTCTCAATTCTCCAATAAAAAGACACAGACTAACTGAATGGATGTATAAACAAGATCCAACATTCTTCAGCATTCAAGAAACACATCTCACCCATAAAGATAGGCATTACCTCAGGGTAAAAGGTTGGAAAGAATATTCCAAGCAAATGGTCAAAAGAAGCAAGCAGGTGTAGCCATTTTAATATCAACAAAATAGACTTTCAACCAAAATTAATCAAAAGGGATGAGGAAGGACACTTCATACTCATCAAATGTAAAGTCAACCAAAAAGATTTCACAATTCAGAACATCTATGCTCCTAATACAAGGGCACCCACATTTGTAAAATATCTGCCAATGAAGCTTAAACCACACATCGATCCCCACACAATAATAGTGGGAGACTTCAACACCCTACTCTCGTGGAAGAATAGGGAGTGGGCACGTGTGCTGCCCACTATAGGATGGACACCATAGGGAATGGGCATGTGTGCTGCCCAATGTAGGATGGGGACCACAGAGAAGGTGCATGTGCGCTGCCCACTGTAAGATGGGGACCATAGGGAATGGGCACATGTATTGCCCACTGTAGGATGGTGACCATAAGGAGTGGGCATGTGTGCTGTCCATTTTAGGATGGTGACCATAGGGAGTGGGCATGTGTGCTGCCCATTGTAGGATGGTGACCATAGGGAGTTGGCACATGTGCTGCCCACTGTAGGATGATAACAATAGGCAGAGGGCATGTGTGCTGCCCACTGTAGGATGGTGACCATAGGGAATGGGCACGTGGGCTGCCCATTGTAGGATGGTGACCACAGGGATTGGGCACGTGTGCTGCCCACTGTAGGGTGGTGACCATAGGGAATGGGCACGTGTGCTACCCACTGTAGTGTGGTGACCATAAGGAATGGGCATATGTGCTACCCACTGTACGATGGTGACCATAGGGAGTAGGCACGTGTGCTGCCCATTATAGGATGGTGAGCATAGGGAGTGGACATGTGTGCTGCCCATTGGAGAATGGTGACCATAGGGAATGGGCACGTGTGTTGCCCACTGTAGGATGGTGACCATAAGGAGTGGGCACGTGTGCTGTCCATTTTAGGATAGTGACCATAGGGAGTGGGCACATGTGCTGCCCACGGTACGATGGTGACCATAGAGAATGGACACGTGTGCTTCCCACTGTAGGATGGGGACCATATGGAATATGCACGTGTGCTACCCACTGTAGGATGGAAACCACAGGGAATGTGCACCTGTGCTGCCCACTGTAGTGTGGTGATCATAGGGAATGGGCACGTGTGCTGCCCACTGTAGGATGGGAACCATATGGAATGTGCATGTGTGCTGCCCACTGTAGGATGGTGACCATAGGGAGTGGGCACGTGTGCTGTGCACTGTAGGATGGTGACCATAGGGAATGGGCATGTGTGCTGCCCAATGTAGGATGGGGACCACAGAGAATGTGCATGTGCGCTGCCCACTATAAGATGGGGACCATAGGGAATGGGCACATGTATTGCCCACTGTAGGATGGTGACCATAAGGAGTGGGCAGGTGTGCTATCCATTTTAGGATGGTGACCATAGGGAGTGGGCATGTGTGCTGCCCACTGTAGGATGGGGACCATAGGAAATGTACACCTGTGCTGCCCATGTAGGATGGTGACCATAGGGAATGGGCACGTGTGCTGCCCACTGTAGTGTGGTAACCATAGGGAATGGGTACGTGTGCTTCCCACTGTAGGATGGGGACCATACAGGATGTGCACGTGCGCTGCCCACTATAGGATGGGGACTACAGGGAATGGGCACCTGAGCTGCCCACTGTAGGATGGTGACCATAGGGAGTGGGCACGTGTGCTGTGTACTGTAGGATGGTGACCATAGGGAATGGGCACTTGCGCTGCCCACTGTAGGATGGGGACCATAGGGAATGTACACCTGTGCTGCCCATGTAGGATGGTGACCATAGGGAATGGGCACATGTGCTGCCCACTGTAGTGTGGTGATCATAGGGAATGGGCACGTGTGCTGCCCACTGTAGGATGGGAACCATATGGAATGTGCATGTGTGCTGCCCACTGTAGGATGGTGACCATAGGGAGTGGGCACGTGTGCTGTGCACTGTAGGATGGTGACCATAGAGAATGGGCACATGTGCTGCCCACTGTAGGATGGGGACCATAAGGAATGGGCACGTGTGCTGTGCACTGTAGGATGGTGACCATAGGGAATGGGCACTTGCGCTGCCCACTGTAGGGTGGTGGCCACAGGGAATGGGCACCTGTGCTGCCCACTGTAGAATGGGGACCATAGGAAATGGACACGTGTGCTGCCCACTGTAGGGTGGTGACCATAGGGAAAGTGCATGTGTGCTGCCCACTCTAGAATGGGGACCATAGGGAATGTGCATGTGTGCTGCCCACTGTAGGATGGGGACCATAGGTAATGGGCACGTGCGCTGCCCACTTAAGGATGGTGACCACAGGGAATGGGCACGTGTGCTGCCCACTGTAGGATGGTGACCATAGGGAATGGGCATGTGTGCTGCCCACTGTAGGATGGGGACCATGGGGAATGGGCAGGTGTGCTGCCCACTGTAGGATGGGGACAATACCGAATTAGCACATGTATTGCCCACTGTACGATGGTGATCATAGGGAGTGGGCACGTGTGCTGCCCATTGTAGGATGGTGACCATAGGGAGTGGGCATGTGTGCTGCCCATTATAGGATAGTGACCATAGGGAGTGGGCACGTGTGCTGCCCACGGTAGGATGGTGACCATAGAGAATGGACATGTGTGCTTCCCACTGTAGGATGGGGACCATATGGAATATGCACGTGTGCTAGCCACTGTAGGATGGGGACCACAGGGAATGTGCACCTGTGCTGCCCACTGTAGGATGGTGACCATAGGGAATGGGCACGTGTGCTGCCCACTGTAGGATAGTGACCATAGGGAGTGGGCACGTGTACTGCCCATTATAGGATGGTGACCATAGGGAGTGGACATGTGTGCCTCTCATTGGAGAATGGTGACCATAGGGAATGGGCACGTGTGCCGCCCACTATAGAATGGTGACCATAGGGAGTGGGCACGTGTGCTGCCCACTGTAGGATGGGCACCATAGGGAATGGGCATGTATGCTGCCCAATGTAGGATGGGGACCATAGGGAATGGGCACATGTGCTGCCCACTGTAGGATGGGGACCACAGAGAATGTGCACGTGTGCTGCCCACTATAGGATCGTGACCATAGGGAATGGGCACGTCTGCTGCCCACCCTAGGATGGTGACCATAGGGAATGGGCACATGTATTGCCCACTGTAGGATGGTGACCATAAGGAGGGTGCACGTGTGCTGACCATTGTAGGATGGGGACCACAGTTAATGTGCACCTGTGCTGCCCACTGTAGGATGGTGACCATAGGAAATGGGCACGTGTGCTGCCCACCGTAGATAGGTGACCATAGGAAATGGGTACGTGTGCTTCCCACTGTAGGATGGGGACCATTCGGGATGTGAACGTGTGCTGCCCACTGTAGGATGGGGACCACAGGGAATGTGCACCTGTGCTGCCCACTGTAGGATGGTGACCATAGGGAATGGGCACGTGTGCTGCCCACTGTAGTGTGGTGATCATAGGAAATGGGCATGTGTGCTGCCCACTGTAGGATGGTTAACATAGGGAGTGGGCACGTGTGCTCTGCACTGTAGGATGGGGACCATAGGGAATGGGCACGTGTGCTGTGCACTGTAGGATGGGGACCATAGGGAGTGGGCACGTGTGCTGCCCACTGTAGGATGGGGACCATAGGGAGTGGGCACGTGTGCTGCCCACTGTAGGATGGGGACCATAGGGAATGGGCATGTGTGCTGCCCACTGTAGGATGGGGACCATAGGGATTGGGCATGTGTGCTGCCCACTGTAGGATGGGGACCATAGGGATTGGGCACGTGTGCTGCCCACTGTAGGATGGGGACCATAGGGATTGGCCATGTGTGCTGCTCACTGTAGGATGGGGACCATAGACAAATGTGTAATGGAAGGACAGCTAATGCAGTGTCTCAGTACTTTTCATTTAATTTTCCAGTGACACTTGACCTGCTCTGAAAGTCTACTTCTTACAATCTAGGAAGACAGAGCACTTTATATGATATTGTGGTCACTCTAATCTTAGGTATCCAGGAAGGTCAAAGGTGCTAATCTCCCCCTACCCTTTTTTATATGATGTTTCTCTGTGTGTAAACATGGTTCTTCTGAAACTTGCCTTGTTGCCCAGACTAGCCTTGAACTCAGAGAGATCCACTTGCCTATGCTACCCAAGTGCTGGGATTAAAGATCTGCACCAACACACCTGGTTCAGAGGTTCTTTTTATAAGCTGTTTCCACTTAAAGAGCCTTTTCTACCACTGTTAATGATTTCACAAATAACCCCATGCAGTAATTTGTCCTTGACTCTTAGGAGTTGTAGGGAAGCAGTGATGTTAAAAGCCAACTTCATTGCTTGAAAAACATATTTTACTGGACACTAAAGAATTATATCCAATACTCATATTCACCTATTTGAAACATGGGAGAGTGACCCATTGGCCCACTGAAAATTATTTTGCTTACTACTTGGGCCAGGCACATCCATGCCACAGCATATGTTAGGGGTCATGTAGTCACAGGAGGCAACGCTCTACTGCTCCCTTGGATTCCTGGGATACAGGTCAGGTGGTCAGGCTTATATGATAAGAGCTGTTAAGAACAACGGTTGCCAGATGGATTGCACGGTCAAACAAATGGTTCACTGGGAAGGCCCAGGCTGCCCCTGCCTATTATCTGTAGTCAGGAAAAGGAGAGATTAGCAAAGGTTGACCTGTCCTGGAACCATGTTCAACAGCATGTCCTCAGAGGAAAGACATTATTGTCAGCTGCAACTAAGGATATTGACATGTAACTTCCACAGTTACTATTTTGTTTTTAAGGACAGTTCTCTTACTGAGCCTGGAGCTCATAGATTAAGCTCAGCTAAGGGATCAGCAAGTCTGAAGGGCTCACCAGTCTCTACCCCTCTGGAAGTAAGTTCAGGAGCTCAATGTACTAGACCTTGCTTTCCTATATAGGTTCTGAAGAGCAGAAGTTACATCCTCACACTTATGTGGCAAGCATTTTTCTGACTGAGCAGGCTCCCCAGCCCTAAAGATGATCTTTAAACATATAGAGTTTCTTCTCTTCCTTTTGAAAGAAATAGCTGTGTATAAAAGCTGTTAGGAATTGTTTCAAGAACTGGCTCCATTGTCCATTCATGATTATGAACTTAGTGAATGGATTATAAAACTTGTGTGAAATGTGATGTCTTCTGTGGTCATATGGTTGGTACAAGAGTGGTAATAGTTTTGTGGTAATAGGACTCATTAAAGAATAAAAAAGCTAGCAGGCTAAAATCCACTAGTAAGTGAGTACATACCATGTGTGTCTTTCTAAATCTGAGTTACCTCACTCAGGATGATCTTTTGTACTTCCACCCATTTGCCTGCAAATTTCATGGTTTCTTTGTTTTACATCCTTACATGGACTCAGCCTATGGGTACCTCAGGCTTCATATGGGTCATGAAGTAAGGGAAACAGAAGCGCTTTCTGGCATGGGTTCTTTTGCCAGGTTTTCAATTACTTCTGTGCGGTGGGACTGCCTTGCCAGGCCACAAGAGAAGAAGATGGCCTCAGTGATGGTGGGACTAGATGAACTGAAGTTGGGGATAAGGGAGCTCCCCTTTTCTAGGAATAGGAGAGGAGGTGGAGGAGAGGGAAGGAGGATAGGATTGGGGGCTGAGGAGGGATGGGCTACCACCATGATGTACAGAAAAGAAAGAAAGAAGGAAAGGAAGAAAAAAAAGAGAAAGAAGAAGGTAAGGAAGGATGAAAGAGAAAGAAAGACAGAAATTGAAAGAAAGAAAACAAAAGAAAAGAATCTAGCAGGATACTGATGTCCAACACCTGCAATCCCAGCACTGGAGAGGCAGAGGCCTGGAGGATCAGGCACAACTCAGGCTATGTAAGACACTGTCTCAAAAAGCCAAGAAAACAAAATAATCTCATAGGCTTTTCTTGCTCTGCCTATGGTAACTCAGGTAGCTATTGGGGGCATGGAGGATCTCGTCCTCACAGATAAGCACTGGGGGAGCCAGGAATGTTAAAAACGCAGACTTCTCTATCCAAAGGAAGAGATGTATGAACTATTTTTTACCCGGAAGTCTGAGAATAGATGTGATTAATGTGATCTCTATGTTATCTCTATGACCAGGCCATCCTGGCTTCCCCAGAAATTTCCTCCCTATACCCTTATTTTGATCCAGCCTGGATTTGTTGTTGCCGAAAAAGTATTGTTCCTGGAGGAGGGCACAAAATCCCACTGTTAGCAGTAGTCAGGAGACACAATCTTCTTTAATTTAGGATGACTGCAAGAAGAAAAGAATCGATCTGAAATTTCCTTGAGGTTTTCTGAGAGCTGGTGAGACAGATTAACTGATTCAAAGAAGCCTTCCATCCAGCTATTTTATTCCTGAACAGTGGGCTGGATGAAAACATAACATATATAGTTATATACAGGACACAACACTTTAGAATTGTAATAATATGTTACCAACTTATACATTTACTGTATGACTGTTCACTAGTTTAGAAAATGTCTATTTTAAGCACACACATATACACTATATATATATATATAGTGTGTGTATATATACACACATATATATATAGTATATATACACACACAGGGGTGTGTGTGCATATGTGTGTGTGAGAGAGAGAGAGAGAGAGAGAGAGAGAGAGAGAGAGAGTCAAATGTGGGATGTGCCCTCCTACAGCTATGTATATATGCTGTATAAGCTCCATTGCCTGTTATGCCTATGGCAGCCTATGTCTCATATGCATTGTTTCTCAGTTGCAGCAAGTGACAGGGTCTGTGTTATCTAGGGGTAATGAAGTGCCCTCTGTCCTGCCATGGCAGATTGAAACTCTTGTAAAAACATGCAATGAAATAAGGCTTCTCTCCCTGAGTTGTTTTTGTCAGGTATTTTATCATAGCATTGAGATGGGTAACTAATACATCATCTTTCTGCATTTTTCAGTTACCCAGATCCTGAAATCTGTTTCCAGTTACCAATCTTAATGGGAGAGATTTGTGCTCCCCTTCATGGAATACTGTGCTACTGTTGGTCTTTCATGGATATTCTTTTTCAAGTTGAAGTCTATTTCTCTTATTCTTAGTTTACATCTATTGATGATTGTTATTTAACTTTTTAGATGAGTGTGTTAAACTGCGTTAATTGATTTTGGTTTTGAGTTTGATGATTTTAACTGGCCCATAATTGAATATGCACATGCAATGTGGTATCATGTTTCAACACATGTATACCATGGATGGTGATCACATTAGGTCATTATCCTATCACCTCACACATTTATTGTTTTTTCTTGGTGAAAACATTCAAAACCTTCTTCCACCTACATTGAACCTGCATACCTAAAAGACATCCTACTTCATCTTGCTGTATACTCATGTTGAAGCATGCTGCTATTGAATCTGTAGTACCTCACTGTGGACTTTTGTGTGTATATATTAGGATAGTGCTCTGTAAATTTTTGAGGGAGGCTGGGGTGAGTCTGCTCACCTCAGTGAACCTAATCTAGACCATCTGTCACAGATACAGCTTTGCATCTTTAGTGATTCTATAACCTGACAAGTTGAAAATCAGTGTTAAACTCAGCTAGAAAGACAGATGTGACACAGATACTCATGTGACACAGACACTAAATGGCAGATCTGTCTGTCATCCAAATTTAGGTCTACCTCTAGTCCATTCACCACTCTGCTGAGCAATTCTCCGAGAGTAACAAATGGAGCTCTCCATTTCCCTTTAGCAGTCTAGGGTACTAGATTCCCAACTCTCTCCAGGAACCATGAAGATTTTTACATAGCAATATCTCATTTTGTAGTAAAATGGCCTTTCACAAACTCAACTCCTGCTTAAAATGCCCAAATACTTACAAGAATTTATAAGGAGGGAATTAAGAAAGGGAAAGCTATCAAACAGTCACAGAACAAAGTTATTCTAATTTCCTTCCTGTAGTAAACACTATGATCAAAAATAACCCAGGTAGGAAGGGGTTTATATTTGGCATGTAAGTCCTAATCACTCTAATCACTGGCCATGATTGAGGGAAGCCAAGGCCAAGAAAAAAGCTGGGGAGGAACCTGAAGACGGAAATTGAAGCAGAGACCATGGAGGAATTCTGTTTACTGACTTGCCTCCCAAGGCTTTCCCAGGCTTCTTATGTAACACAAGACCACTGCCAAGAGTGGGCTGTACCCTCCTGGAATGATGATAAATGAAGAAACTATTCAACAGATTTGTCTATAGGTCAATCTTATGAAACCTCTGAGATGAGGTTGTCTCCTCCCAGATTGTTATCCAGTTGACAGAAACCTAACCAGCACAAAATGTGTTGTGCAACAATACAGAAAACACAATATGAAAATGTTTTTGTCAGTGGTGTGGGGACAGAAAGATAGTGCCCACTGTCACCTTCATCAGGTAACAACAGCAAGTCCAGCGCCATAACAGTGATATCACATCTGTATGTTGCCTGCACCCTGGGCCAGAGAGGCGGCTCATTGCTTGAGAGCACTTGTTTATGCTGCAGAGCAGGGTGCAATTCTCAGTACACATATGTCGGTTCATGCACATCTTTTGGCCTCTCATATACTTATGTGGTGCATAGACATACAGGCAGGCAGAACTCTTATTCACACAAAAATTTTAAATAAAAATATTAAAGACTTGAAAGCAAAGAAAATTCTTATTGGACCATTAAATATCTAGTATATTGGCCTTTGAAAACAAAACAAAACTTCAGGAGTGGTACTGAGGGAGTAGGAGTCAGACATACCTCTAGTAAACAGGCGGATAGGAAGAGGAGCCACACCTAAGTAATAAGATGGCCAACTTCCAAGATGGCAGCTTCTTCCTCACTCTCTTGACTGAGACAAAAGCCTGGCAGCTAAAAGTAAAGGTCCTGAACGCTTTTAATCTGGCCAGTAGCACACCTGCTCTTCCACAAGCCCACCTGACAACATCAAGACGGATCCTTCTTCCCAGTCCAATTCCCTACCTGCTTCTGGCCTCTCCTTTCTCCTCTTCCATTCTCTCCTCCCTTCCTCCCTCTCACCATCTCCCTCCCTCCTCCTTCTCCTCCTGTTCTCTCTCTCTCTCCATTCCTATCCCACTCTCTCTCTTCCTTCCTCCCCAATCCTCCTGCCCACAACTCCCCTCCCTCTTTCACCCTCCAGGTCACTAGAAGTCATTTATTTAATGAGCCATTCTAAAATCCTGCTGGAGCATGGCCAGGCGGCAAACTGGAGCCATCTGGAGACTGACTTTTCCTGTTCCTTTACTTGTTTACTTTGTGTTTCATTTGCCGTTCCAAGCTCTCTGACTTAGAAATGAAATTTAACACCAGCAAACTTCACTGGAATCTTAGGGGCTTTTAATTCTTCTGTACATGGAGGCCTGTTCCTCCACCTCCAGAACTCTGAGCCACAGATAAGTACTAGACTTTCTTCTGCACCACAGTGGATCCTGGCCCAGGGACAAGGACAGACTGAAATCTAGCGCAGCGACAAGGACCTCTGGTCCTTTTCTTATAACAGACCTGCAGCAGTTCTGGGAATCAGAGAACCCTGTGGAAGCTGAGACCTATTCAGACTTCTGGACTGAGTTGAGGAGATATATGGTTGAGGAGAAGCACAGGGACATTTAGGAAATAAGGCTACACTGTGTGACAAAGTAAATGTGAGCACAAGCACACCTTCACTTGTGCAGAACCACAGAAGGGACATAGTCAAGAGCAAGACTGGCACAGATTCATAGCAGCATCCATATTTATTTCTACAATGGGCTTGTGTGCTGCCCACTGTAGGATGGGGACCATAGGGAGTGGGCATGTGTGCTGCCCACTGTAGGATGGGGACCATAGGAAGTGAGCACATGTGCTACCCACTGTAGGATGGTGACCATAGGGAATGGGCACGTGTGCTGCCCACTGTAGGATGGCGACCATAGGGAGTGGGCACATGTGCTGCCCACTGTAGGATGGGGACCATAGGGAATGGGCATGTGTGCTGCCCACTGTAGAATGGTGACCATAGGGAATGGGCACGTGTGCTGCCCACTGTAGGATGGTGACCATAGGGAATGGGCACGTGTGCTGCCCACTGTAGGATGGTGACCATAGGGAACGGGCATGTGTGCTGCCCACTGTAGGATGTGACCATAGGGAGTGGGCATGTGTGCTGCCCACTGTACGATGGGGACCACAGGGAGTGGGCACATGTGCTGCCCACTGTAGGATGGTGACCATAGGGAATGGGCACATGTGCTGCCCACTGTAGGATGGGGACCATAGGGAATGGGCATGTGTGCTGCCCACTGTAGGATGTTGACCATAGGGAATGGGCACGTGTAATGCCCACCGTAGGATGGGGACCATAGGGAATGGGCACGTGTGATGCCCACCGTAGGATGGTGACCATAGGGAATGGGCACGTGTGCTGCCCACCGTAGGATGGTGACCATAGGGAGTGGGCACGTGTGCTGCCCACTGTAGGATGAGGACCATAGGGAATGGGCACGTGTGCTGCCCACCGTAGGATGGTGACCATAGGGAATGGGCACGTGTGCTGCCCACCATAGGATGGGGACCATAGGGAATGGGCACATGTGCTGCCCACTGTAGGATGGAGACCATAGGGAATGGGCACGTGTGCTGCCCACCATAGGATGGAGACCATAGGGAATGGGCACGTGTGCTGCCCACTGTAGGATGGTGACCACAGGGAATGGGCACGTGTGCTGCCCACTGTAGGATGGGTACCATAGGGAATGGGCACGTGTGCTGCCCACTGTAGGATGGGGACCATAGGGAATGGGCATGCATGATGCCCTGAAGAGAAGATAAACATGTTTTTGTGTAGATCCCAAGTGTGGGATGGGGAACAGACTCGTGAGAATATTTTACCATTTAGAAGTTGAACCACTTCGTGGGGGAACTTGGATGTTGCCTGCTGAAAACATTCTAGTAGAGACTCTGAGAGGATATATATATATATTCCTAGTGAAATAAAACAGAGTGGCCAATTGGATTAAAAGATAGAACCTGCTCCAAGAAACACACCTTGTCATACAAGACTGACACTACCTTAGGGTAGGAAGATGGAAAATTGTAGTCCTCCCGCATCCTCCGACTTTCTTTTTCTTTATTTAATTAATTTATCCAGACTACATCTCAATTGTTATCCCATCCCTTGCAGCCTCCTCTTCCTCCCTCCCTCCCACTTTCACCCTATTCCCCCGCCCTATGTCTATGACTGAGGGGGACCTCCTCCCCCACTAAGTGGTTACAGACTATCAAGTCTCATCTTGGTAGTCTGCTTTTTCTTTCTCTGAGTGCCACCAGGCCTCCCCACCATGGGGAAGTGGTCAATTATGGGGCACCACAATTCACATCCAAGTCAGTCCCTGGCATCTGTAGTCTCTTAGGGTTTGCAGGACCTCTGTCCAGGCCCTTCTGGCTTTTATAGTCTCTGCTGAGAAGTCAGATGTAATTCTGACAGGTTTGCTATTATATGTTACTTGGCTCTTTTCCCTTGCCGCTTTTAATATTTTTTCTTTGGTCTGTATATTTTGTGTTTTGATTATTATGTGGCTGGAAGATTTTCTTTTCTGGTCTATTCGTAGGCCTCTTGTATGTTTATAACAATCTCCTTCTTTAAATTGGGAAAATTTTCTTCTATGATTTGTTAAAAATATTTTCTGGGCCTTGGAGTCTGGCATCTTCTCTTTCCTCAATGCCTATTATCCTCAGGTTTCTTCTTTTCATGGTGTCCTTGGTTTCTTGGATGTTCTGTGTCAGGAATTTTTCAGATTTAGCGTTTTCTTTAATGGTTGCTTCTAGATGTATGATTGTATCATATAGCCTCAAGATTTGTTCCTCATCTCTAGGATTCTGTTAAAGAAGCTCACCTCCTTGTTGCTCGCCTTCCTCTCTAGGCTCTTTCGATCCCGTTTTTCTTCTGTCTGTGTCTTTATCATTGTATCCATTTTCATCTTCAGATCTTGAACTGTTTCATTGATTTCTTTTATCTGCTTGTGTATTCCTGAGTTTCTTCCATTGCCTCTTTATAGGCCTTCAGATCTTAAATTGTTTTATTGATTTCCTTCATCTGGTTGTTGGTATTTTCCTGAAATTTTTCCAGTGCCTCTCTATGGGCCTCTTTTATGTCTTCCACCTGCTTGGATGTATCTTCCCGCCTTGAGTATGGATTTTATTAGTTTCCTCCATTAGCATCTTCATTACTAAGGATTTGAGGTCATTTTCTTGTATTTCAATTTTGTTTACATTCTCCAGGTTGCTTTCTTTTGGATAGCTGGGATCTGGAGATGCCATATTGTTTTGGGTTTTGTTGTTTATGTTTTTATCCTGTCCTTTAGTTATTTTGCCATCTCCAATGTTGGAAGATAGCTTCTGGTGTCAGGTGGAGGGAGTCTGAGAAGAGATCCACCAGTTTCCCCAAGATTTCCCTAGGCCAAGCATTCTGATGCTTCACTGCCAGGATGATTTCAGACTCATTAACTGAGTTCACACTGCCAAGCAAGGCCACAGCTCCCAGCTCACAGGGAGGCTCTGGACCAGGCTCTGGGGACTAGTCTGCCTTCCTCCATGTGTCTCTGACTGGCAGGAAGTCAGACCCACCTGTGAAGATCTCTCTCAGTGATTCCCTGCTCCCCTGGTCTTTGGCTCCAGGTAGTGTCTTGGGTCTCAGACTGAACTGAGTCTAGTCACAGTGACCCAGCCTTCTGTGTCTCCATAGGCTCCTAGGCTTTCTGTGGACTGGCACGAGGTGGGTGGAGGGGGTCTGAGGCAAGATATACCTTTTTCCTGAGATTTCCCTAGGACAGGAGCTCTAATGCTTCACTGCCTGGATGATTTCAGTCCCATTTTCTGAATTCGCACTGCCAAGCAAGGCCACAGCTCCCAGCTTTCAGGCAAGCTCCAGTCCAGATTGGGAGGATTGGTCTGTCTTCCTCTGTGTGCCTCTGGATGGCAGGAGGTCAGACCCACCCGTGGGCCCATAGTCAGCACTGTGCAGGTCTTTCTCACCCAGTTATCTTCAGCTCCCATGGTGGTCGGTGGTTCCCAGTAGTTTCTTGGGTCTCGTTCCTGAAGTTCAGACACCACTGACCCTGTTGCCGCCATCTTGGAATCTCCAGTTTTTGTCAGAGGAGTTAGTTTCAGTGTCCTCTCGCAGCAGTGATGCTGGGAGCAGGGCGTGGTCAGGCGGCAGGCTCTGTTCCATGGAGCTACTTTTTGGCATACAGCGGGCTCTGCACGGCTTCATCTCTGCCTCTCCTCCACTTCTTGCCCACTTCTCAGCTGCGCAGCAGTGTGCACCTTGGGCTCGGTGGAGCTACTTTCCGGGGTACAGCGAACTCTAGTCCGCTTCTTCTCTGCCTAGGGTGCTGTTTTGCTACTCTGAGCTGTTGAGCACTCTATCCGTTTCTCCCTGCTGTTTTCAGCTCACCACTGAGACAGAGTGTTGATCTCCACTCTCTGTCACCCACAACCGCTCACAGCTCACAGTCCCTATCAATTGCCACTTCCCGTAGCAATTTTTACTAGACACCAAGGCAATCATCTCTGCCAGCGGTTCCCTGCTGGCCATTCCCAGCTGCCTTCTTCAGCAGCCATCCTGACTTTCAAAAGTAAATTTAAGAGCAGCTCAGATGTTTTCTATATTGAGATATGAGATATGATTGTGCAATGGATGTTGATGTGCTTTTGACTTTTGAAAAGAATCTCTTGCTGTTTTTCATAGTGGTCATGTTAGTTTTCTTTTTTATTTATCTATTAAATTTTATTATTCACATTATATCCCAATTGTTATCCCTTCACTTGTATCTTCCTGTTCACCCTTCCTCCCTCTTTCACCCTATTTCCCTCCCCTAGACTTGTAACAGAAGGGGACCTCCTTGCCCATCATATGATCACAGCCTATCAGGTCTCATCCTGACAGCCTGCTTCCCCTTCCTCTGAGTGCTACCAGGCCTCCCCACATCACAGTCAGTCTCTTCTGTCCACAGAACTCATAGCCACCAAAGTGGGCAGTTTTCCTTTGCTTAGTGTCCTCACTAACATTGTTATCTCATGTCTTATTTGATAATGGCAGAGAATGGCTTTGAACACCAAACTAACATCAATTTTTGTGGTGGCTTCTAAGCATATTAGGTGTGTCAATAAACACTGATTCGGATCTGACAGGCGAGTATGCGCATGTGTAATAGTCTCAATTACACCTAATGTTCTTTGCCTGTTGAGACATAGCGAGACATGACTTTCTGGGAGAATTTAATTGTCATAGCTTGAGTTCTAGAGATGATGTCAGTAGGATCCTATTCAACAGCAAGTTAATGCTGGAATGAAAGAGACAGAGACAGGCACCTTATGTTATTGTGGTGTCAAGAAAACGTTCCTACCACCATACCTTTAGGGTCACTTGACTTCAGATCTAACACCCATGTGTGGTGAGTTGACCCATCAAAAAGGCCTCAGCTCATCCTGAGCAGCATCAGAAGGCTGCCACCAACAGCTTCCCAAGAGGCTTCTGCACATTATCAGTTAAGAGAACACGCTCCTCTCGTTTGGGTTCTGATGATGTCATTGTTGCCAGGGTGCAGCAAACTCTGGTCCACTTCTTCTCTGCCATGGGCGCTGTTTTGCTGCTCTGAGCTGTTGAGCTACCATGTGCCAGTTTATCCTCTATTCTTGTCTTCTTACAGAGAGAAAAAGCTAACCAAGACACAATTTGAGCAAATGATTGTTTAAGAAAGCAAAGTAACTCAAAGTAACTGTTCAGTATACTCCACAGCAAGACTGGAGCAGGCGGGCCTGCAGATGGGTGGTGTGCATGGTGGAATCATATAAGTCTTTTATGGTCCCAAATCTATAAAGTCATTGTTAAGTTCCCACCTTAGTAACTTCTTCTGTCCTACAAGAAAGAATATTGAGCCTTGTGATGGCTCATTTGTTAGGAGCAGTGGCTGCTGTTACACCCACATTGCAGCTTCCAAACATCTGTAACTGCAGTGCCAGGGGATCCAGTGCTTCCTTCCTGCTTTCCTGGCACTGCACACACATGGTGCATAGACACACATGCAAGCAGAGCGTTTATACACACAAAATAATCATTATTTTAATTTAAAAATATTCTTAATTGAGGTTTTACTTGGATCATAGCATATGATTCCATTTCTATAACTGAATTTGACATTGAGTGATTAGGCATCTATTTAAATAGAAACTTCATTGTATGCCCTTATGAATTAAATTCAGTTTTATTCTTTTGATTACTTTGGGGAATTTGGCAAACTTTTTTTTTCAAAAGTGAACATCCAAGAGATTTAGCAGGACAAATACTTATTTTAATTTTTCTAAAGTATTATAAGATGACATTTACTTTTTACTAAAATAACCAAGTGTTTAGTTGCATACTTCCTATAGTTTGTATAAGAGCCATAAACTATAGAGAGGTGTGGAAGAAAGAAGTGACAAGAAAAATAAAATGGGAGCATCTGGAGCAGTGGTATGAGATGAGGCCATGTCTTGGTCCATTTTTGTTACCATAATAAAAACCTGGATGAGAATAGACCCTCACCTCTCAGAGGTCAGGAGACAGGGAAGCACAGTTCCAATGTACCAGCATCTGCCCAGAGTCTGCTGGTGCATCACTACAGAGTGAGAGGTTTCACATGGACAGAGCTCAGGTTGCCTAGAATCACTGTCATTACCACAGCATTAGACCATTACTAATTGACTCATTTGGAGGTGTCAATCAAAACAAATTCTTCGTGTCTCTAGCTCCTTAACTCTGGGATTCTGCTGACAGAGTCAAGAGCAAAGAATTTAATGAAGGTTCTACAGCCCAGATGTGAGATGGTCTGGGATCAGAGTGGGGTCTAGACATTAGGACTTTACAAACAGTTTTCTTGCAGCTGCCTGCAATGACCTCAGGCAGAGATCACCAAAGGCCACACAAGGCCTCCAGTGCCCCCCTGCTGGCCTGGGCTTCCTTCTGTGGATTCCTCACTTATAATGGCACATCCGTGTCTGTGTACATTTACATTTACAGAGTAAAGAAACTGGACATGAGCATCTGTAAGAGGCACAGTGGCTCTGGAGCCCATGCTTTGTGCCACTGACTGAGCACTGGGAGGGTCGACAGCAGGGACAGTTCAATGCGGAGATGATGGTGAGGATGGTGACGTCATCAAGATGAGATTCACAGTCAGGAGGCAGGACACAGTGTTTCAGACATGTTTCAGCTTCTTTTGTCAGATCCAATGGTTGCCTGAAGAACAGAAGTCAGAAAGCACTTGTGCATGTGAGATGACAGCACAGCTGTTTTCTTCATCCTTGCCTGTGAGTCCTAATCTGAAGTACAAAGAATAGTAGCTCCTAGTGTTCAGGACTTTCTTATAGTTATCACAATCGCCATTATTTATCCTTATACTTTTGAGAATGTTCTAGATTACATAGTATTTAAGCATAATAGGCACACAGTGACAGCATTATAAACACATATAAACATTGTACATACAACTGAGAGAAACCTCTATAATTTTCTGTTGCATCCTCATTGGAGAAAAATATTTCCTGCAAGATTCTTCATAATTATACATGAAAAGGAGAACTTCGGGGAATTGGGGATGAAATGTCCTTGTTCTGCTATGAACAAGTCATGTGAAAAGCATGTTCACATTGCAGAGCATCTGTTTCCTTAAATATATAATGTTTTGCCACCTCATGTTTAGGGAAGGCATTGAGAAAAACATGAATATGAATACACGTACACACAGTAGGTTCTCAGGAACTGTATTCAATGTGCAGAGTGAACACAGTGGGTCTACAGAATTGGAAGCAGAGAAGAAAAGCACCGCAAATGATGTGGGCCAGAATCTGGTTCCTGCTTGTCTTATCCCAGAGGCTGATGGGTCTTTGCTCTCTCACAGCATTAGTCCATATCCTGAGCTACTACAGGTGGGAATGGGACCAGAAGTCAAGCACTAACATAGGCATCCTCGGGGATGGTTACAAGGAAGGCTGTGTTCAAGACTAGCCTGTCTCATGCAGAGATTGTGACGCATTAGGCAGTAGGCAGGGCTCCCTCACAGCTGTCCCTTTGCCTCTCTCCATTTCTTCTTGGAGGCACTTGGGCCTGAACAGAAAAATTTATGCCACCCTAATGCCCAGAATGCTAATCCAACTATGAACTTCCCTCAACTAGGCATCTGTAAATGTCCCTATGTTTTATTTTTCCATCCTTTAGCTTCTTTCTGCAATCTTCATTTTTTTTTCTTCCTTAGGCCACTCTGTTTAAACTATTGACTTCTTTTCAGAAAGCCTTTGATGGATTCTCAGTCCTTACCCAGTCTGACTTCTGGTGAGAGCTCTAACACTATCTCATTTAATTCCCAAATAATCCTGTTGGGAAAACGTTTACTTTCACCTTGTTTTCCCTAACTGAAAGTCTTTCTACTGTAGTGTGACAGTCTCCAGACTTACCTGCTCACTGTTGTCTAGTCAGAGCATCATTTCATCCAAAGAGTAAAATCACACATCTACTGTGCTCAATACTGTGCCTTACGTGTACTTTTAAACGTACTATTGTAATAGTATGTACTATGAATCAAAATTAAGTAAACATTTTACATCATAGCACAATTAAGGAACACACATACACAGAAAAAAATTAACAGGCACGCACGAACAAAAACATCAAGCCTTCCTATGTTTGAAATTATTTTCATAAGGCAAAGTCAATACTGATTCTGTTTAGAGGAACTCACTTTATAACACACTAAGGTGCAGTTTTTTGCCACAATTCTAGCATTACTGCTTAAGAATTTCTGTGTAGCTGCTGGAGAGATGACTTAGAGGGAACGAGTGCTTCCTGCTCATGCGGAGACCCAGAGTCAAGTTCCAGCTCCCACGAGGCAGCTCACAACCATCTGTAACTCCAGCTCCATGGAATCTGGTGCCCTCTGACCTCTGTGGGCTCCTGCACGCACGTGACACACACATAATTTTTAAAAGAAATTTTATATAAGTGTGTATGTGTGTTAAAAAGAAAGAGAAAACCAAAATCTGTATTCCAGATAGACATTTAGAAATATTTTATCTCTAACTATAAGAAGGTTGTTTAAAGAGTGACCTTTTAAACTCCAGTGTAAATAACACACACACACACACACACACACACACACACACACACACACACACACACTATTATAAAGGGCTGGTGTCTACTTATGTGTGAAAATTTTCAAAATATGTTAGAATTGTCTCCTCAGCCTATTCTGAGCCTTTCAAGAATTTATAAACTAAATTAAAATTACAAAATTTAATTTTTAGTGAAATGGATGTGAACTGAATATTCAAATTAGCTCACTAATACTTAAAAAACAGGATTTAAAATAAACCATTTATCAACTTCCAGATCTTCTCCATTGTACATATTTTAGTCCAATAGAAAATAACTGTCTTTTCCCCTTTAAGAAGTCCTGAATGATTCTCTTTAATGAAAACAGAGTAAGAGACTTAATCTACAATCTGTTTATTCATGACTTGTTTTCTTCTACTAACTTTCTAAAACATCATTACTCCTGTTGGAAGTCATTCCTACCTCGAACCGGCATAATTCTCCCTACATTGTAAAATTCCTATGTCTATATTTGTGTATTTAATAAATTCATTGCAGTCATTAATTTACAAATCTAATTACTCTCTCAGATAATGAGCTGTTTAAAATCCAACTCTCTATTGCTCGGCATAGAAAATTGGTTAAAGTCCAAAGATGTCTACATTGCTTACAGAAAAGTGTTATGTTCTCCTGAGCAATTTGATTTAACAATTTACCAATTCTTCTTCCTCTTGAATGAGGAGCAAAGTAGCTTTTATCACAGAGCAGTCAGCTAGACCTTCTGCCCAAGGTCTGGAAGTTTGAGAAATAAATAAACATTTATTCTGGTATGGATGCCAATGTTTAGGGCTCTTTAGCTTGGATGATCTCCCTAGAGTAATAAAGAAGGCATGGTCTATTTCTGTCTTGTTTCTGTTGCACCACAATCAACTACATACAGTAGGTGCTCCATTAGTACATGCTAAAACATGGTTAATGCCGGCATATGTCAAGGAACCACCACTTAATGACAAAAGATTCATCTTACATTTTTTTTATTAACTTCAGGTGAAGTAAACTATTCAGCATACACATTAAAATAAGCAGCTATTCCACTGTTGAACTTGGCATCTGCCTGTCAGGATCATGTGCACCAGCAGCCTGAGGCAGCATGGCCAGGTGACTAAGAGCATAGGGTTCAAGGTCACACAGTTTCATTTCAGTTCCCAGCACCAACATTTCCATGATGTGTTTGGCTCCCTGAGAGTCTTCATGTTTTTAGGGCTGTCTTTTCAGTCAAAACCATGGAGGTGTAGTGTCTTCATGGAGGGATGCTGTGACCTTTGATGAGGTAACTCACATTTTCTGCCAAAAATCACCTATTATACACAGTAAATTCAGGCCACAGAATTACCTGTTTGACTCAGTCCTGAGCTTTTGTGCAGCCAGAATTCATGTTTCTTTTGGTGAGTTTTGCACCAAGAATCTCACTAGTAAATAAGAAAACACACAGAAGGTATTAAATGCTGAAATGAATGGCAGAGCAGGTTTGTTCTATTTTTCAGTTTAGGAAATTGAGTTATTTTAACAAATCTGAGCTTTGGGACTGAGGATAAAAATATTAGCAGACTGGATTAAGGGACAAGTTTGGAGATGGGATATATGTACTAGAAAAACACCAAATGCATGAATTCACACAGCTCTGAGGTTGCACACAGTCTGATTGACGAGTCAGCCTGTGGCTTTGCTGAGTCTCTCAGATTGCTCACAGTCACACCTGAGCTTACTTATCTTCAGCCACTACCAACCTAAGAAAACGTTTAGCAGACAAGTAAGAAGCTAATTATGGGGCCATTTTAGTTTCCATTGTTACCATCACCTTTTGTCACAATTGTGGCTTTATTTTCATAGTTCTAGATGTATAAATGTGTCTGGGAAATAATTCAGTGTAGTCTCACCCACACAGCTATTGCAAAAGTCACCAGGTCTACTCCCACAGATTACGTATTCCTTCCTCTGAAGGAATGACCTTCTGTGTTTAACATTCCTGGCTCCCCTAGCACTTACCTGTGAGCACACAGACCTCCACGCCTCCTACATAGAACGGCACCCACCCTGTCCATCACACTGCACTCCCTACACACCATATTTGGTAGCTCTGTGTTCCTTGGTAACTATATCAACAATGGATGTAGACAGCAAAATGTACTAATTTTTGAAATGTGGTCATCCATCACATATCAACTTAGCTTTCTTATAGACGATTAAAAAATATGGGTTTCATATGGGGAACAAGGAGAGTTTTGTTAATGAAGATAATATGGAGAAACATCTCTAATTTAATCAGAGTCTTCCTTTTGCTCTCACTTAGCTTCTAACAGTTCCATGTTTTACCATTTTATGAATGGCTTTCTAGACTTGTTGATTAGAACCCAGTATGATACCATTCTGAGGAAAGCCTTCCCATTGTTTTTTGTTTTGCTTTTGTTCTGTTTCTGGAGTTGTGTTTCCTGTGTCTTAGGCTAGACCCACACTCCCTCCTAAGGGACTAAGGATTAAGGTTTCCCTTGAGCTCCTGCTCCCCCTGTCTTCTCCACTTGGTTACCAGACTTACAGCTGTGCTCCACCACACATGGCTTGTTTCTTAATTTCTACAGATTAACATTTAGTCCTCATTTTGTTAGTTTCCTGTTCTTTCTAAATATTTCTTGGTATAAATGATTTCATGCTATTAGTTACATGTTAAAATTTTAAACCAGATGTGCTAAAAGAAATATTATCTTTTATTCTTTTAGCATGGTCCAGAATTGCCTGTGTGTCAATTTCTACTTTTCTGTTCTCTGCAATTTCGTAGGCACTTGAATTGTATGATTCAGAATGCAAATAAACACTAGTGGGCTCAAGACTGTAGACCAGTTTTAGGATGCTGACAAACAATTATTGAGTAAGTTAAATCAATCTTAAATTTTTCTTGATAAGTGAATTAACCAAAACTGAGAATGTATGAGAAAACCTTATAAAAACTCAATAATTTGTAAGCTAATTAAAAATTGGTATATAATTTAAAATTAGACTGAAGTGAGTTATCATGCATGAAAGACAATGTGGGTGCCAGAACACATGAGTTATTAAACCAGTATCTCATTTCCAGGCATGAGATATCCTATAAAATACTTGGAAGGGATACCCGAGATGTCTCTCCCAAACCACACATGCTAGTCTCATTGTTTTTGACTGATTTTCTATCATTAATATATTGCCAAGATCCTATGGCTGAAGAGACCACATGGATTCAGAACATGAATAAACCAATCTGGAATTGAACAGAAAACCTTGGTCAAACCAGGCTACTGGTAAGCTTCCATAATGCAGGAAGGCACTGAGCAGGTTTCTAAAGGAGAAACCATCACTGCTCTTGCCCTCACAACACCAATCAGCCACACAAAATGGCCACTACTGCAGTACTCTGATGAAGGTTATGGGGATACACAACTGGTTTCTTACTTATTTTGAGGCCTCCTGCTCCACAGAAAGAAGTGAGGCCTGGTATTACAAAGAGGTTATAATCCATGTCTATGGAGCTGGTAGGCCCTAAGAACCCACTAGTACTAGTTTGGTAAATCGCCATGCTGTCAGACTATGTTCTAAATATCTATGTTTACCCTCATAGATCAAGGCTGCCCTCCGCCTTGGTCAGAAAAGCCTCTTTTGGCAGTGGGCCCAGGCTGAGTGAGCATGGTGCTTATGAAGGCAAAACCCATAGTCAGCACTTTCAGTTGGCATAGCTTAGGTGGCAGTTGTCAAGAATGGCAGGATTTATATTAATGTTTAATAAGAATAGAGGACAGATTTTTCATCTTGGTGTTTTTGTTTAATCTGGGAGCCAAATCTTTATGATTACAAAAGCACAACACAGTTCTTGGTAAGTACAGTAGTTGTCTAAGGTAAAACCTAAATTTTACCCTGAAGTCTGGTCAGGATTTAGCAAATGTTTTTCTTGCTTCAGTCTGAAACCTCAAGAGCTGAGCAGAATTGGGGATGAAGCAGCCACAGCCATTGGGCAAAGGGCAGCAGCAGGCAGCCCAGGCCGAGGTAGAAGGAGGAAGTGCTCTAGTTGCCTTTCACCTCAACCACTAGCATTTCAGCATTGCCAGAGCCTGCTTGGACAAGCTGAGCTGCAACCTCCTGCTGGCCTGAGCAAGAAAGGACAGGCCAGAACATCCACAGAAGGAATCTCCCCTTTGGGGATAATGTGCTGGCAGGACTCCATCCACATGAACTGCAACATCATGGACTCTTACCCTGCCGTTACCACTCCCTTCTGGTCAGTGGAGTATGCTGACCCTAACCTGGCTCTTTCTTGGAGGGGCTGCTGGGTTATCATCAGGCAGCAGGCTGGCCGGGCTAATGGCTGAAGGTTTACAGAATCAGATACAGGGCTGGGCCAGGAGAAATGCCTGGTGATGTTGTGCATGTTCCTCTCTGGCGTCCTTCTCAAGGGACTATAGACTATAGAGCAGTTAGGAACACTTCCTGGCCCAGAATTAGGTTCTCATCTTCTTTCCTAGCATGTCTGTAGCTGCAACTGCTCAAAAACCAGCATGGAATTAATTACATGAACATGGAATTAATTACAAAATACTAAGACATAGTTTTTCTTTGTTTGGGTTGCATTTGTTTGTTTAGTTTGTTTTTAGTGTGGTGTGTGTGTGTGTGTGTGTGTGTGTGTGTGTGTGTGTGTGTGTGTGTGTGTGTGTGGAAACAGCCTAAGTGTCCCTCAATAGAAGAATGGATAAAGAAACTGTGGTACATATACTCTATGGAATACTACTCAGCTATTAAAAACAAGGAATTCCCGAAATTTGTGGACAAATGGATTGAGCTAGAAATGATCATAATGAGTGAGTTAAGCCAGAAGCAGAAAGCCTCAAATGGTATATATTCACTTATATCTGCATACTAGCCCAAGGGACATGTCCCATGAAAGCATTCACTTACCAGGAAACTGGTGTCGGTGCCACACCGTCCAGTGTAAATAAGACGCCAACAACCACACTTCTTCTCTAGATCTTTACTCAGGATTAAGATCAGTGGGAATGGCCCCGAAGAAGGGAAGGGCCAAGCTTACGTACAACTCAAGGACCAATCAGCTCATGCTAGGCGCCACCTCCTCATAGGTCCACGTCAGAGCAGGACTGCTCATCATCAGATCAACAGTTACCCTTGCACAGCCTTTTGCCATATGAGGACTTGTTTATCTTAGAGAGTGCTTGCAGTTGGGATGGCGGAAGGCGGAAGCCTGCGCCATGTTAAGGCGCGGCACATCGCAGCTCTCCACAAACTGGGACAGAGGGGAGGACATCCCATTGAGACTCTGGATGAGAGAAGCATGGGAGAATAGCAAAGTAGAAGGATCCAGAGGGTCTTAGAAACCTACAAGTAGGACATTATGGTAGGCAGATATGGGCCCAGGGGTCCTGCTCAAACTAAAGTACCATCCAAGGACAATACAGGTGCTAAACGTTAAACCCCTACCCAGATCTAGCCAATGGTCAGAACAGTCTCCACAATTGAGTGGAGAGTGAGAGGCACGTACTCTGGTGCCTCACATTTGACCATGTCCCCTGGAGGGGGAGATCTGGTGGCACTGAGAGGAAGGACAGCAGGTTACCAAGAAGAGACTTGATACCCTATGAGCACATACAGGGGGAGGAGGTCCCCCTCAGGAACAGTCATAGGGGAGGGGAATAAGGGGAAATGGGAGGGAGGGAAGAATGGGAGGATACAAGGAATGGGATAACCATTGAGATGTAACAAGAATAAATTAATTAAAAAAAAAAGAAAAAAGAAAAAGAGACCAGACAGGGAAATGTTCCATTATGATGTTTTTATGTCATTGTTTGCATTTTAGTGAGAAAGGAAAACCTGGCCATTGAGAGCCTTGGACCTGGCTATGACAACTGTCGAAGAGACTGGATTGGATTTGAAAGTAAATGTTTCTATTTTTATGAAGACATAAGAAACTGGACATTCAGCCAGACCTTCTGCATGGAACTAGAGGCCCATCTGGCTCAAATAGACACCTTGGAGGAGCTGGTAAGGAAGGGTCAGGAGTTGGAATGTTGTTTGTTCTGTTAAATATGTATTGTCTTGAGATAGGAAACTGAAAGCTGAGATATGAGGCAGGATCCCACGCCAGGCATCAGGGGACTTGGGGACATGTTAGTGTGTACATTTGAAATGGTAACTCTGATATGAACTCCAGTGCCCCATATTTGATGATGCCCCCTCTTAGTGGGGAGACTTGATGGCACTCAGAGAAAGAATAAGCAGGCGACCAAGATGAACCTTGATAGTCTATGACCATATAGTGGGGGAGGAGGTCCCCCTCAGTCATAGACCTAGGGGAGCGGAATAGAGTGAAAGCAGGACGGAGGGAGAAATGGAAGGATACAAGCCACCCAGGCTTAACATTCCACACACTCCTGCCAACGCAAGAAGCTGTCTGTGATCCTGGCTTCTGCCAAAGGTACTCTCCAGTTAAAACAGCCAACACCCATATTTATCTAACAAGACAGAGAAATGCCTTTCTGTTCTCACAGAGCCAAGATCTTCCTCATTAGCTGTTATTCAAATCTGTCCAGAGCCTTCTACACTGCCCTTGTTATGTTCCTGTAGTCAGAGGCATTTCCCCCTGAGGTAGCTGATCTTAATCACCAGGACTCCATGTTTCTTGACACAGAAACACCCTATTCTGTGGAGGACCTACATGGCTGATTCTGCCCAGTTCTGGGAATAAAATACATATATAAAGCTTGGAGGGTGAGGACTCATTTACCTGAGAAGAATTTTAAGTGGGTCAAAGGAATGAAGTTAGCCACCAAATAATTGAAAAAGTTAGGGCTTGCTTTTGAGCGCCTGTAGCTTTGTTAGGATAAAAAATTATGTAGAAAACTAGTTCCAGTGTAGCTTTTGTCTTTTGTTGTTTTGCTTTTTGAGGGGATTAAACAGTTTCCAATTAACCTCTGCTAAAGTTTCTATATTAAATGTCTCCCAGCAGCCTATGTGCCTTGGCACAGTTGGTTGAGAAATAACAGAAACTTTAAGACATGGAGTCTACTGGGAAGAGTTTTAGTTACTGGTGTCAATGCAAGAACACAGCTCTCACCATAAAAGGATTAAGAGGTAGTTTATTGTAAAACCATTTAGAGTGAACACGACACAGGAACACAGATTCAGGTTACTCCAAATTCCATGATCCAGCATGGAAACAATTTTGTAAAGTTTTATACTTTGACAGAACAAAGAACTTCATAAATCAAGGTGAATTTAAAATACACCGGTAGGCTCATCAGAGAGACAGGGAGCAATAGTCTCTCCTAGGGCCCTCAGGTACTATCTGATGACATTATTATCTTCTGGGACCTAGTAGTCTACTAAGCTAATATATTCCAACAGTCTTTTCTCTACTAGTCACAGGGTGTGTTAGATCAACACAGAAGTAGTCTAGGAATTCAGGGCTAAAGGTAGCCTGAGATGAGGTAGTTAGCCTCCAGACTTGCAGCTGCTGTGCCTATTGACCCCCCAAAAGACCACCAGGAGGCGAAACGGATGCAAGCACAAGAGGATCTTTAGTTGCGGCTGGAGTCTGGCTCTGACAGTCACCAACACAGTGGCATCAGGAGAAGAACATGTAGCTCTGAGCTGAGGGTAATTTGTAAGTCCCTTTCCCTCCCAGTGTGCCCAAAGCAGGAGAGTTCCAGCCTGGCAACTGCTTATTGGTTGAGATATGAAAGGGGATGTTGTGTTTTAAAATGACTGGTTGTGAGAGGGCACCAAAACTGCAAATGGCCCTGGTTCTCTTTGTTTTCTCTGTAGGCTGGTTTCCTACCAACCCTACCTCCTATGGGTGGAAAGGAACGCAGCAAGACTGGCTTCTCCCCACAGCTGGTCAGACATTTATCATGCTTGATCTTTCCTGTAGGTCTATTTCTTAACTTTTGCCCCAGAGACCCTGAAATCCAATTTCAGTTCTTCTGGTCTGTCACAACATACCAACCTCTCTGTACTGCTGAAATTCTCATCAGCCAGTCTTTGCAGACATAGCTTCTTTTTAAGAATCTCCACTGACCCTGGATTGCAGTTTCTGCAGATTATGTGAGGTCTTTCGTGCTTTTCCTTTCACTTCTTACCTGGGGTGGGTTGGGAAATTCTGATCTACCTCATAACCCCTGGTCCTGATGGGCTGCCTGATTTAACACAGGCCCAAAAGCAATGGGGCCAACAGTCATGGTCTGAAACCTATGCAACTGCTACCAAATGAGCCTCTTCTGTTTCTAAGTGGACCACATCAGGTGCTTTGTCATAGCATGAGAAAGTTGATACAACTTCCTTTACCAAGTAACTTTACCGTGTATTTCTCTGAAACAGAAATCTCTCTATACCTTCCTGGTCTGTTTCTTGTTCTTCCCATAGACATGATCTCACCTACTCATCCTCCTCCACCTCCTCCTTGGTGCCAGAAAATTCCCCAGGCTTTTAATTCCATGGATGCATTTAATAGGGGCATAATAATTCTTGTGGCCCTTGTATCACAGTGGTCTATCATCAGGATATTCCAAATATGCTGTCAGAAAGTCAGTTAAGTGTGGCTTGCCTGAATTAAGGAGTGAGTTCAAAGCCTGTCTGGACAAGTCAGTGAGAACCTTTCTTAAAAAGCCAAGGATAAAGAAGGCCAGGCATATAGATCAGCACTCTGTCATTTCTCAAACATCCTGAGATGAGGCTGGTCTACATGGAAATAAAAATCCCTAAAGTCCAGAGTGACCTACAAGCAAGACTAGAGTGTTGTGAGCTAACCTGGGGAAAAGAAGACAAAAGTGATCTTAGTTTAGGCACACTGTGCTGGGGGAGGGAAGGACTGGGGTTTGTTGGAAGGCTTCAAAGATTTTAGATGTGGCCATCAGCCAGCAACAGATGTGTTGGGCTTAGCAAACAGTTCTGGGGAAAACCCTGCAGCAGCTGCCAGGGTCACAGAGGAAGCTTTTTGTTCTGTGGCTCTTAGCTCACACTGTAAAGCAGGGGTAGGGAATAGAAAGTGCTAGATAAAACCCTGACATTTCCTCCTTTTACTAATTTCAAAATGAATAAACAATGAGAGCAAAGGATATGAAGACAAAGGTTATGTTGTCTTTCTGACAGTTTTACCACTGCCTAACAGTATGATTAGCACACAACAGCTGTCCATCTAAATGCTAGTGTAATGACTGAGTGCTTTCTCACCAAGGCCTGGCCATACCAGCCAGCTGGCATCAGTACACCTAGGACCCGTCTATACATGTGGATTCTAGATAACTGTAGCTTTTCTTCCACAGATGCAACCATGATGTGTTGCAGTATTTTACAAAATAGCTGATAATGTTTTTTATTAAATAGCATAACTATCAGTGAAAGAAACAAACACTTGTTATATTTTAGAATAGCCTTATCTCACCTAAGGCAAGGCAGATATTACCTCGTAAGCTATCTGTACTACCTCCCAGGCCCCCATACTATGCCATCTGCTCTAATACTTTCTATCTGGGCTACTTGCCACAAATAAACTCAAATACTTGCTGATGTTCTTCATCTGGGCTGCTTTCCTCCACCCATGCATATCTGGCCATGTGCTCCTACGTATGCTAACCCACCTCTGCTCTTTGCTTCCTTCTTCTTCTGGTACCTATATCCTTCTTCCCATGATCCTCCTTTTCTCTAAGCCTTCAAATTTCAGCCACACCCACTCCCCTCTGCCCTGCCCAATTGTGTAAGCATTTATTCAGCCAATCAGGGCTAACTTGGAGGCAAGGATTACAAACATCCTTTGGGGGTATGTGAGTCTAGTAAAACACAGCAAGAAGACCTGGGGGGGGTGGATGATTAAAACTCAAATACAAAGCATCAGACCATGCTGTTACATTCTCATTCATCACGAGAGAGCCCAGTGAATAGACTAATAGACAAGAAGAGCCCGTTCTCCACTTCTGAGGACTTTGACACCTGGACAAGGAGATTTTCAACTGCCAACAGTGAGAAAGGCCTGCAGAAAATGGAGCTAAGAGCTTGCGTTCATTTTGGTTTGCATTTTGCAATTGCAAATTGGTTTGCAATTGAATTTGTGATTCAAATACCAAAGAGTCATTCTAAGGTACTCTCAAAAGCGAAGTATTTAGGTGCATAAAATAAATAAAAGGCAAAAAGATCAGAGTGAACAGGCGCTTCAGGAGAAAAAACGAGTAAAAACCATCTTAAATCCCAGGCAGGGTTAGGGGGTAGAGGAGATAATATAGGCCAAGTGAAGGAAGCTTGACTAGAGTGTGGACTTGGTTACTAATGATGTTATAAATACTCATCAATTGAAAAAAACCATAGCCTGCTAATGTGAGATGTTCATAATAGAAGAAACTGGCTGTTGGTATATGGCAACGTTATGCTCACCTTGATATTTTGTTGTGACTCAAATACTGACCTAATAAAAGAGGGGAAGGGCATGTTAGAGTAGAGAAACTCCATCTCCAAGCTCTAACGTGTTTCTCTATGTGCAGCTTCAGTGTCACGGGGCCAGTACGAGCTCCCCTTAACAAGAAGTGTATGTTATACTCTAAACGATGTCCACGTGCACTTAAGTGGAAATGAATGAGTTTTTCAGAAACTGGTATAACATGCAGTCTTTACCCTGAGAAAAATCACAACCCTTTTAGAGGTTTCAAGTTAGCCAACCTAACTGCATCTCTGGAATATAAACTGTCATTGTGTGTTTGGAAATCACAGAGATTCCATCCCTGCCTCATGTCGGCGGCCTTGCATGCATTCTTTTGACATCCTGGTTCATGGCCCCTCCATGACCCGTAGATGCTGCTGTGCTGTCCTTATAATACAAGCATTGCCACATGAATCACTCAATCGCCAATCTCAGTGAGATGTTGATGGTTTATTAGAACGCCACACACCATGACTGGCCATGCTCATGGACCTTATGGACTCAGGTGCCAAACTATGATGCTGGTCTGTTTCTAAGACAGGATTTTATACAGAAAACTGTAGCCAGGTAACAATCAGGTAACCAGGTGGGGAGCATTACATCATTTTGACCAGTTAAACATAGGAAGAATCAATTTTCTTCTCAGCACAATGTCCACATAGCTAGGCAAAGCATTTTAAGTTGATTGCCTGGGATTTTAACATAGGGGAGCTCTTTGGGATTTTTCCAGGTCTCTGGAAGTAAGGAACATGGCAGGATGTTGTGGTCTTAACTCTACTAGAACTTCATTTATTTTTAAACCAAGCTGAATAGGAATTTACCATGTATTGTTGTATTCTAAGCAACAAGCATTGAACCATCCTGGTTTAGGCATGTAAGGCCTGGGAACTTGAATTTAATTTCATTTTGTGATCAAAATGGAAGATTGAAGGCAAATGGCTTCTGATATGCTAAGAGCAATAATGGGTGTTAACGGAAAAATCACAGTGGTGTTGGGAACTAAAGCATGTCTCAACAGAAGGGCTGTAGAGTTTAAGCAGGTTACAACATTTCCCCATTTGAGTTTTGTCTTAGAGTCAAATCGTTGGCTCTGAATCATCTCTTGCTTATTAAGAGACAAGGGAAGACCTGTGGTACATGCAAACCAAGTGTCTCTAGGGGCTCTTAAGAGAATAGTCTCTTTTATCCCAAGCAGATTAGACAATTTTATCTGGGACCTAAAACAAGTTTTATTGTTCTGTAAGTCTTCCAAAATTAGAAGTGAATCCCATGGGCAAGAGGTTGTGTCATTAAGAAACTTGATCATTTATCCCTTATGCCAGGGAGCCTCTTTTTTGACTTCACATTTCAGCCTGTTACGTGGGACAATAGGTGACCTATTTCTTCTGTAACTACTTCCAGCTGACATTAAGATGTCATTATCAGGGCCCAGGAAGGCTCAAATGCCAGTCAAGGCTGGGCAATGGGGCAGTTTTCAGAAGCATCCAGTTAGTTGATACAATTGAAAGATGGGGCAATCACTTCAGCTGGACTGATTTACATCAGCTTTCAGGAAAGCTTTCAGCAGCTTACAGTGCACAGATGATCCTTGCATACATTCTGTCAGCCAAGGGAAAATCTGTTGAGACAAATATAGACTAGGACAGAATTAACATTTTTTAGTAAATCGGGAAGATGAAGAATTCGAAGACCAGGTGACATTTTGCAGTTTTAGGAACAGGTAAGTATATTTATCTGGAGTCAACTTGACTTGTGTCAGATGGATCCAAGTTATTCTTTGAAGCTTATAAAAATCTTTTTAAGTTTATGAGAGGAGACAAGTAGGCAAGAAAACAATTTTGAGTACCTGGAACAGGAGAGTGGGTTTCTTTCACATAAAGGAACAGTAAATAAAAGCTTACTTTTTTATTAATCCAGTTTTTTAATGCAGCAGAGGCCTGAGAATGATAAATATAGCAAGAACTATTTTAAATATCCCATATATCAATTAAAATGGCAGAGGCTTACCCACTATCCAGCTGGCCATCCCACTAGGCTCCCGTGATGTTGATGACTTCATTGGGCATACAGGTTCCATTCAGTATTAGTTTTTGGCTGTCAGGCTCAGCAAATCTGAGAAAGAGGGTGGGGGGAGGACCATGAGAGAGAATGACATTACTCTTTTTAGGAAGCATGGGACAAGCAACTTTCCAACTGTCCTCTTTGTCCATAGTTTGTTTATGCTGAGCCCTAGCAGAGGACAAGGCATTAAGGCAGTCTGCTCAGTGATGAGCACATCACAATCCAGGTGGAGTAGTCAGTGCCCTGTTTATCTTCTTGGAGACCTTAGGATCACTGCTACAAGCTGGGGTCTCAACTCTGCTATAGTAAGATATTTTTATTAAACATTTAGATGTCATATTCAGCAGATCTCTGAAGGGTTTGAGGACCAGCCATCTATTAAGTACAGCCAAGACAACAAACTATATTTAGTTACCTATCGTAGGCTTAACCATGAAAACATAACACAAGTGACTAAATAAAGCTTAATCTTGTAACTAACTACATCAGTTTCTAGAATGACTTTATTATAAATATACTTTTGAACATATTAAAGGATCTGATCATTTATAAGGTGACTGACCATCTTTGAAAACAAATACAAGAGGACAAATAAAGCCTATACTGGTAATCAATTATGACCATATCATTAGTGGTGAATATTATCATTTAGGAGGCAACCAACAATCAACCAATATATCTCAATCATCTTTAACAGTCTATAATAAAATGATAGCCATTGAACTGAAGCTCCTTGTTTATCTAGATCCATAAATGTAGGGACTGGGGATTTCCTTGATCCACACGTAATATAGAATTATAGAACATAACAGTTCATTGTATGACCTAGTTTATAAAATGAAGAAAAAAAGTTTTTTATGTTAGTAAAAACAAAGAAACCAAATTTTATATACCCTTAAGCCTGTCTCCATTAGCTTAAATAAGACTTCATGAGCCAGTAACTTTGTTTTATCACTTTTAATGTAATTTTTTAAACATGCATACCTCTGTTGTTGCAGTAGTTGCCAGGATTTAGTGATGTTTGCAAGTTATACAGGGTATACAAGATTAATGTCTAAGACTGATTGTCCTGTCAAGCCTCTATATGCTTTATTGATCTCTAGAGAACATAGAGAAACACAAACCAGCTAGAATGTGTTAATGCCTTAGGTAGTGTCTTGATTTTATTTTCAGGAATTTAAAAACATTTAATACCCTAGGAGTCATGGAGTTTATTTTGAAAAACCACTGGCATATATATTCCAAAGCATCTAGAGATGCTTTTTTATTGTTGTAGTTTCTTCTTTGTAAAGTAAACATAGAGTATTTTTAAGGTTGTTATGCTTCTCAGTATAGCCAGTAACAAAATTCAGGGGAACATTTCTATAGACCATAGTTTAAAAGCTGTTTTTGAAGACAATCAGGCTGGAAGCCCTCACACATCTGCTTTCAGGGCCCTCATCATCATCCATGCTGCCACAAAGCAGGTGGAAGGTGAGGTTCCTTATAGCAGCCGCAAAGGGAAGCTTATTTTCTTCTATGATTGGAACGTCAAGCTGGCCTGGAAAGGTCCAGTTAAAGAATCTGGTGCAAAGCACAAGGGACTGATTGAAATACCCAGCCTTTCTGAAGAAAATGAAGCTAGTGACACTGAGGTGAATGTGAGTAAGAAGAAAAGAGAAGGGGACACACTGAAGGATCTCATGAGAACTCCAGGCACTGCCAAGGTCAGGGCAGCCCTTGGAGAGTACCTGAAGGCCCTTAAGACGGAATTTACAACAGGAATGATTTTACCAACAAAAACTGTAGCAACCCAGGAACGGATTCTTTAGAGGAAACTGACTGAAAACACATTGCAGATGCAGGCATCCCCAGTGGCCCTGGGTGTGAAGATTCCCACAGTGGCCTTGTACTTGACGGAGCTGTATCTACAACAGCTCCTCTACTATTAGGTCACGCTTCTTACAACATAAATGAAATTCCTTGCCGTAGGTCACACATGGTGATGTATGGAAGTCTGCACAGAGTGGCACCCAGAAAGCCACATGTATGCTTCTAGGTAGGAACCAAATTGGAGGTGGGGGTGCACACTAGTACCTAAAACTAAGTATTAGGTGTGTACAAGCCAGCTACAGAAGGCCAAGTTAAGCGCAAGACAGTGATAAATATCGTGTCTTCATTTGGATTTGTCTAAGGCCATTTATTAATAGAGTGAATGGGGTTGTGGTCGAAGCCATCATGAAAAATGTTGACTACAAACCAGGCCTACCATTACTGGACGTCACCCTATCCTGTGAAACTGAATCAGGAGAATGGGAGTTGAAGGCCTGCCTGGACTACAAAGTAAGCACAAAGCCATCCTATGCAACACAGCGAAGATTGTCTTGAATATAAAAAGTAAAACAAGGTTCAGGGATGTGGGTCTTTGGAACTATACTCATCTAGTAGGCACAAGACTCTAGATTCAGTCCCTAGTACTTCCAAAAGGGGGGATAGATGAAAGAAGGAAGGAAGGAAGGAAGGAAGGAAGGAAGGAAGGAAGGAAGGAAGGAAGGACAAACAGAAAGAAAGGAAAAGTTGGTTCCATACTACACCACTCTCTAAAATGAATTCTTGGAAATTATGGAAAAATTAGATTGTCTTGGCCATACTTCATGAGATAATCTTACAGAAAATATTTTTTCACAGCACCCGGTTTATGATCCAAATTCACTGTGTTGCTTGACAAGTAATGAAACTGCTTGCATAGTTAAATATGATACCACTCAAGATAGAGCTTGTTGCCTAGCTCCTTGCTAAGCTTGTTCCTGCTTGTTTGGATTGGCTTGTATTTTGCAGACCTTGAAAAATTACAGAGTGTGGTTAGTGATGTTAAGCACATTCTCATATACCTGTCACCCATTTGCATGCCTTTTGAATAAAATATTGTTCACACTCTGTCTACTTAATCTGGTTACTCCTCCCTTGATACCTCATCTGTGTATAAAGTATTGTAAGAATTCATTTATCTCGATGAATTAGTTAAATGAGTTAATGGTTACCTAAGACTGATGAAACACACCTGTGTTAGTGTGGGTGCTTCAACAGCAGACTGCTCTGTGGAATGGTAACTGGGGCAAAGAACAACACCATCAGCATGTACATATATTCCACAAAGTGACTGCATGGGAAAAAAATTAAAAAGAAATTAGTTCCACCTACAGACTTCTTCTTTATGAAGAAGTGCATCAATTGCTTCTATGCCACTGCTGCTGCTGCTACTGCTGTTGATGGTGGTGGTAGTGGTGGTGTTAGAGATGGTGGCCATGCCCTGGCTGGTATGCAGTTGTTATTCTGTCCTGACAGCTTCCTGTTGTGAATATTGTACCTCACTGAGCTGACCACAAGTTCCTGTTTTGCACCCTGGTTACCTTGGTTACATGGTTCCTCTAGTCCTGAGGACTTCCCACCTACATCCTCTTGTATTTTTCCACCTGCCTCTATACTGTATAAAAGGTCTTGGCCCCTCCCCATTAAACAGCATTCTCTTAGAATGGATGACCCGCTGTCTGGAGTGATTCTTCAACCCGCAGTCCCTTGCTCGATACACGGGGTATTTGCAGTGTGGGCGCTGCAACTTAGTGCTATGCATTTTCCTCTTAGCACTGCTTTCAATGTATCCCACAAATTTGAGTATATATGCATCTCTTTAAGTTGGGGAAATTTTCTACTATGATTTTGTCGAAGATATTTTTCTGGGGCTTGGATCTGGGCATCTTCATTTTCCTCAATCTTATCATCCTTAGGGTTTGTCTTTTCATGGCATCCTTGATTTCTTGGATATTTTGTACCAGAATTTTTTTAGATTTAACATTTTTTGATGGCTGCCTTAAATTCTTCTATTGTATCTTCTATACCCTAGATTCTTTCCACCATCTGTTGAATTCAGTTACTGATGCTTGCCTCTGTATTTCCTGTTTTCTTCTCTAATATATTGGTGTATCAGAAAGAGAAATTGAAGGGAGAGTGATGGGAATGTGAATCACAACAACCACAAAGACAACCCAAAACCACAACCAAACAAACAAACAACAGAAAAAGTAAAAACAAATAAACAGAAGGCCATGATAATTGACAACCTACTTTTGATATCCCTTCTATTAGAACAGCATAAAACTGCAGCTTACTCTTACCCACTCACTGTGCTCCAGACATAGTAATACTATGTTTCAGTAAATGTTCTATTGTAGCCAATGAGGCTGAGAATAATAGCTTCACCTTCCAGATGAGCTTTGACCAAGAGGCTAATATGTCTAAATTTCCATTAAGTGACTAAGGACAGCCAAACGATCTTCTGGAAACTTCTATAAAGCCAAGACAAAGGAAGAAAAGCAAAGATCAAAAAAAATTCTACGACTCTTGAGGTTCTACTAATTTAAAATCTTTCAGTTTCTACAATGTTAATACAGTTCTTATAGTACAACTTATCTGTAAATGAGTCATGGGTTGTAAGATAATATCAATAGTCACTTAGCACCTCTAGACTCTGTTTTCTTTCTTTTCCTCTCTTTATCCTCTCTTGTTCTTCCTCCTCCTTCTCTTCTTCTTCTTCTTCTTCTTCTTCTTCTTCTTCTTCTTCTTCTCCTCCTCCTCTCTTGAGACAAGTTTTTTTTCTATGGGTTTGTCTGTCCTGGAACTCACTCTGTACAGCAGTTTGGCTTTGGATTCACAGAGATCCACCTGCTTCCACCTCTAGACTCTATTACTAGCCAGACTGCATAACAGATAAGTCCACAGTTTCCCTGCATAAGGAATGTCCTTTGAAAATGAAAAGAACATCTGTGTGTGGGTTTGTCCTGAGGAGTCTGTAAAGGCAATGATTTGTTTTGTGAGTACAATCTAAAAAAATTTATTGTCAAGAATTTCTGCTGGGAAATGCTAGCAGGATTTACAACTGAAATATGTGTAGACATCAGCTAAATAAGAAAGCAGCTCATACAGTTTAGAAAAATATTTCCCAGAAAAAAATTTCTAAAGAGGTAAAACTGAAATGAATATGTCTGAGGCATAAATGAAACTTGACTACATGCACACTGTAAAAAGAAAGGAAGACTCAAAATAATTCCACTTCTTACGAAGACCCAACAGTGGACAGTCATAATTTCTAAGTCACATTGTTCTGACTATGCCTATATTCATCCCTGAATCTAGTAATTGATACAATGTAAAGAAAGCTTTTTCAGACTAGAGAGAAAATAGGACCAAGTAAGGTCCATATTTTCCTGTAAGACTGAACACCTAACCAGTGCCATCTTGTGATACTGTGACTTGCAGTCACAGTGGTCTTCAGGGAGTTGCAGTATGAAGGAAGCCCACAGCTGGGATGATGGTAATGCCACTTAGAAAAGAGATTTGCTTCTTCCTACCATCTTTTAAAATTAAGCGTCTGTTTAAAAGACAGAAATTAATGACTAATTGAATACAAAAGGAAAAGAAAAATCCCCTTTGGGTTAGTCATTCCCACCTCACAAAATTATCTCCAGAAACTAATGTCAACAACTGTCATAAAAAATTAACTGTAATAGTTGAGCAACTAAAAGCCAACGAAAAAAATCAGGAATATTACTTACCCCATGTTTCTTCTGCCTCACTGCTCCTGGACCATCTGTCTTTGATAATCTGATGGGGAATAGACATACTCAATGAACGAAGACCATAAACTATAGTATATTATGACACAAAACCACACATTTTGTAGCAAAACAAGCCTGTCATCCATATGGCCCTTGAAGCCTGATAGTTGTATAAATTCAACAGACATAATAAGCAGAAAATGGCTCCAAACACACACTTGTCCTGATCCCCCAAATTTCTGTACATGTTTCCTCACATCACAAAGGCTACTTCCAATGTGGTTATATTAAGGATCTTAAGATGAAGAGATTTTTCTGGGTTAATCTGATACAATAACCTAATCCTGGAGTTCCTCATTAGAGAAGACAGGAACATCACTGACAGAGAGAAAGCAAAGGTTTTGGCTCTGAATGTGCAACAAGAGACTATTGCCATTGTAATCAGACAGCTCCTAGAGACTACACAGCCTGCTCTCAACCCTCCAAAAGAAAATCATAGCCTAGTGTTGATTTTGACCCAGTACAATCCATTCTGAACCTCTGGCTTTCAGAGTTATGTAATTCTGATGTATTTACACCAATTGTTTAAGTATGTTTATGTTGTCATAAAATTTATCAAAAGCTGGGAAGCTTATAAACAGCAGAATGTCCAAGATAATTGAGGGGGCAAATCTGACATCACATGGCTTATGGATGCTGTCTTCTAGTTGGAATTCACATGGTAGAATGACAAGATGAATTCAGAGACTTGATACCCTATGATCATATAGAGGGGGAGGTAATCCCCCTCAGGAACAGTCATAGGGGAGGGGAATAAGGGGAAATTTGGAGGGAGGGAAGAATTGGAGGATACAAGGGATGGGATAACCATTGAGATGTAACAAGAATAAATTAATAAAGGAGGAAAAAAATAAAATTAAAAAAAAAGAATTCCTTTGTGCACTTTCCTAAGGGCACCAATTCCATGTATAGGTGTTCTTCCTGGTTACCTGCTTCTGTATCAAAGGACACAACTTTTGATGCCAGGACCTTGGGTATCTGAATGTCAATACATGAAGGAAAGGCACAACCCTTTCGGCTGTACTATTACTATTATGAAATATTATCTAAGATTGCTCAGTCTCAAGATCTATTTGGATAACATATTGGGTACTTTCCTAGACAGAATTGTCCTGAGAAATAAAATCCACAACTCAGGTGAAAATTCCAAGTTAACTTGATACAAACATGCTAATGATTAAGCTATCATTAATTCTTGTCTGCTTAACTAAAACTATGGACCTCATTGTTCTATTTTGCTTCTCTGTTGCTGTGATAAAACATTGATACAAAGCAGTTTGAGAGGAAAGGGTTTACTGGCTTAAAACTTCCTATCATAGTCTATGACTGAATAAAACCAGGGAAGAAACCTGGATACAGGAACTGATGCAGAACCGCAGAGGAACACCTCTTACTGGCTCACTTGTTTTCATATACAACATACAACCCACTGCCAGTGGTGGCACCACCCACAGTGGGCTCAGCTCTCAGTTATTAATTAATAAAATGTTCTATAGTCTTGCATTCTAATCAAGGCATTTTGTTCAAATGAGACTCCCTCTTCCCAGATGTCGCTATCTTTTGTCAAGTCCACAAAGAACTAACCAACATGTTTGTCATTTAAAATCTTTCTGGATGTTAATCAGTCCATAGAGTGCCTACAGCCTTTCCCTTCAGAGTTCAGATGCAGAGGTTTTCTGAAGGGACACTGGCCAGAAACTGTTCTCCCTGGTAAGTAACTGTTTCAACATCCCATCTCAGTGTGTCTTCAGCGATAAGAGGAGGCTGTGCTTCTCTCCAGTGCTGCAGCATGAAAAACATCCTCAGGAAAGATGTGAAGAAAGTCCCTTAAGTTGTTTAGCCAAGATTGCAGAGATAATTGCCCTCTGCAGGGAGCAAATACAGGGAGACTTACCAGCCAGTGGTGGATGGTTTGGATTTTGTTTGTTTTGTTTTATTTGTTTGTTTGTTATGAGTATTTTGCCTTCATGTATATCTATCTGTGCACCACCTACATTCCTGGTACTCACAGATGTTAAAGGTTTCAGATTTCCTAAAATTGGAGTTACAACCACTTGTAAACTACCATGTGAAAGCCCAGGTTCTCTTCAGGAGCAAAAAGGACCCTTAATTCATGACTGAACTCTCAGACCTCCAATGATGGATTATTAATGGGCCTATATGCATGCAAATATTTTTCTCCATGCATGATCAACCATTTTGGTACTAAATATGTACAGTATGCAGTCCCCATGCTAAATGTTCCTGAAATAGGCTCCATACCTTACCATCAATGTTTGGAAATTATTAATGCTGAACAGATTAATTTTTATTCCAAAGATTTATTTTTACACTCCCCGTCTCACCCCCCTCTCTCCCTCATCCCCACTTCTTGTGAGAAATTGGCATATCCTGTGGAGAGCCACAGATAGCAGAGCCCCCTGCTGCTTCCCTGGCGCAATGTGCCCCTTTTGCGCATGCGCAGCGAGTAAACCTTATGTGCATGCGCAGTGAGCAAGCCCCTTATGCACATGCCTGAAGGCATGGCGTGAGGTGGCCTGATTCGAAAAAGGCATAGCATGAGGTGGTGTGATCTGAACAAGGCATAGCGTGAGGTAGCATGATCCGAAGGCACCAACCAGGAGTGACAACGTGGCAGTCTCTGATAGGACCAGGCACACTATAAAGGTTCTGTGGGAGCTTTTCCCAGGGTCACTCTGGTAATCCAGGATCCTGAATAAAACTGCGGCAAGAAGAGTTCCCGGTGTTGGTGTCTTTCCTGCTGGTCGGGGGTGGCATCGACATTTTGGTGGCCCGTACGGGGAATCTCAGAACTTGCAGCAGCCAGGGCAGCTAGCTGGTAAGTTCCCGGTCAGTGGGACATAACTGTTAAGTTCTCAGGCTTTGAGACAATAAAGTTCCGAGGCTCGGACAAAATGGGGAATTAAGTTCCCGGTCAGTGGGACATAACTGATAAGTTCTCAGGCTTTGAGACAATAAAGTTCCGGGACTCAGACAAAATGGGGAATTGTATTTTGGGGAAAGTGAAAGAGGAACAGTTTGAAGGGGACGATTCTGGCCCCGAAGACGAAGAATTAGAGGAGTTGGCCGAACAGCTAGATAGCATTATTATACCAAAAAAGAAGGAGACCAAGATTACGCAGCCGTCAGGTCCTGAACTACAGCCACCTAAATCTCCAGGCGGAATAAGATCCCCACCCCATATACCAGGGGGAGGTAGGTCTGCCTGTCCTGAGGTATGGAGGCAATTTCATTTGCAAAATGCCCCTCATTGTTACCCAGTTTTTCAGAATGCACAAGGGAATCATTATCATGAACCCTTGGATTTTAAAATTGTCCAAAGACTGGCTGAGTCTGTTCGTGCTTATGGCACGACCGCAGCCTATGTTATGGCGCAGTTGGAATCCCTACGGACACCCTCAGATTGGCAAAATTTAGCACGAGCCTGCCTTTTACCTGGCGTTTAGATTGGAAAGCTTATTACATTGAGTTCTCAGCTGAGCAGGCAACTGCCAATGCAGCTAACGGACAACCGGCATGGGACCAGGATATGCTTATGGGGCAGGTACATTTCACTAACCAACAGACAGGATATCCGGTGCAAGTTTTTGAGCAAATTAATTTTATTGGCACAAGGGCATGGAAAGCCCTTCCTAAACGAAGGGAAATATCTGGAAATCTCACAAAAATTATTCAAGGAGGCAATGAAATATTTGCCGACTTTGTGGCCAGATTAGTTGATGCCGCTGGAAAGATCTTCGGCGACTCAGATACTGCAATGCCTTTGATAAAACAACTTATTTTTGAGCAATGTACCAAGGAGTGTAGACAAGCTATAAATCCATACAAACATAAATCTTTAGATGTGTGGTTAAAGATCTGCAGAGAGATAGGAGGACCATTATCAAATGCAGGATTGGCTGCAGCCATGATGCAGGCAGCCCAAGGAAGGAATAGAAATGGTATTACTGGTCCTAAAAATTGCTTCAAGTGCGGCAAAGAAGGACATTTCAGATGCCAGTGTCCCAAGGGGATTAATCAGACTAGTCAAAATCCTCCTCCACGTATGCCTGGCCTCTGTCCCAAATGCAGGAAAAGAAATCATTGGGCTAATGAATGCCGGTCAGTAAAAGACATTAATGGTCAACCACTAGCAGCAGGATTTAGGGGAGCATGGCCAAAAAATGGACACGGGGTCCTCGTCCTCAGGGCCCTCAAATATATGGGGCAATGGAGGAGACCAGAGCTCCAGAACAGTGGCCGAGTCTGCTTTCTCCCGTAGAATGGCAACGCCCCGGAGAGCTACTAGAGGGAGTGCAGGCCTTGACCTCTGTTCCACCACCAGACTCGTACTGACCCCACAAATGGGGCCTCAGTTGGTAGCCACTGATTTCACTGGCCCTCTACCAAAAGACACAGTGGGACTACTAATTGGCCATAGTTCTACTACATTACAAGGCCTTATTAACATCCGGGCTCCATGACACAGCCTGAGTATAGGTGGAGAATCTTGTCGGGTTTTCCAAAACCATTACCAGTATTACATACAACCGCAATTTTCCCAAGAATCTTCACCACCAATGTTTCGTTAACAAAAGAGATTGCACCTGATACAGAAAATATGGGATTTCCCCTTAAGGGAAGCTTATGTTTTCAGATTATTAACTTGTCTAGCAGTCTCTCCCAGCATCTTGCAGGTAACTGGAGCAGAAGCCTGGATAGTCCCCTGCAGGAACTGTGTCTCTCCATGGTGCACATCAATTCTACACAAACTGACGTCTCCATGGTCTCTGGGCTGTCGCAGTGGTTCCAGGATGCCTTCTCTCATCGGCAGGAATGGGCGTGAATAAGAGCTTTGACAGTGTGTCTGGTCCTTGTCAGTTGCCTAGCACTCTGGTGCATATGCAGGATGCATGCCCGCCAACATCACACGCAGGCCTCTATGATGCAAGCATTTACTGCACTGGAGGCTGGGCAATCTCCTCAAATGTGGCTTGGCATGATAGAGAAGTAGTCAGTGATGGGTATAGATCCTCCGTGTACTTGGCGGACCAAGGCCATGACACTAATGTGCTTCCGTTTCCCCTTCCTTGGCATGGTGAGAATGACATATACTCAGCTATTGCCTACGTAAGGGATGGGCACCTACAAGGCATGTAGGACGATGTACCGCAGGGGGAGGACCCAATTGTCTGACTCTGAGTCCCCCAAGAAGTAAACCTGATTGCATAGAGGTTGATGTCGGAAACTGTCTTGTTCACTGTATGTTGGGGATGCCCACAGACAGCAGATCAGGACCCCCCCTCTCCTCCTCAAAAAGACATCTTGACAGGCCAATGTGGCCCCAGGAGGATCAGGTCAATACTTCCCCCCTCTGGTTAATGCCCGCTCCCTTCGGGGACCCAAGCTCACCTGTATATGATGGATCCATCTACCTCCTTTTCTAATAAAGAGAGGGAGGAGAAGAAGAAGAAGATGTTGGGGACAGGCTACATGGCCAATGTTCAACCATCTTGTCAGGCTATTTCTTCAGTGCAGGGGGGAAAACCTACCAGGCATTCTCTGTGCCACTTGCTCAAAATTTAATGAATAAGGGGGAACTGTGGAGAGCCACAGATAGCAGCGCCCCCTGCTGCTTCCCTGGCACAATGCGCCCCTTTTGCGCATGCGCAGTGAGTAAACCTTATGCGCATGTGCAGTGAGTAAACCTTATGTGCATGCGCAGTGAGCAAGCCCCTTATGCACATGCCTGAAGGCATGGCGTGAGGTGGCGTGATTTCAACAAAGCATAGCGTGAGGTGGCGTGATCTGAACAAGGCATAGCATGAGGTGGCGTGATCTGAACGCACCAACCAGGAGCGACAACATGGCAGTCTCTGATAGGACCAAGCACACTATAAAGGTTCTGTGGGAGCTTTTCCCGGGGTCACTCTGGTAGTCCAGGATCCTGAATAAAACTGCGGCAAGAAGAGTTCTCGGTGTTGGTGTCTTTCCTGCTGGTCGGGGGCTGCATCGACAATATCCTTTTTTGTCAAATCTTTATTTGAGCTGTCATTTGGTCTGCCATTCAATTAGACATCACTTTGAAACATGGGTTCTTCCTCCTACAAACTAATTTTACCTTCATTGTTTGAGATTAAAGGTGAGTACTAAGGGCATGTCTGTATTCCAGGCAAAAGAATTAAAGGTATGTGCTAAGGGCACGTCTGCATTTCAGCCAGAGTAGCACTGTTTCTGGATAAAATCCTCTATAGGCTACCACCAATATATTGGATCATGTGAAAGAGAAAATATGAGGTCTTGAAGACAAGGCAGAGGAGTAAGATCATTCAGTGAAAGAGAATATCTAATCCAAATAGTCCCAAGGACTGAACATACAGGAATTTGGACACTAAACAAAAATCAAACCTATAAAAGAATAAATACAGAAGAAGAAGAAACCAAGGACACAGGCGAAAACAATGCTTTTTCAACAAAATCACAGAAAAAACTTTCTTAATCTGAGGTAAGAGTTGCTCATCAAGATCTGACAGGAATTCAGAACACCAAGCAGACATGGCTAAAAAAGAAACTCCACTCATCATAGCAAAACACTAAGAGCAAAGAACAACAAATACAATGGATATTGAAAGTGGCCAGAGAAAAAGACCGTGTCATGTACAAAGGCGGGATCATCATAATAATAGCAGATTTTTCAACAGAGACTATGAAGGCCATAAGTGATTGGACTAGTGATCATAATGATAGGACCCTAAGAATGTCTCAGCAAATATAGAAAATTGAAATTATATCCTGTATTTTATCTGGTGACTATGAATTAAAGCTGGATATCAACAACAAAAATATCCAATTCATGGAATCTAAACAACATACAACTGAATAAAAATTGAGTGCAAGAAGAAATCAAGAAGGAAATGTAAGAATTCTCATAACTAAATGAGATGGAAAACATGAAGCAGTTATAAATAGAAAGATCATATCACTATGTGCCTATAATTTTAAAAATGAGAAATCTCAAATTAACAACTTAATGATGCACCCGAGTGCTTTAGAAAAACAGGAATGATCAACACCACTACTACCCCCAAAAGTGGATGGTAAGAGATTGTCAAAATCATGGCCAAAATCAATGAAATAGAAATGAAAACTATAAAATGAATTGATGAAAGAAAAAATTGGTTCCTTGAAAAAAAATTAGAAAGTAGAAAAAACTTAGCCAAACTAACTAACAGGAGGAAAGCATACAAATTAATAAAATTAGAGATGAAAGGAAAATTTATATCAGTTCCTGATGAAATTCTGAGAATCATAAGGACATACTTTTAAAACATTACTGTCCACCAAACTAGAAAATACAAAGAAGATGAATAAATTTCTAGATATATGCCTGCTACCAACGTTGAACCAAGATGAAATAAATAATTTAAATAGACCCATATCATCCAGTGAGATAGAAACAATGATTACAAACCACCCAATGAAAAAAACCCAGTGCCATATGATTCCAATGCAGAATTCTACAAGCTTTCAAAGAACTAACAAATACTCCTCAAGCTATTTTTTAGAAATAGACATTATATTACTCTAATATCCAAAGTAAAGATCCAACAAAAAGAGAAAAAGAAACAAAGTATAAGACAATATCTTCATTGAACATAGATATAAAAGTTCTTAATAAAATAACAAAATATGTGAAAACTATGTTCTAGAATACATCAAAAAGGTCATCCACCATGATAAAGTGATTCAATAATTGTAATTAAATTAAGACAGAAACAATATAATAATCTCATTAAATGCAGAAAAGGCCTTGAAAAAATCCAACATGTATTTGTAGTGAAGGTCTTGGAAAGAGTGTGGAGCACAGGGGACATTATCTCAACATAATAAAGGCAATTAATAGGAAGCCCACAACAAATATTATTCTAAATGGGGAAGAAATCAAAGGCATTTCTATTAAAATCAAGAACAAGACAAGGGCATCCATTCTCTTTCCATTCCTATTCCATAGTACTTGAAGTCTTAACCAGAGGCATAAGACAACTAAAAGAGAAAAAGGAGATACAAATGGGAAAAAAGAAGTCAAAGTACATTTATTTGCTGATGATATGATTCTAGACATAAAACACAGAAAAACTCTACCAAAAAACTTCTGCATATGATCAATAAATTTAACAGTATCAAGATACAAAATTACCATACAAAAATTGGTAACCTTTTTATATACAAATGAAAAACACAATGACAAAGAAATCATGGAAAAATAGCCTCGAAATAAAATACTTTGGAATAAATTTAACCAAGAAAATTTAAACAATAAATTTAACCAAAAAACATGTAAATCAAAACATTACAACACTGAACAAAATAAATTGAAGAAGATTAGAAAACATACCATGCTCCGGTATTAGTAGAATTAATATTCTAAGAATGGCATTCACCAAAAACAATCTACAGATTCGATAAAATCTCCACCAGATGTCCAATGTGGTTCTTTATAGAAACTGGAAAATAGTATTAAATTTCATACAGAAATACAAAATATCCAAGATATCCAAAACAATCCCAATCAACAAAAAATTACTAGAGATTTCACCATTCCAGATTTTGTTATATTACAAAGTTGTAGTAATAAAACAGCATGGTACTGGCATAAAACCAAACCCATTGATCATTGGAATAGAATTAAGTATCCACCTAGGAACTCACATTCCTACAGCCACTTGATTTTGGAAAAGAAGGCCAGCAATACATGTTGAAGAAAAGATAATGTCTTCAACAAGTGTTGCTAGTCAGACAGGATGACTATGTGTATAAGAATGAAACTTGATTATCTCTCATGGTGCACAAAACTCAACTCCAAATGCATCAAGGACCTCAACAAAATTCCTGATACTCTAAAGCTTATATAAAAGAATGTGGGTAATATACTTGCATTCATTGGCACTGGAAAGGGCTTTCTAACAGAGGTCCAACAGTGTAGGTATTATGATCAATAATTAATGAATGAGACCTCACGAGACTAAAAGGGTTTTGTACATCAAAGGATACCATCATTCAGGCAATGAGAGAGGCTACAGAATGAGAAAATATATTTAGCAACTGTATATATGACAGACATTTACTATCTAGAATATAACCAGAATTCAAAAATTAAGCATCTAACACTCCACTTCCACTTGAAATACAAATGGCTGATGAACATTTTTTTTGAAGTTCAACATCCAAAGCAATCAAGGAAGTGCAAATTAAAACTACTCTGAGATTTCATCCCATCCCAGTCAAAATGGCTGATGTAAAAAAAAAAAAAGCCAAAAGCCAACAATTGATGGCATAAATTTTGGTAAAGAGTAGCATTTAGTCACTGAAGGAGCAAAATCTGATGGAATTACAATGAAAACCCAGGTGGAGATTCCTCAAAAATCTAAAAATAGATTCACTTCAAGGTCCAGCTGTAGTGCTTTTTGTCATTTACCCCAAAAACTCCATATTCTACTCTAGAGCGACCTGCTCCCCCATGTTCACTGTCATTCGATTCATAATAGCCAAGAAGTGGAGACTAGATGGTCAACATAGGATGCATAGTAAGAATGTGCTTTATTTGAATAATGGGGTATTGTTTATTGACAAATGTGTTGGATAGTGAAGTCCTATAAACCCCCAAACATTACAGGGTATTGTCATTACTCATGGAGCCTTCCAGAGCTTGAAAGGAAGAACTGACTGCTGAAGTCACACATATTTGAGTCATAGGGCATGAAGAAACCAAGCAGCTATGAACCTACATCTTCATCCCTACTGGAGAGTCCTCACAGTTCTGGAAAGGACTATGCTTGCTCTCAGAGGAGAGTAATAATCATCATCTTCAACTATATCCAGCTTTGACCCAAGCTAGCTATAATGACTGGTCTAGCAAGACATGATCATTAGTGTAATAGTGTCATGAACATCATAGGGGTAACCAACTACTTTTTGATTAGATTTAGGCTTTTATATACAAGATGAAGCCCACACTTGAGATCATTACTGGGCAAAGAACTTGTTGCTAGACAGATCAGCGGATCCCTCAAGCCTCATCTGAAACACTTGCATTTGCAGTAGATGGTGATTAACACAAAGACCCAAACTGGACAAGATGCAGAGAATGAGACTGTAGAATGCTCAAGTTTAAAGAGAGCACTCACATACTTTTATAGCCCTCATCTTTTATGATCATTGTTGTTGCTGCTGCTGTTGTTGTTGTTGTTGTTGTTGTTGTTGTTGTGAGACAGTGTCAGTCCTTGAACCAGGTTGGGGACCAGCAAGCCACAGTGACCCTCCTGACTCTGTCCCCAGTAGACCTGAGATAACAGGAGTGTAAGGAGATACATGCTAGGCTTTTCCTGTGAGGGATGGGAATTTGAATTCAGGTCCCTGTGTTTGTTCAAAAAAACTCTTACCTACTGATTCATCTCCCCAATCCATAAAACTCAAGCCAGGCATAGTGACACACACCTTGAAACCCAGCACTCAGGAGGAATAGGCATGAAGATATCTGATTCAAAGCCAATGTGAGGTTCTGTCTTTTAGAGAGAGAGAGAGAGAGAGAGAGAGAGAGAGAGAGAGAGAGAGAGAGAGAGAGAGAGAGAGAGAGAGAGAATGAAGAGAGAGAGAGAGAGAGAGCCAGAGAGAACCAGAGCGCCAGAAAGAGAGAGAGCCCCAGAGAAAGAGAGAGAGAGAGAGAGACAGAAAGACAGACTGACTGACTGACAGACAGACAGACAGACAGACACAGAGACACACAGAGAGAGAGACAGACAGACAGACAGAGACAAACAGACAGAGACAGAGACAGACTGACTGATTTTTTAATATGCTGTTTAAGTGATTCATTTTACTAGTGGTAAATTCCCTTATCTAGAAGAAACTGGTTGCATGGCTCACTGGTTCTTGTCAGTGGATCCCTAGAACAGTCAACACTAATGAAAAGTTAGCTTCCTTCAGGATTATTTCCATAGATCAACAGAAGGAAACTTACCATGTGTTTACAGATAGAGACATTGATGAGACATTTCCCTGGGTGATCTGAATCTTTTTTTTTTTCATTTTTTTTATTAATTTATTCTTGTTACATCTCAATGGTTATCCCCTCCCTTGTATCCTCCCGTTCTTCCCTCCCTCCCATTTTCCCCTTACTCCCCTCCCCTATGACTGTTCCTGAGGGGGATTACCTCCCCCTCTATATGTTCATAGGGTATCAAGTCTCCTCTTGGTAACCTGCTGTCCTTCCTCTGAGTGCCATCATGTCTCCCCCACCAGGGGACATGGTCAAGGTGAGGCACCAGAGTATGTGAGAAAGTAATATCCCACTCTCCACTCTACTGTGGAGAGTGTTCCATCCATTGGCTAGATCTGGGTAGGGGTTTAAGGTTTACCACCTGTATTGTCCTTGGCTGGTGCCTTAGTTTGAGCGGGACCCCTGTGCCCAAATCTGCCTATCATAATGTTTTACTTGTAGGCTTCTAGGACCCTCTGGGTCCTTCTACTTTGCCTTTCTCCCATGATTCTCTCATCTAGGATCCCACTAGAATGTCCTTTCCTCTGTCTCAGTTTCCTGGTAAGTGAAGGCTTTTGTGGGACATGCCCCTTGGGCTAATATGCAGATATAAGTGAGTATATACCAATCGAGAAATGGGGCATGGAACTAAACAGAGAATTCTCAACAGAGGAATATCAAATGGCTGAGAAACACTTAAAGAAATGCTCAACCTCCTTAGTCATCAGGGAAATGCAAATCAAAACAACTCTGAGATTCCATCTTACACCCATCAGAATGGCTAAGATCAAAAATTCAAGCAACACCACATGCTGGCGAGGATGTGGGGAGAGAGGAACACTCCTTCATTGCTGGTGGGAATGCAAACTAGTACAACCACTTTGGAAATCTATCTGGTGCTATCTCAGAAAAATGGGAATAGGGCTTCCTCAAGACCCAGCTATTCCACTCCTTGGAATATATCCAGAAGATGCTCCAGCACACAGCAAGAAAATTTGCTCAACCATGTTCATAGCAGCCTTATTCATAATAGCCAGAACATGGAAACAGCCGAAGTGTCCCTCAATAGAAGAATGGATAAAGAAACTGTGGTACATATACACTATGGAATACTATTCAGCTATTAAAAACAAGGACTTCCCGAAATTTGTGGATAAATGGATTGAGCTAGAAATGATCATAATGAGTGAGTTAACCCAGAAGCAGAAAGACTCAAATGGGTGATCTGAATCTTAAGAATTGGCATTAGTGGACATATTTTTCTCAAGTCTACTGTATATAAGATTGTTGGATCAGCTAATGTTATAAACCTATCAAGTTTCTTTTGTGAGTTGACTTCACACATTTAATGATCTAAAATATTTATTTTTCTGAACCACCCTAGGGATGTATTCTACCTTCCTATTAGAATGCAGGAAGTAAAATTGATTGCAACAAAAGTTTTATTAGGACTAAATGACGTGTTGAGTAGTGGAGGGAGAGGAGCTGAGAAAGTCATTTTTCAGAATAAAATAGGCTTTCATTCATCTAGTAAATAACAAAACATAGCTTTAAAATAAGTACAATACATTACTTAAAATGCACATATGGTTAAGAGCATTGGACCTGGGTTCAATTCCCAGGACCTACATGGGAGCCACTGCTATCTGTAACTCTGGTCTCAGAGGCTATGCACCCTGACACAGACATACATGCAGGCAAAACATCAATGCACATCTAAAAATGCTCTTCCTCTTTAATAATGCAAAGCAGACTGGCTGCTGTGGTGACATAATCAGCTACTTCAGGAGGGCCACAGATTTAGGTCAGGTAGAAAGAGCTTATAAAAAAATAAAATTTACAAAAACTATGGGGAATACATGCTAATTTTGCAAAGCATGCTCAGCTGTGCAAATGAAAAGAAAAACAAAGGCTAAGGCTGGAAAGATGGCTCAGCAGTTAGGAGAACTTCTTGCAAAAGTCCTGGGTTCCTTTTCCAGCACCCACATGACCACTCACATCAGTCTGTAACTCCAGTTCTAGGAATCTGATCCTTCTGAAGCCTTCTGACCTCTGCCATCACAGGTGATGCATATATACACATATACACAAACAGTAACCATACATCAAGTAGACATGAATGTAGTCTCTTTTGTTTGTTTACTTACTTTTTATGACAATCACATCTTCTCCTCCCAGTCCCTCTAGCTAACATCTCATCCCCCATGTCCCCTTCCCCTCCCCCTCTCCCTACCCTTTCAACTCTCTCTCCCCTCTCTTGCCCTCCCCTTGCCCTATCTCCCCATCCCTTTCTTCTCATAGACCAGAAGGCCTACCAGGGATTACTCCCCCTCTCCATGTTTGGCATACCAAGTTGGTATAGAACAGGAGGGATAGAAAGAGATGAAGAGAACAAGAGATGCTCTGTAGCCTGGTATTTCCTCCCTTTTGGGACTCATCAGTTCAGTATAGCTAGTCTATAAAGATTTTAAATATTTTGCTTTTAAGAAATATCCACACCCCAAAAAATCTCCACACTAGTGCAAGAATAAGTATTCAGCACTTAAGAAGTTTAACTAATTCCCATTTGATATAAGATAAATCCAATAAAATGATTAAATAAAATGGCATTTATTTATTATAAAATATATTCTACTTAGAACAGTATAATTATATAATTATAATTATGCTTAGAATAATAAAACTTGAAATAGGAACATTGAATACTAAAGTTAGAAACATTTTGAAAATGTCTCTATGTTTTAAATTGCAGAGTATAAAGTAAATCTTAGTTTTAAATATTTTTAAAAATCTTCTGTATGTTGGCATGAACTTTTAAAAGAATATACATGTTATACATATATACATAATATACATATTATGGGTTGCTACAAATGAATTCTTATCTTTTCCATTACTATTAAAGCATTCCTCTATTTTCAGTATCCACTCATGAACGTATGACCCTCCTGGCTTATCACTTAAAGAGCTGGGATCACAGGTGTGTGTCACTATGTAAAGTCCACATGAATTTTTGGAAACTCATTTTTGTGATCTCACAAATTCAAAAGGACTCCTCTGCACAAAAACTCCATATCATAAGTGAATTCACTAACATTAATTTTACTTTAGGCTTCATATATGACTGCTATCTATCTTAGACTCATCTATGGTCTTCTAATCCCCTGTAGGCAGTTCTCCAAGATGGTTTTCATTTGTGATGTCAAGAAATATTCTCAGTCCTTTATGATATCAATGTGGGAAGACAGGGGAAAAAGCAGCAACTGTAGATAATGGCTGAAAGCATCTCTTGGCAAAGACTAGAAAGGATTTTGGCAGTAGAGGGTGTAGCTGTTAGGTTTGCTACATATCCATCTCCGATCTACATAGATCCTGGCACTGCTGATCCCATTGTGGTTTAGGTAGGCATGTTCTTCCACTCCTGTGATTGGAAGCCTGAAAATGAACCAGAAGCAGTGAGTCTGCAGAGCCCAGAAGTGCATCCACTCCTGCAATGAAATCTCACCCATCTCACCTGCTTATTGGTAATATGAATGGAATCAAAGAAAGGCAGAGTCCTGTACTAGTTTTTCACCTAATGTCCCAGGGTTCTATGTGAACACCACACCTTTGTCATCATCCATGATGAACCCTGTAATGTGTGTACTAAACACTGGACTAGTGCTTGTTGCCATGTTCAAACGGATTGCTACCATGGGCGGCCTCACTGAGGGGGATTTTCAGTTCTGTTTTGAAGCATTTTTTCATAGAGGGAACCCACGTCTTAGGATTTGCCTACATCCCACACAGGGAGTGTGTCAACAACATAAAGTTCCCAATTGGTCACAGAGCAGAAAATAGCTGCCCCAGATGCCATCATCATGCTAAAGATTTTGAGTGAAATCACACTAAGTAAAGGTTTTGAAAATGATGGCCAGTACATGGGTTTGTGGCGATGTGGAGTTTGCTGGGGATTGGCCCCTGAATGTAAGCACACACATACAGGTCTCTTCCAACCCAGGGGTTTATTATTTTTTCCATTCCAGTATAGTTGTCTGGACATGATGCAGCCATTTATATCTCATAACTAACACAGATCACTACACATCAACACAGTAGAAGGAAAGGTGGTCTGCAAACTTACAAGTTGTTATAAGCAGTGCTGTCTGTCCATGTCTAAGGATCCTCTAAGGACTCTCTGTACAGGCCGATCCAGTAGTCAAAAGTCCCCTTGTATCTTCTTAGGAAATTCTGTCATAAAGCACAGAAAGTGAAAACATGTGTCCCTCTGTTTCAGATGACCCTTGAGGGTCTCCACTCCACAGCTTCCTCTAGAGATAACAGGAGGCCATAAGTGAGGGTCACAGAGTTTGGAGCTGTAATGGCCTCTAGTTCTCAGTGGATCTGGTTGACATCTGTAATCTTAAAATGCCTCATTTGAATTAAAGTACCAAATGACACATCCATCTGTGTCTGGGTTAGTTCCTTGTTAAGCCTCCTCTTGCAGTTATTAAGGATCATAGACTTCAGAATGCAACATATGCCAGTTGGAGGAAAATGCTCACAACCACCAGGTGTCTCAGTATAATGACGTATCTGACCTTCCAGACTGGCTATGAGCACTATGTGAGAGAATGTTCCTTCAAAGCCTCAGAGCTGCAGTCAGAAGTGTTACCATCAGCAAACGGCACACACTCACATGTCCCCATGTCTCCATCTGCTTGGGGTGGGATCCTTCCTTATACTTCATCTTTCCCCTCCCTATCTCAAGGCAATACATATTCAACAGGAGAAACAAACCAGCCAACCCATGATCACTTCTTACCAGCTCCTCCATGTTGTCAAATCGAGCTAGTTGGGCCTCTAGTGCCATGCACGAGTTCTGGCTGAATGTCCAGTTACTTGTGTTTTCAGAAAAATAAAAGCACTTATTTCCAAATCCAATCCAATGTCTTGGGCAAACAGCATAGGTAGTTTTCATTTGCACCTGCTCAGTCTTTCTTACTAAAATTTAGAGAGTACAGTGAAATGTAAGGAGCATGTCTTGTCTCTTTTGGGCAAAACCTCCTGAGCTCAGCTGTGAGGTGTAGTTTAATTGGAGCTTGCCTAACTGATCTGAAGGAATCCTCTCCTGACATAATGGCCGTTCTCTGAAGGTCTCCCACCTTGGGCCTGAGTCCTATTTCCTGTTTGTGCTCAAGACAATAGGGCTCCCTGACATGCATTTCTATGATGTCATCACTTTTATGCTTATGATGGTCATTTCCTACCATAGGGGTTGCTAGAGCAACAGGCACTCTGCATGGACACCTACCGTGACAGTCAGTCTGATAACTGAGACAGCAATGAGAACTCTGGGGAAGTTAGTGAATATAGTGCAGACATGGGCACTAATGGACGGTTCACATACCTAAAAGGAGGTGTAAGATTTTATTACAGTATTGTGAAAAATGTGCTTGTAGTATCATATGAATTGATTACTTCAGACACTTTTATTTAATCCTTCCAAAACACAGTTGAACATGGTAACTAAAATCATGGGTAATGGTGGGGACAAGTATCTTCCTGCCCATAGCCCTCCTCCCTGTGCTCACACTCCCTTGATGTTTGTCCTTTGGGTATTGCTTCCTTGTTCTCTGCCTTGAAATGTCCCCCCAGGTGGACAAATGTCTTCTGAGTCTCTGTCTAGAGGTTGCTGAGGTCATCTTTCCAGGTATCCTGAGCCTGGACTCTTGTGCACAGCACAGTTTTGCTTTTTCTTCAGTGCATCTTCCTGCTGCAGCCTAAGTTACCAGAGGACAGGAATTTCCAAAGTGTTTTCCTAGAGCCCTTCTCACAGTGCCTGGCTCCCAGGGATCAGTAAGTATTTACTGACAACGTGAATATGGACAAAATGCTGCAGAATTTGGAGAATAAGTCACTTACCTGACAAAGCCACAGAAAGTGCAATTACAGCTACAGAGAGGACCATGGTCCCCACATAACAGCAGTAGAGCTTAACAAGAGACACATGGGAAGCGATTCTGAGACATTTGTCTTCCAACTTTTTACCTGAAAATATAAACATGATAACATCAATCTAAAAAACCTATTAAGGAAAAGATAAATTTTCAGAATGATCTGTGAATTTGGTTTGTATTCTGTCACTACAAACCCTGTCACAGAAGGTCCTGGTCTATAAAATATGTCTATGGCTCACAGAAGACTAGCAGACAGGAAAGAGAATTGTTGACATGGAGTCTTCCAGTTATTGAACTAAGGGCCAGTGAAAGAGCAACAAACAGAAAGAGTAAGGAACAGATTGAAATACAAACAACAACAACAACAACAAAACTTCCCATAGATTTAGTCCATAAGAGTAGCCTGGATAAGATTGAGGAAAACACTGTGTGCATGAGTGTGGGCACGGGGCCAGGGATCAGCAGGAGCTTTGAGAAATGGCTGGGAAGTTAAGGTTGCTCTTCTAGAGGACTGAAGTTTGGTTTCCAGATCCCACATAAGAAGGCTTACAACCACCTGTGTAGCTCCTGCTGCAGCCAATGAACACACATGTTTTTTACAGTTTTGTATTTCCAGTGCTAGGGAGACAGATGCTAGAAAGTCAGGAGTACAAAATACCCTTGCCCACATACGACCTTTGAAGTCAACCTGGACTACATTATGGACTGGTTTCAAAAAAGCTAGTAAGTTAATTAAATGAAAAAACATATAAATTAAATGGATCACATTGGCATACTAATGGGTGAAATATGGAAGCATGTTTACCAAAGTTATGTAAAAAATTAATATTTATCTAAAATAAGAAAATCACTTAACAAGTGAAGAATTTAAGGAACTCTTCCTAACACATTTATGAATATTTGGCATTTCAGAGAAATCAGCAAGGTGATTTCATTCTTTTTAAATGTATTTTTATTTAATGCATATAGGTGACTTGCCTGATATATGTTTATGTACATGCCTCAGGACACCAGATGATGCCCTTGAATCCCCTGGAACTGGAGTTACAGACAGTTATGAGGAGCCATGAAGGTGCTAGGCACTAAAACTGTGTCCTCAGCAAGAGCAGACAGTGCTTTTCACCATGTGCCATCTCTCCAGCACTAGGTAGTTTTCAAATAATGAAACACCTTGAGGAACACTTCAAACATCTGGGCCTAACTGATCTTTCCATGAGGCTGCCCTGGCTGCCCTGCTGACACTGCATGTTGTCTCATCTTGATTCTTCCTGCATGCACCTTCCACCTGTCTTCCCAGCACAGAACATGAAACAATCTCTTTACCCATACGCTGAAAGCTCACATCTCCTCCCTCTTTTAAAAAGAGACCCAAACCTGAAGCCAAGGACTATAAAGCTATCTGAGGAAAAGAGAAAAAAATCTCTATGAACTTGTCTTGAATAAAAATGTCTCAGGTATAATATCAAAATCCTCATCCACATTAGAAAAAATGAAATATTTGGATTTAGGCCTAATTTAAAAAACAAAAACAAAAACAAAAACCCTTTTTTTCTGGAGTACAACAAAGGTGTGAAAACAAAATTTGCCAAACTAAGATAAAAAGAAGTTGTATCTAGAACATCCTGAGTGTTCTGGGAACTCAATAATAATAATAATAATAGAAGAAGAAGAAGAAGAAGAAGAAGAAGAAGAAGAAGAAGAAGAAGAAGAAGAAGAAGAAGAAGAGGAGGAAGAAGGGATCAAATACTTCAATATACCCTAGCTATCAAAGGCTGCATTAAATATGTTCACTGTTACCAGGGTTGGGAAAAGACAGTTGAAAACAGATCATCAGTTTGTTAAGATGAGAATGCACTTACTATATGCACTGGCCCTGCTACCCACATATTCACACAGATAGAACCATAAGTATTACCAATAACTTTGAAGATTCCTATAATTTTTTAATTTATAAGTCAAATTTTGCCACAAGCCAAGTATCCTGAAACACTCACACAGGCTTGGATCCTCAGCAAGCTCTAGAGTGGTGAGCCATAAAACCAGCTGTCCTGAAGCTAAGAGTCACAGTTGTGGGGTTTTGTTTTTGTTGAATGTTTGTTTGCTTGTTTGTTTGATAGTTCCTATTGTCTCCAACTTGTTTTGCTTGAGCTAATCCATAAATTTTTGTTGGCTTTTTTTTTAACCTTCTGCAAAATAAAGCAGACATAGTTTGAGCTGCTTTCATGTTACCAAATCCTTAACATGGTCTTTTAACCATAGGCCAGCTGTTTGTATTTGACACACAACTGAAGCATGTGTGTGACTCTCCGACTTCAGGAATCCATGTGAACAGCTTCAGGAAAAACAAATGTCAGGTCAGGGGTGGCTATGCTTTTAGAACAGAAAGAGAGAGTCTGAGAAAAGTCTGCCTCAGAGAAATTTGGGTGGAAATATGTCTCTACTTCATTGTGATAGAGGAATTATTATGTTTTCAAAACTCCTAGAAACTTACACCAAATGAAGTAAATGTACATCAAACTAAATCTATACTTTACTTTTGAAAAAGTGTAGTCACTTTTTGTACATTTCCAAGAAAATGGGGAACCTGTGCTTGAATTAAAAGGAACACAATTTGTCGGGCAGTGGTGGTGCACGCCTTTAAGGGAGGCAGAGGCAGGTGGATCACTGTGAGTTCGAGGCCAGCCTGGTCTACAAATGTAGTCCAGGATGGCCAAGGATATGCAGAGAAACCCTGTCTTGACAAACCAACAACAACAACAAAAGGAACACAATTCTTAGGAGTAGAGCATTTTAAGCATTATATAATACCCTTTGGATTTTGGCTCCATATAGAATTCTCAACATTCAATTTTTGGTTTATTTGTTGGGGTGACCTTTCTTCATATTGTTTTAAAGAATGTCTCTGTATTTTTTCTCTCCACCCCATCCCCAGACAAGGCTTCCTTGTATAACCAGCTTGGCTGTCTTGGAACTCACTTCATGGACCAGACTGGCCTCAAACTCACAAAGAACTGCTTGCCTCTGCCTCCCAAGTGCTGGAATTAAAGTCTTGTAACACCATGCCCAACACACACAAGTGTGTCTGTGTGTTTTTTATTGTTAATTTTGTACTGTCAAAAACCTCAGTGCTGGCAGCATTTTGATATTGTAATTTCTTTGGCCCGTTACTCGCTTTTGTCTATTTGTAACTGCTTGTCCTTCTACATCTGTTGAAAAGATGAAGATCAAGCAGCCATCAATGCCTTAGGCAACCAAAAGATGGGCCAGCTGTTGTTTTACTGTTGATTGGTTATAATAAAGTTCTGACAGCTAAAAGCTCAGGCAGGAAATACAGGGACAAAACTTCTAGGCAGAGAGGGATGCAGGAAGCACTGAGGCAGCGACTGGAGAATCAAGAGAAATGGAGAGGAACAGGATGGTCAGAAACAGGAGCATGGAGGTAAAGAGCTAACCATGTGGCAGGGACTCAGGCCAGGAACTCAGTTTAAGTTAGAAGACAGCTAAGAGACTGCCCCACCAAAAGACCTGAAGCTTTAAACTATATGAAAGTTTTGTGTTATTTTTATACCTAAAGCAGGTCAGCAGAAAGACCCACAATACTTATTCTTTTATACTGGGCAGAAGTACCTTTAGAAACCCAATTACTGTGATTTGCATTTTTTCAAATGTTTACTAAGATGCTCTGCAAGGCTTCCTTTGATCGCCCAAATACAGTCCCACTTGTTTCACTGGTCCCTGAAAGTCCTTTCAGTTGTAAGTCTTTCCTTGTGCTTTCTTCTATTCTATTCTATTTTTAGCCTTTAAAAACAATGCATTTCCTGTAGGAAAATGCAAGCCTGTATAAAAATAGAGAAAATAATGTGCTAAATTCTCATGTACTGGCTACCCAGCTCCAACTCTTGTCTGCATGTGCAAAAATTTTTTTCATACATTTTTTTCTTCCTCTTGTCACCCCATCGCCAAGATTAGTTTTTAAATCAGATTTCTAAACACTTCAAATTTGAAATCATTTAGCCTATTATTTCCAGGTTTAATATTGTGCTTAAAGCCTTTTCCAAACTCTGAATAAGTAACACATCCTCCTGCCTTCTAGCTTATCCCTCTGACTGATGAGCAGGGTTAGGCTTTCAAGGCCTGACTGATGTCACTCAGCCGGTCTCCCAGGTCCACACAGCTTGTCATAGAAGACATGGTCCCATCCTCTCCCATTGGTGCCTAGTATTCCATTATATATGGGAGTGTGTACCACAGTGTTCCCCTCTCATCCACTGATAGATGCAGATGGGTTCCAATTGTTGACTCCTGTGAACACTGTGACAGTACACACTCAGGTATGAATACCTCTCACCAGGGGCTTGGGAGAGTAGATGGGAAGTAGGCAATATGTCCTATAAAGAGGTGTCAGCTCTGGTGTCAAAGGCACAGTAGGACAGAGTTCACAACAATGTATAGTGTTCCTGAAAATAGCTGAGGGGGGTTTAAATGCATTCACCACAATAAAACAATGAAAGTGTGTGTCAAATGTGAAGTCTCTATTAAAAAGAAGAAAGAAAAAAGAAAAAAAACAACCAAACTAGAGAGTTAGGGATGTGGTAAAGAACAGTACCTGATATGTCTTCTAGAAGAAATTTCAAGCATCTACTAGCCAGGGTTCCAACAGGATTCCACACCAGATATTTTTTATATATTAATACCAGTAAGATTTAGCTATAATCCTCTGCACTTATACATGTATAATTTCTGATACTGTCTTTTTCATTTTGATACATAAATAGTAATTTTTGTCATCCATCTTATCATGCTGTATACATGTTTACGTCCTTCTAAATTTGAATGCCTCCAAAACACAGTTTTAAACAAATCGTTTCTGTACTTTTTAGAAGGCAACATTGAAAATTATCTATCTCAAAAAAAAAAAAAACAAAGAAAGAAAGGAATGAAATATTGCTGCCTTTTAAAGTTTATTTTTAAATGGAAAAGGAAAAAATTAAAAAACTACTTCGATGACAGAACTAGTTATGGTTTCCAATGGGTAAAGTTGTGAAAAGCCTCCCGGTTCACAACAGCTGCACTTTAGACATGAGCTCCACATTCGCAATAGGTAAAGTTCTCACTGTGTGAGCATTTTGAGTATTTGATTTGAAAATCAACCCTGCGGAGGCAGAGGAAGCAGGAACATAGACATTTTTAAACCACATTGGTTTTTCTTGCTTTGGTCCTGGGTGGGCTCAGCCTCCCACCGCACACCACTCTCTACAATGCTTATTAATTGCAGTGGATCCAAAACACAAGCCCAGCTCCCCAGGCAAGCTCTGTCACTTGCTCATGGCAAAGCTGTTGTGGTTCCTTCACTCTGGGACATGCAGAGCAAGCATGGTCTACAGCAACCTGGCACAAGTCACCAGAGTGTAATTTACCAGAGAGGACTAAGCTAAGTGCAAAAACAACAACCAAACAATAACCAGCTGTGTCTGTGGCTCTGGGTCTCCTAAGGTAACTCACTGTTCGTTCTCTTGTTTGGGAACTATTTGAGTATTATAAGCGCCAACAGAAGAGCTAATGTAACTACCTCACAGCTAGTCCTGTCTGCACTCTCCCCTTCCACAGAGATCCACTGTCACAGGCTCACAGGCTGGGTCAGCTCCTCTGCCTCCCTTCCCTGGTGAAGCTCCTCTCTGCTCTTTAGTTCCCATGACAGGAGAGTACAGTCACATGAAATTCAGTCACTGTAAGAAATAAAACTGCTAAATGCTATAGACCAAGAATGTTTAACTTTAAGCAACTCCAGGTGCTGGAGGGTGGAATAAGATGCCAGTTTACTGCCCTGCAGGGGTCAACTTGGGAAGAAAAGACAACAACAAAAAGGAAATGTGATTACCAACAGTTTCCTGCCTTGAACACCACATACCAGACAGTGAGCTTCTGGGCAGCTGAGGCCCATGTTGCTCCAGCTCTGAGTTATGAGGGCATCACTTAAGAGGGAGACACTGAGATTCTGTGTGCTAAGGAGCCCAGAGACACACTCTCTAGGAGACATAGTCAGAATAGAGAGAGCTGGAGGTCCACAGTGCCCACAGTCAGTGCTTATGAACACACTTCTCACCTCTCAGGGAATAAGGGATTGTTTATTCTGGAACCAATTATGAGTGACCTTGACCCTGGATCAGATTCAGGCTGTCTCATATAATGCATTCATATATGAAAATGTTTTTGTCAGTGGTGTGGGGACAGAAAGATAGTGCCCACTGTCACCTTCATCAGGTAACACACAACAAAGTCCAGCGACAGAGCAGTAATATCACAAATGTATATTGACTGCAAGCTGAGATGGAGCAGTGGCTCATTACTTAAGAGCACTTGTTGGTCTTGCAGAGCATGGTGCAATCTCAGGACACACATGGCTGCTCATGACCATCTATATACTTTCAGTTCCAGAGGATCAGACATGTCTTCTGGCCTCTCATGCACTTATGTGGTACACAGACATTCAGGCAGGCAGAACTCTTATAAAAATTTTAAATAAAAATATTGAAGACTCGAGAGCAAGGAATATCCTTACTGGATCACTAAATGTCTAGAGTACAGCCCTTTACACAAACGTCACAGGTGGTACTGAGGGAATAGGAGTCAGAGATATTTCTAGTAGGCAGACAGGAAGAGGAGCCACACCTAAGTAATAAGATGGACAACTTCTGAGATGGCAGCTTCTTCCTCACTCTCTTGACCTGAGACAAAGACCTGGCAGCTAAAAGCAAAGGCCTGGAAGTATTTTAATCAGTAATGCATTTGCTCTTCTGCAAGCTAGCCTAAAGACATCAAGGCCTGATCCTTTTCCCAGACCCAATCCCTACCTGCTTCTGGGCTCTCTTCTCTCTCTCCTCTTCCATTCTCTCTTCCCCTCCTCCCTCCCTTCCACCTAGTTTTCTTCCAGATTCTGGCTATAGCAAATATAACAGCTATAAGAATGTTTTAGCAAGTGTCCTTGCTGTTTGGGGCACCATCCTTTTGGTATATAACTAGGAATGGTACAGCTGCGTCTTGAAGGAGAGTTATTCCAAATTTTCTGAGAAAGTGCCAGATTGATTTCCAAAGTGGGTGTATAAGTTTGCACTCCTGCCAGCAGTGAAGGAATATTGCCCTTTCTCCACATCCTCGCCAGCATGTGCTGTCACTTGAGTTTTTTATCTCAGCCATCTGACAGGTTTAAGATGGAATCTGAGTCATTTTGATTTGCATTGCCCTAATGACAAAGAACATTGAACATTTACTTAAGTTTTTCTCAGTCATTTGAGATTCTTCTGTTGAGAATTCTATATTTTGCTCTGGGCCCCATTTTTAATTGAATTATTTTGTTTGTTGATTTTTTATTTTCTTGAGTTCTCTATATATTTTGGATATTTGACTTTTGTCAGATGTGAGATTGGTGAAAATCGTCTCCCAATCAGTAAACTGTCCTTTCATTCTATTGACAATGTCCTTGGCCTTATAGAAGCTTTTCAATTTCAGGTTCTGTGAACCTGAAGTCTCATTGATTGACTGTTGATCTTAGAACCTAAGCTGTTAGCATTCTTTTCAGAAAGTTATCTCTAGTGCCAATAACTTCAAGGCTCTTCTCCACTTTTTCTTCTAATATATTTAATCTACACAGTGTTATGTTGAGTTCTTTGATCAACTTCAACTTGAATTTTGTGCATGGTGGTAAATATGGTTCTATTTGCATTTTTCTACATCTAGACATCCAGTTAGACCAGTACCATTTCTTGAAGATTCTGGGTTTTTTTCCATTGTATGGTTTTCATTCTTCTCTCAAAAATCAGGTGTCTATAGGTGTGTGGGTATATTTCTGGGTCTTCAATTTAAGTCCTACAGATCAGCCAATCTATTTCTATGTCAGTACCCTGCTATATTTATTACAATTGCTCTGCAGTATAGCTTGAAATCAGGGATGGAGATACTTCGAGAAGTTCTTTTATTATATAGGAATTGTTTTAGCTATTCTGGGTTTTTTGGTTTTCAGTATAAAGTTTAGAATGCTTTTTCCAGGTCTGTAAAGAATTGTGTTGGTGTTTTGATGGGAATTGCAATGAATCTGTGGATTGCTTTTGATAAAATGGTAATTTTTACTATGTTAGTCCTACAGATCCATGAGCACTGGACACTTCCATTTCTTTCTACAGAGACTTAAAGTTCTTATCATATGGTTCTTTGACTTGTTTTGTTAGAGTTAAATACACCAAGATATTTTACATTGTGTGTAGCTATTGTGAAGGGTGTAGTTACTACAATGTACAGACCAAAAGAAGATAAGCAACAAGGAGGATCCAAGGAAGGATGCTTAAATCTCACTCAGAATGGGAAATTGATTAGTGCTTGAAGAAAGGGAACAAGGTAGGAGAGGAAACATAGAAAGATATGAGGGTGGAGATCAGACCTGGGAAGAGCAGGAGCAGGAAGACAAAGACCTGTAGAGAAACCAGAAACTGTGGTTGGGGACATCTCTGTGACAAGCTGGAGACCTTAGTCAGGGTAGGTTCCCACGAAGATATGAGAGGTACTCCATCAATGACTCCTAGTAGCAGAGGCCATAGAGACTGAAGATTGCACTATCTAAGTTGAGAATTCTCCTAGTAAAAGGCGGGGAACACCCACCCACTCACAAACACTTTGATTCAAAACTCACCCTCCCTACAAGATGTGTAGGGATAAAGAAGGAACAGATAGATCAGAAACTGAGGGAATGTCCAACTAGTTCCTGAACCAACTCAGGACACACCTCATGAGGAAGAACCAACCCCTGACACTGTTAATAATTCTTTGCTTTGCTTGCAGACAGAGGCCTAGCAGAATGTCCTCTGAGAGGCTCCACTCAGCAGTGTGTAAAAACAGATGATAAGACTCACAGCCAAACACTGGGTCAATCATACAGAGTATAGTGGGAAGGTGGAGGCAAGGAGAAAAGGACCTGGAGGTGCCAGGAGCTTCACAAGAAGACCAGAAGAGCCACATGATCAGGGCCCAGAGGAACCTGCTGAGACTAAGGCACCAAAAATAACCTTGGGTGGATGGACCTAGCTCCCTATAAAGATGTATCCTACGGCTACCTCGGCTTCATCTAGTAAGGGAAACAGAAGCTCTCTCTGGCATGGATTCTTTCACCAGGTTTTCAATTACTTCCCTATGGTGGGACTGCCTTGCCAGGCCACAAGGGAGGAGGGTGTGCTCAGTGCTGATGGGACTGGATGAGCTGAGGTTGGTGGGTAAGAGGAGAGGAAAGGTAGGGGGAGGGAGGGTGGGACTGGGAGCTGAGGAGGGATTAGACTACCACCAGGATGTGAAGAAAAGAAAGAAGGAGAGAGAGAGAGAGAGAGAGAGAGAGAGAGAGAGAGGGAGGGAGGAAGGGAGGGAGGAGAGAAAGAAATACAAACAAAAGGAAAAAAAAAGAAAAGAAGTTGGCAGGGCATTGATGTCACCCAGACTTGCAGTTGTTTGGCTTTTTTTTTTTTTCTGTCTGTCAGTCTCAATCAACACTACGTATACAAAATCTCATTCAACACTATACACATATACACAACGGCGTCAGACACACAAACATGTTCAGCTCACTGATTTCATAGGAAACGAATGTACTGGCTTGGCCACCCTGGAGAGTGTTCAGTGGCCGGATGCAGTACTAAACAGATGTGAGGCTTTAAGCCTCCATGACAGGAATCAGAGAGCCCCCCTCCTGATGGGCACATAAGCTCCCCCTGATGAAGCTCTAAGGCCTCCTCAACACGGTCAGAGACACCCCCCCCCCATAGGACCTGGAACATCTTCACAGGCTCCTGCAGCCATGACTATACAGTGCCTCTGCTAAGTCCCTCCTGGCTGCCACAGATACAGAAATCCCGAGGCTCAGAAAGAAAGGAGTAAGAGACAGACAAGTATGCTATACACAGAACACTTATGACAAACAGAAAAGCAAAGGTCATCACCCACCATGGCCTCTGGCAGGCTGAAAACCAACCTGTGAATGGAGTCTTGGACCCTCGGGCAAGAGCAATGTGCTCACGCACAGGCTGGAGGGGGATCCTTTCTCTCTCCTCCAGAAAACTCTGGAGCACCTTCCAGGGTGGGAGACACTGTTCTGCTGGCAGGGGCAGCTCATGCTCGGGACCTTGGCTTCTTGTGAGGACATCTAACATGCCACTTATGTAGTATCCTCACCCCAGATACAGACCGATTGCTCCTTTTTTTCCCCAGCTGCCTTGGAGTTTATTTAAACTAAGGAAAAGATCATGATTTCATGCAATACACACTTGGTACTTTAAATAACAATTGTGACAAACAGCAAAAGAATTAGAGAATGCTGCACTGTGATCCATACAAAACATCAACATCTTGGGTTGTACATAATTAAAGAAACATCTAAGTGCCAAACCTGCCCTCTTTTAAATAAAATATTAAAAAGACCGATTGTTCTTGAACCAGATTCAGGGTAAAAGGGAAAGTAACAGAACCATACAGACACAGCCAAGAGGACAAGACACCTGGTATCCTCAATAGGAGTCTGGTTCTCAAGGAGCCTCAGATCTTGATGTTACCTTCAAATGTTAGACTCAGATCATCAGAGTCTATTCCTGGAAGCCCAATTAAGAGTAGGAGTCCAGAGTTGATACAAAAGTAAAGGAATTTTATTGAGCCGACGCATCAGGATCCATCAATCTTAGAAGAGCTAAGGAACCTGTCCTGCAAAAGCTGAGGGTTTAAATACCCTTTACAGAAGCAGAACCCAACAACAGTAGTTAGTTAACAACTGATCAGCGAACAAAGGTGACCTTTTGGGGGTTGGAGGCAGTTGATTCTGGCAGATGTTTGAGGTAAGATATGTGGATGTGGCCTTTTCCTGGGGGCCTGTAAATTCCAAGCAGAGTGAGGTAGAGGCAGTAAATTCTGAGCAGGCATGGTGAGGTGGAAGACTCTGCTAGGCTAACAATGTTAACAGTAAATTCCCAGTAGGCAGGGTGAGGTGGGGGTTCTGCTCAGCTAACAATTTTAACTTGCTCTGTTTGTTCTTGCTATCAGCCTACAAGGCTATTGTTAAGGTGGCTGAGCTCAGGCCAACTGGAATCTTACATCAGAAGAACTTCCCAGAAGATTTTGCTTCATTGATGTTGATTGCTTTTTCAGCACTAGCTGACGAATCTTGTAAACCAGAGCTGATTCTTAGATGCCAGTGGCTCAGAGCCACAGAATTGTAATTCAGATATTGAACAGTCCCAATGAAGTCTATAAGCTACTCTCTACTTTCCAATGAAACTTCAGAACCAAGGCCCCATTATCTACATTTCTCTCCAAATGCTTATCTTTCATATTCCTATAAAACATATCACTGAGCTCTGAATATTCAATGGTTTCTCAGTCTAAGTTTCAAATGCCACTACAGTCATCTTAAAAAATACTCAGTTAGATCTATCCAAGCAGTAATCCACTATTGATACCAATCTTTGTCTTACTTAGAGTTTCTATAGCTGTGATTAAACATGACTGGGAGGAAATGCTTTCCATCAGCTTACATTTCTCAGGTCACACTACCTCAATGAGGGAACTCAGAACAGGAACTCATCACAAAAATATAAAGACAGTAAATGTTTGCACAGGCCATGGAAGAGTGCTGCTAACTTGCTTGCTCTCCATGGGTTGCCAGTCTGATATCTTATAGCACCTTAGGCCACCAACTCAGGGTGACACCATCCAGAATGTTTGAATTCTGTTTTAAAACAAACAAACAATCCCCCCAAAAACAAAAGAAACAAACAAAGAAAAGTCCCAAACAAACAAAATGAAGCTTTCTCCTTGTTCCCCATGGCTGCCTCAGGGAGCACATGACACAGCTCCGAAGTAGTTACAGGTGGTCAGTCACATAAGCTCTCACCTGTTATCCCTCTGCATCCTAGCCCCAGCCAATCAAGCACATTCATCCTCAAAGCCCTTGCCTACTGCCCAAGGTTTACAAGTCCCTCTTTCACATTAAATAAACACAAGCACCATCTATTTCATCAAAGATTGTCTGAAATTTGTCATTTATTCTGGGTAAAGAAGGGTTCCCTCCTCCTCAAAAGATTCGCCACTGAATGTTCAAGCTTACTGCCAGCCAGGGAGCAATAGCCATATATTCTGGGTCAGCTCAGAGCTCCTAGCACTTGGATCAGCTCCAGACCCTGCATTCTAGCAGTGTCTGGATTAGGCACAGGCACAGGCATTCCCCTACACCTCTGCCATTAAGATGGCGGTTTAACCAAATGGATGTAATGTAAGGCCCTCTCTCTCAGCCAGCCTGGGAATGTGACCCAGACAAGCTTGGGAAAATGACCCAGAGAGAATTGAAGGCCAGCTTAGCTTCAGTTTCAGAGACCAAGGTGGCCAACCGAGATAAACAATTTCAACTAAGGTAAACAATTACCATCTGGAAATTCTCTGAAAACTCCCCAACACCCCTCCCTGCAATAGCCAATAACATTTAGACAAGCACCCTCAGCGACCACCAGAGCCAATCCTAACATAGGGCACACAGCCCCTCCTAACCTTTGCGGTTTTAGCCTTTAAAATAGTCTGTAACAGTGACTCGGGGTGTGCCTCCCCTCCCGAGTGAGTGCTGAGGCCCCCTGACGCGCATCAGCTATGAACCTTGTGCTTTTGCATCAACACTGTGGTCCTCGAGTGGTCTCTCACGACGACCCACTACTACCCGAGTGGACTCTAGGGTCCAACAGTAACACTGCAGTATCACCACCACCTTGGCTTTACAACTCCTAGTTTGGGCTGCTGTCTCTTACTGCCAATCTCATTTAAAAAGAGCTAACTGTAACACAGTGAGAAAACTCTTTTCTACATCCTGGTTGAGATTGGAAGTCTTGTTGTCCAGGCCGGACCTTGAACAGGACATTGCTCAGCATGCAGCAGGCTTTCCTGAGGAAATAGAACCTGGGACTCTGAATTTCATGTTTCTGCCTGGAAGCCAACAGCACTCAGGACTTCCTGTGGAAGACGTGCGTACTTCCACTTCCAGCAGCAGGGGAGAGAAATGGAAACACAGAGACGAGAATGAGACAAGAGAGACTTGGAAAAAATTGTTGTGAGTCAGGGTTAGGACTAAAGCGAGTGAGAATGCTGTGAACTCAACTATCCTTGAGCTTTTGCATAGACATGAAATTTCTCCTCCGTTACAGTAAAAATGTATCGGTTCATCCTATGGTAGCTAATAAATGATACAGAGTCTGAAGCATACTTTAAGGCTGTCAGCTCTACGCTAGGCAGAATCTAAACTAATACAAATCTACTCCTAAACTATGGTAAGCAAATTACACTAAACTGATATATAATATGTATACCCCAAGCATTTGCCACTAGGGTCCTCCCCCAGCCATTCTCCCCTTCATCCTCCTACACAGTCAACAGTCTCCCTCCTCTCAACTGACACTCCTCCTCCTCCTCCTCCTCCTCCTCCTCCTCCTTGCTCTTCTCCAGGAAGTCCCGCCTTCCACTCCTGCCCAGCTGATTGGCTAAACAGCACTTTACTGACAGTTGTTGCATTCACTCAGCATTCCTCCACACTCCTCAAAGCTCTGAGCTTTCAAAGTGAGACCTATGCATTATGATCACAATGGGCAAAAGATTTGGTTTTACATTTAAGTGAGAATAAAGCTGTACTTTAGAATTTAAACGCATTTAAAACACCCCAACTTTTCTCTGTGGTAACAAGCAGTCTCTGAAAAACATTTTCCATTTCTTTCCTTCATCAAGACTAAAGTATATTCCCTAGAAAAAATATTTTCAAAATAAATGACACCTATTTCATTAACTGAAATTCCTTCATGTGTGTGTGTGTGTGTGTGTGTGTGTGTGTGTGTGTGTGTGTGTGTGTGTGTAAAGTATGGAGATTTTGGGGTAAATGGCAATGTGGTAACTTCTCATCCATGTTTATTGTCATTCTATTCAAAATAGCTAAGAAATGGAATGAGACAAGATGGTCAACATAGGATGCATAGTGAGAATGTAGTATATTTACATAATGCAGTATTGTTTATTGACAAACGTGTTTGTTTGTTATGCACCCATAAGTGTTACAGACTATTGCCATTACCCATGATTTCTTCCAGAGATTCACAGTAAGAACTGACTGCTGAGGTCACACATATTTGAGTCATAGAGCATGAATGAAACCCAGCAGGTATGAACCTAAATCTTAATCCCTACTACGAAAGTAGAGAAACATTTTGACAAAGTCTCTTATGTTTTAAATTGCAGGATATAAAGGAAATCTTAGTTTTAACTATTTTTTAAATCTTCTGTATGTTGGTATGAATTTTTAAAAGAATGTACAATGTTTTCCCCATATTTTGGGTTGCTATAAATGAATCCTCACCTTTCTTATTACTATTAAAGCATTCCCATACTTTCAGTACCCACTCATGAACTTGGATCCTTCTGTATCAATTCTTAAATAACTAGGATCACAGGTGTGTGTGTCACTATGTAAAGTCCACATGCATTTTTGGAAACTCATTTTTGTGGTCTCACAAATTCAAAAGAAGGACTTCTGTGCACAAAAATTCCATATCATATAAGTGGAGTTCACTAACATTGACTGTACTATAGGCTTAAGCGTGACTGCTAACATCTATTTTAGACTCATCTACGTTCTTCTAATCCCCTGTAGGCAGTTCTCCAAGATGGTTTTCATTTGTGACGTCAAGAAATATTCTCAGTTCCTTATGATATCAATGTGGGAAGATAGAGGAAAGAGCAGCAACTGTAGACAACAGACCAAAAGCATTTCTTGGCAACGACTAGGAAGGATGTTGGCAGTGGAGGATGTAGCTGTTGGGTTTGCTACAAATCCATCTGCGATCTACATAGTCCCTGCCACTGCTGATCCCGTTGCTGTTCAGGTAGGCGTGTTCTTCCACTCCCCTGATGGGAAGCCTGAAAATAAACCAGAAACAGTGAGTCTGCAGAGCCGAGAAGTGCATCCACTCCTGCAGTGAAATCTCACCCATCTCACCCGCTTATTGGTAATATGAATGGAATCACAGAAAAGCAGAGTCCTGCACTAGTTTTGCACCTGGTTCCCAGGGTTCTATGTGAACACCATACCTTAGTCACCACCCATGATGAACCCTGTAATGTGTGTACAAAGCACTGAACTGGTGCTTGTTGCCATGTTCAAATGGACTGCTACCATGGGCAGCCTAACTGAGGGGGATTTTCAGTTCTGTTTGGAAGCATTTTCCATAGAGGGAACCCACATCTTAGGACATTGCTGAAAGGGCTTTAATGATGGACATGGTTGGGTCTGTGATTTACCATTCCAGTAAATGTTCAAACCCAAGCACTGCCATGGGTGCTCTCTGATGACAAGACGTTAAGGGAGGTTTCCAATGCCCTTGTAGTCTCTGCTTCTGTGAGCAGTGCAGTCATGCAAGTAGTGGATGGATGGGTTACAGGCTTGCAATGGCTTTCTAGGGTTTCAGGCCCTCATTGCTCATCTGAGATTTTGTCTACATCCTACACAGGGCGTTTATATCAAAATAAAGTTCTCAGTTGGTGAAGGAGTAGAAAATAGCTGCCCCAGATGCCATCCTCATGCTAAAGATTTTGAGGGAAATCACACTAAATAAAGGTTTTGAAAATGATGGCCAGTACATGTGAGAGCCTCCAAGAATTTGAGTTTGTGGGGATGTGGAGTTTTCTGGGGATTGGTTCCTGTATGTAAGCACACACCCTGCCTCCCAGGCACTCTTCCAACCCAAGAGTTTATTATATTTTTCCTCTCCAGTATAGTTGTCTGCACATGATGCAGCCATTTGTCTCTCATAGACACAGCTAACACACATCACTACACATCAACACAGTAGAAGGAAAGGTGGTCTGCAAACTTACAAGTTGTTATAAGCAGTGCTGTCTGTCCATGTCCAAGGGTCCTCTAAGGACTCTCTGTGCAGGCCGATCCAGTAGTCAAAAGTCCCCTTGTATCTTCTTAGGAAATTCTGTCATAAAACACAGAAAGTGAAAATATGTGTCCCTCTGTTTCAGATGATCCTTGAGGGTCTCCACTCCACAGCTTCCTCTAGAGATAAGTGGCGGGCATAACTGAGGCTCACAGAGTTTGGAGCTGTAATGGTCTCTAGTTCTCAGTGGATCCAGTTGACATCTGGAATCCCAAAGTGCCTCCTTTGAATTAAAAGTACCAAATCTAATGACGCATCCCTCTGTGGCTGGGATAGTTCCTGGTTAAGCCTGCTCTTGCAGTTACTAAGGATCATAGCCTTCAGAATGCAACATGTGCCAGTTGAAGGAAAATGCTCACAACCACTAGGTGTCTCAGCATAATGGCATATGTGACCTTCCAGACTGGCTATGAGCACTATGTGAGAGAATGTTCCTTCAAAGTCTCAGGGCTGCAGTCAGAAGTGTTGCCATCAGCAAATGGCACACACTCACATGTCCCAATGTCTCCATCTGCTTGGGGTGGATCCTTCCTCATGCTTCATCTTTAACCTCCCTATCTCAAGGCAATACATATTCAACAGGAGAAACAAACAAACCAACCCATGATCATTTCTTACCAGCTCCTCCATGTTATCAAATCGAGCTAGTTGGGCCTCTAGTGCCATGCAGGAGTTCTGGCTGAATGTCCAGTTACTTGTGTACTCAGAAAAATAAAAACATTTGCTTCCAAATCCAATCCAGTCTCTTGGGCAAACAGCATAGGTAATTTCCATTGGCACCGGCTCAGTCTTTCTTACTAAAATATAGACAGTACAGTGAAGTATAAGGAGCATGTCTTGTCTCTTTTGGGCAAACCCTCCTGAGCTCAGCTGTGAGGTGTAGTTTGATTGTAGCTTGCCTAACTGATCTGAGGAATCCTCTCCTGGGCATACTGGCCTTTCTCTGAAGGTCTCCCACCTGGGCCTGAGTCCAATTCCCTGTCTGGTGCTCAGGACAATAGGGCACCGTAGACATGCATTTCTATGATGTCATCACCTCTGTGCATATGATGGTCATTTCCTACCATAGGGGTTGCTAGAGCCACAAGCACTCTGCATGGACACCTACTGTGACAGTCAGTCTGATAACTGAGATAGCAGTGAGGACTCAGGGGAAGGTAGTGGATACAGTGCAGACATGGGCACTAAAGGACGGTTCACATACCTAAAAGGAGCTGTAAGCTTTTATTACACTATTCTGAAAAGTGTGCTTGTAAAATCTTATGAATTGATTACTTCAAAAACTTATATTTAATCCTTGCAAAATACAGTTGCACATGGTAACTAAAACCATGGGTAATGGGGAGACGTGTGTCTTCCTGCCCATATCCCTCATCCATGTCCTCACACTTTTTTGAGGATTGTCCTTTGGGTATTGCTCCCTTGTCCTCTGCCTTAAATAGTTCCCCCAGGTGGACAAATGTCTTCTGCATCTCTGTCTAGAGTTGCTGACATCATCTTCCCAAGGATGCAGAGCCTGGCCTCCTGTGCACACCACAGCCTGTGCTGCTCCTTCACTGCGTCTTCCTAAGTTCCCAGAGGACAGGAATTTCCAGTGCATTTTCTCTAGAGTTCTTCCCACAGTGCCTGGCTCCCAGGGATCAGTAAGTATTTACTGACAGCGTGAATGTGGACAGAAGTCACTTACCTGACAAAGCAACAGAAAGTGCAACCACAGCTACAGAGAGGACCGTGATCACCACAAAGCAGCAGTAAAGCTTAGCAGGAGACTCAGGGGAGGCGATTCTGAGATATTTGTCTTGGAACTCTTCACCTGAAAATACAAATATGAGAACATCAACCTAAAAACTCCTTTTAAGGATGAAGATATCAGAATCATCCGTACATTAGGTTTGTACTCTGTCACCACACACCCTGTCACAGAAGGTCCTGATCTGTAAATGGTGCCTGTGGTTCACAAAAGACTAGAGGACAGGAAAAAGAATTGTTGTCATGGAGTCTTCCAGTTACAGAACTAAGGGCCAGTGAATGAGCAACAAACAAAAAGAATAAAGATCAGGTTGAAATATAAACAACAACAACAACAACGAACTACCCATGGATTTAGTCTATAAGGATAGCTTTATTCAGATTAAGGGAAACACTGTACACATGTGCTGGGGAGCAGGTTCCGGGATCAGCAGACCCTTGAGAAATGGCTGGGAGGTTAAGGTTGCTCTTCTAAAGGACCCAAGTTTGGTTCCCAGATCCCACATAGTGTAGCTTATAGCTGTCTGTATAACTCCTGCTGCAGCCAATGAGACACACGTGTTGGTACTGTTGTATTTCCAGAGCTAGGGACATGGAAGCTAGAGAGTCAGGAGCACTGGAAACCCTTGACACATCAACCTGGACTACATAAGGACTGGTCTCAAAGAAGCTAGTAAGATAATTAAGTAATAAAACAGAGACGAAATAGAACACATTGACATAACTAATGGGTGAAATATGGGAGAGTTTTTACAAGCTTACCAAATCATGTAAAAAAAATAATATTTGTCTAAAATAACAAAATAACAAGTTAGGAATGTAAGGAATGCCTCCAAACACATTTATGTATAATCATTTCAAATAAATTGGCAAGGTGATTTCATTCTTTTTAAATGTATTTTTATTTAATGCATATAGGTGATTTATCTGACACATGTTTGTGTTTATGCCTGATGCCTGAGGACCCCAGATGATGTTGTTGGATCCCCTGGAACTGGAGTGACAGACAGTTGTGAGGAGCCATGAGGGTGCTAGGAACTGAACCTGGGTCCTCAGTAAGAGTAGAAAGTGTTTTTAACCACGTGCCGTCTCTCCAGCACTAGGTAATTTTCAAATAATAAAACAACTTGAGGAACACATCAAACATCTGAGCCTGACCTGATCTTCCCATGAGGCTGCCCTGGCTGCCCTGCGCACACTGCGTGTTGTCTCATCCTGAATCTTCCTGATGCACCTGCCACCTATCTTCCCAGCACAGAACACGAAACAATCTCTCTACCCACGTGCTGAAAGCTCACATCTCCTACCTCGTGTAAAAGGAGGCCCAAACATGAAGCCTAGGACTATAAAACTATCTGAGGAAAAGAGAAAAAAATCTCTATGAACTCGTCTTGACTAAAAATGTCTCGGGTATAATATCAAAATTCTCATCCACATTAGAAAAAAAAGGATCCATTTGGATTTTGGCCTAATTAAAAATCAAACATTTAAACAAACAAACAAACAAACTCTCTCTGAGTTCTGCAAAGAGGATTTGAAAAACAATTTTTGTAAGACACAGATCAAAAAGAAGTTGTATCTACTGCATTCTGAGGGCTCTGGGAGCTCAGTGATTTAAAAAAAGAGAGAATAAGAATGGACACAATACGTAAAAATACCCTAGCTATCAAAGACTGTGTATTAAATATGTTCACTGTTACCGGGGTTGGGAAAAGACAATTGAAACCACATCATCAGTTTGTTCAGATGAGAATGCACTTACTCTGCCCTGGCCCTGCTACCCACATACTCACACAGATGGAACCATAAGAATTAACAGTAACTTTGGAGATTCCTATAATTTTTAAAAATTTTTTGAGTCAAATTTTGCCACAAAGCCAACTATCCTGAAACACTCACACAGGCTTGGATCCTCAGCAAGCTCTAGAGTTGTGAGCCATAAAACCAGCTGTCCTGAAGTTCAGAATCATAGCTATGTTCGTTTGTGTGCTTTTAATAGCTCCAACTGTCACAAACTTGTTTCTACTTATCTAAACCACAAATTTTTTTTTAAACATTCTGCAAAATAAAAGCAGACATTGTATTCTGAGTTGTTTTCATGTTACCAAATCCATAACTACTTATATCAATGGTGCTTGGAACATGGTCCCTTTTAGTCACAGGCCAACTGTTTGTATTTGACACACACCTGAAGCATGTGTGTGACTCTCAGACTGCAGGAATCCATGTGAACAGCTTCTGGGACAGTAAAATCAGGTCAGGGGTGGCTATGCTTTTGGAGCAGGAAGGGAGAGTCTGGGAAAAGTCTGCCTCAGAGAAATTTGGGTTGAGCTGTAAGTTTCTATTTCATTGTGATAGAGGAATTTTTATTATATGTTTTCAAAACTCCTAAAAACTTACACCAAATTAATTAAACTTACATCAAACCGAATCTACACTATACTTTTGAAAAAGTGACTTTTGCACTGTATTTGCTCATTTTTGTACTGCTACGCTCAGATCGATCCCCAAAAAAAGAACCAGAAAACACACAAAACTGCTATAAAATGCAAGAGGAATCTTTAATTCGACTCCGAGCTGGGTCGAACCCGATCCCCCAAATGCTAGGTCTCAGGAGCCACCTTGAGGCCATGATCTGAGGTCCTTTCATCCTCTCAATGTCCTTTAATCAGAAAGGGGCACCAAGACCACCCATGGCTTAACTTCATTCTCCCCATGGGATGGGTAGGTTCCTAGGGCAGGAAGGAATGTGGCCATAAAACTGAGTCTCTTATCAACTCTATCTCCCATGGGACTCTTTGGGTCAGTCACTAGGCATCACTATCTCTAGTGGGGGCTGCTCTTTGCAGCTGGCCAGATTATCTCCTGTAGGCCTATTTTCTTAACCTTTGTCCCAGTTACCCTGAAATCCAATTTTATTTCTTCTGGTATCTCAGCATATTTCCAAGAAAATGGAGAACCTGTGCTTGAATTTAAAAGGAACACATTGCTTAGGATTAGAGCATTTTAAGCGTTATGTAATATCCTTTTGATTTTTGCTCCATATAGAATTCTCAACATTCAATTTTTGGTTTATTTGTTGGGGTGACCCTTCTTCACACTGTATTAAAGAGTGTCTCTATTTTTTCTCTCCACCCCAGCGCCAGACATGGCTTCTTTGTATAATCCCCTTGACTGTCTTGGAACTCACTTCATGGACCAGACTGGCCTCAAACTCACAAAGAACTGCTTGCCTCTGCTTCCCAAGTGCTGGGATGAAAGTCTTGTGACACAAGTGTGTCTGTGTATTATCTATTGTTAATTCTGTACTGCCAAAGACCTAAGTGCTGGCAGGGTTTTGGTATTGTAATTTCTATGGCCCATTGCTGGGTTTTTTCCTATTTATAACTGCTTTTCCTTCCACATCTGCCCAAAAGAGGAAGGTCAAGCAGCTCTCAATGCCTTAGGCAACCAAATAGATGGACCAACTGTTGTCTTACTGTTGATTGGTTATAATAAATATCAGACAGCCAATAGATGGGGCAGGAAGTACAGGGGCGGAACTTCTGGTCAGACAGGGATGCAGGAGCAGGAGGCAGTGACTGGAAAATCAAGAGAGATGGAGAGGAACAGGATGGCCAGAAACAGGAGCATGGAGGTAAAGATCTAACCACGTGACAGGGACGCAGGCTAGGAGCTCAGGTTAAGTTAGAAGCTAGCTAAGAGGCTGCCCCAGCAAAATGTCTGAAGCTTTAAATTATACAGAAGTCTTGTGGTTTTTTTAATACCTCAAGCAGGTCAACAGAAAGACACACAATACTTATTCTTTTGTATTGGGCAAAAGTACCTTTAGAAACTCAATTACTGTGATTTGTATTTTTTTAATGTTCACTAAGATGCTATGCAAGGCTTCCTTTGATCTCCCCAATAGACCCCCACTTGTTTCACTGGGCCCCTGAAAGTCCTTTCAGCTGCAAGTCTTTTCTTGTGCTTTCTTCATTTCTCTTCTATTTTTTTTTAGCCTTTAAAAACAATGCATTTACTATAGGAAAGTGCAAGCCTGTACAAAAACAGAGAAAATAATCTGCTAAATTCTCAAATACTGGCTCCCAAGCTCCAACTCTTGTCTGCATGTGCAAATTTTATTTTCCTCCATTTTCTCTTCCTCTTGTCATCCCATCCCCCAAGGTTAGTTTTCTTTTTAAATTAGATTTCTAAACACTTCAAATTTGAAATCATTTAACCTATTATTGCCAGGTATAGTATTATGATTAAAGTCTTTCCAAACTCTGAATAAGTAACACATACTCCTGCCTTCTAGCTTATACCTCTGACTGATGAGCAGTGTTAGGCTTTCAAGGCCTGACTTATTTCACTCATCAAGTCTCCTGGGTCCACACAGGTTGTCACAGAAGACATGGTCCCACCCTCTGCCATTGGTGCCCAGTACTCCATCATATATGGGACTGTGTGCCACAGTGTTCCCCTCGCATCCACTGATAGATGCAGATGGGTTCCAAGTGCCGGTTCCTGTGAACACTGTTACAGATATGAACACCTCCTACCAGGTTCTTAGGAGAGTGGACAGGAAGTAGGCAATATTTTCTACAAAAAGGAGTCAGTTCTGGTGTCAAACACACAGATGGATAGAGTTCAAAACAACGAATTTTGTTCCTAAAAATAGCCAAGGGGGATTCGAATGCATTCACCACAATAAAACTATGAAAGTGTGTGTTAAATGTAAAATCTCTATTAAAAAGAAGAAAGAAAAAAGAAAGAAAGAAAAAATAACCAAACTACAGAGTTAGGGATGTGGAAAAGACCAGTACTTGATATGCATCCTAGGAGAGACTTCAAGCATCTGCTGTCTGGGATTCCAACAGAATTCCACACCAGACATTTCTTATACGGTATTACAAGTAAGATTTAGCGATAATCCTCTGTATTTACACACATATAATTTCTGATACTTCTTCGTTTTGACACGTAAATGGTAATTTTTGTCATCCATCTTATTTTGCTGTCTACATGTATATGTCCTTCTAAATTCAAATGCCTCCACAAGCACAGTTTTAAACAAATCTTTTGTGTACCTATTAGAAAGCAACATTGAAAATGATCTATCTCAAAAAGAATGAAGAAAGAAAGAAAGAAAGAAAGAAAGAAAGAAAGAAAGAAAAAGAAAGAAAGAACTGAAAGATTGCTGGCCTTTAAAGTTTATTTTAAAAATGAAAAGGACAAAAATTTAAAAACTCCTTCAATGACAGAACTAGTTATGGCTTCAAAATGGTAAAGTTGTGAAATGCCCCCAGTGACACAAGAGCTGCACTTTAGACATGAGCTCCACACTCACAACAGGTAACATTCCCACTGCGTGAGAATTTTGAGTATTTGATTTGAAAAATAAACCTTGCTGAGGCAGACAGAGCAGGAACATACACATTTTCAAAACACAATATTTTTCCTTTCTGAAGATTGCAGTAGAATCCCTCATTATATTCTTTTTCCTATAATTTACCATGAGCTCAAAATGCAGAGGGTTTGGTCCTGGGTGGGCTCAGCCTCCCACCGCACACCACTCTCTACAATGCTTATTAATTGCAGTGGATCCAAAACACAAGCCCAGCTCCCCAGGCAACTTCTGTCACTTGCTCATGGCAAAGCTGTTGTGGTTCCTTCACTCTGGGACATGCGGAGCAAGCATGGTCTACAGCAACCTGGCACAAGTCACCAGAGTGTAATTTACCAGAGAGGACTAAGCTAAGTGCAAAAACAACAAACCGAACAACAACAACTGAGTCTGTGGCTCCGGCTACCTAAGCTAACTCACTGTTCTTTTGTTCAGGAACTATTTGAGTATTCTAAGAGCCAACAGAAGAACTAATGTAACATCCTCACAGCTAGTCCTGTCTGCACTCTCCCCTTCCACAGAGATCCACTGTCACAGGCTCACAGGCTGGGTCAGCTCCTCTGCCTCCCTTCCCTAGCAAAGCTCCTCTCTGCTCTTGAAGTTTGGTGTGGCTAGCGTTACCATCTCGCCAGCAAGAACGATGGTGCACACACACACAGGATCCTTCTGCAGTAAAGCTTTAATGCATCTTGAGAGGGAGAGCATAAGCTTACAGCAAGTAAAATGGAGACCGAGAGACCAAACAGCAGAAACCCATCCCTTATATAGAAAACTGTCCTCAGCTTAGGATGTGTCAGTCCCTGATTGGCTGTTGCTCATCGGGCGAGATGAGGTGAGGCCACGGGAGAGGCAGAGCACAACAAGTGGAAAATCCCTTTGCACATGCGCAGATTAGTTGTTTGTCAGCATGGGACACAGGATGTCAGCGCCATCTTGTAATGGCGAATGTGAGCACGGCTTCTCACAGTTTGGTTCAAGTTTTATTCAATACTTACACTTTTCTGCTCCCCACAGCATGAACACTGAAGACTCTGCAGCACTCCTTTCAGAGCTGAGCAGCTGAGTTTAAGCTACAAGGAGATTGAGACTTGAAAGCTGGAAGAGGAAGAGAGACCTGTGGGTGTTTTATAGGATGTCCCGATCTTAAATGGCCTGCCTCTCTGCTGAGAGAGGAAAAAAGACCTTTGGGTGTTTCTTGGGAGGTTCCAGTTTTAAAAAGCCTCCTCTCTGGCAAACTGCCCCTCCTACCAGTGTGCTTACTCACTTCCCTAGGCACAGGAGCTCATCTGGTTCAAGCTGAAACACATCCCCAAGACAGGAGAGTACAGTCACATGAAATTCAGTCACTGCAAGAAATAAAACTTCTAAATGCTCTAAACCAAGAGTGTTTAACTTAGAGCAACCCCAGGTGCTGGAGGGTAGAATAAGATGCCAGCTTACTGCCCTGCAGGGGTTATTGGGAAGAAAAGACAACAACAAAAAGGAAATGTGATTACCAACCCTTTCCTGCCCTAAACACCACACACCAGACAGTGAGCTTCTGGGCAGCTGAGCCCCATGTTGCTCCAGCTCTGAGTTTTGAGGGCTTCACTTAAGAGGGGGACACCCAGGGTGAGGTCAGAAAATTCTGTGTGGTAAGGAGCCCAGAAACAGAATCTCTGGGAGATAAGAGTCACAAGAGAGAACTAGAGGCCTGCAAGGCACAAATTCAGTGCTTATAAATTGACTTCTCACCTCTCAGGGAATAAGGGATCGTTTATTCTGGAGCCAATTATGAGTGACTGTGACCCTGGACGAGATTCAGGCTGTCTCATATAACAGGTCAATATATGAAAATGTTTTTGTCAGTGGTGTCGGGACAGAAAGATAGTGCCCACTGTCACCTTCATCAGATAACACACAGCAAAGTCCAGCAATAGAGCAGCGAAATCACATCTGCACATTGACTATAAGCTGGGATGGAGCTGTGGCTCATTGCTTAAGACACTTGCTTATCTTACAGAGCAGGTGCCATCGCAGGACACACATGGCTGCCTATGCTCCTCTGTATAATTTCAGTTCTAGAGGATCAGACACGTCTTCTGGCCTCTCGTGCACTTATATGGTGCACTGACATACAGACAGGCAGAACTCTTATACTCATAAAAAATGTAAGTAAAAATATTAAAGACTTGAGAGCAAGGAAAATCCTTACTGGACCACTAAATGTTTAGTATACTGGCCTTTTAAAAAATTAATATATGACATTTAAGACCTTTTTTATTTAGATTTATTTATTCTTGTTTTGTATATATGGGCATATTACCTGCATGTGTGTGTTTATGTGTACCACATGTGTGCCTGATGCCCAAGAGGACCAGAAGATAGTGTTAGATCTACCGAAACTGGAGTTACCAGTGGTTGTGAGTTGACATATAGATTCTGGAAACTGAACCCTGTGTAGTACAAATGCCATAAGTGCTTTTAACCACTGAGCTATCTCTCCAGCCCTGTACATAAATGTCAGGGTTGGTACTTAGGAGTCTGACATATTTCTCGTAGGCAGAGAGTTAGGAAGAGGAGCCACACCTAAGTAATAAGACAACCAACTTCCAAGATGGCAGCTTCTTCCTTACCCTCTTCCCCTGAGACAAAAGCCTGGCAGCTAAAAGCAAAGGCCTGGAGTCCACCTGCTCTTCCACGAGCTCACCTAATAACATCAAGGCCTGATCCTTTTCCCAGCCCCAATCCCTACCTGCTTCTGGCCTCTCCTCTCTCCCCTCTTCCATTCTCTCCTCCCTCCCTCCCTCCCTCCCTCTGTCCTTTTCCCTCTCTCCTCCTGTTCTCCCTTCCTCTTCCTCCTCCTCCTCCTTCTTCTTCTTCTTTCTCTCTCTCTCTCTCTCTCTCTCTCTCTCTCTCTCTCTCTCTCTCTCTCTCTCTCTGTCCCCTCCTTCCTCCCCAATCCTCCTGCCCACAACTCCCCTCCCTCTTCCACCCTCCAGGTCACTAGAAGTCATTTATTTAATGAGCCATGATGAAATCCTGCTGGAGCAGGAACAGGCGGCACACTGGAGCCATCTGGAGGCTGACTATTCCAGTTACTTTACTGGTTTACTTTCTGTTCCATTTCACTTTCCAAGCAAATGTGTGGGTTCCTTTCTCCTGGAGACTGGGCTGAGAATCTGGTCCCAGAGTTTTCTTCAGCCTTCTGGAGGCCTGCTGAGGAAGGGTCTGTCCTGAGAACCAGTCACTAGGAAGTCCTCCTTAGCAGTGAGGAAGCTTTGGAAGCACTTAGCTGGGACTGAGATAGTGGGGGTCCCTGCATGGGAATGGAGCCTAGGACTTATTAAAGACAAGGTAACTAACTGCACTTGGTTAAAATAAAAACAGTCAAGAATTGAACAGCTAGATTTTAAGTCACTAAACTTAGTGATAAAAGAAAGAAAAAAGACAGGGAGCTAAGGAGGAAGAAACAGGGGAGTAAGTGGCCCCACCCCAGACCTCAGGTTTTTTAAAGGAAAGGTGTCTGAATTGCAGGAACCACACCCAGGACACCTCCTGGAACTTGTATTCAGGGCAGTTTTGATGTGTGTTTCTTCAAAGAGCCAGTTTTTGAAATCTTCTGGCCTAAAGTCTGTGCAGTTTGCTTTGGAAATGTCCTTGCAAGGAACTAGCTTTTTTTTTTTTTTTTTTTTTTTTTTTTGGTTATTAGAGACAAGGTTTCTCTCTGTAGCCTTGACTGTCCTGGACTTGCTTTGTAGACTAGGCTGGCCTCGAACTCACAGTGATCTGCCCGCATCTGTCTCCCAAGTGCTGGGATTAAAGGCATGTGCCACCAGGCCCCAGCAGAACTAGCCTTTTTATACATTTTGGTCTTGTGGACTGTTTCCCATAGAGGAAACACACCCCTGTTTCCAAACAGGAAGCTTACCTGGAGGCATCTCCCCCACCTATAGACAAAGGCCCACAGAAATGAAACTCTACAACAACCAAACTCACTGGGGTCCCAGGGGCTTTTAACTCTTCTGTTGATAGAGGCCTCTTTTTCCACCTGCAGAACTCTGAGCCAGAGATAAGTACAAGACCTTCTTTTGCACCAGAGTACAGCCTGTCCCAGTAACAAGAGCGTCTGGTCCTTTCTTATAACAGATCTGCAACAGTTCTGGCAATTGGAGAAAGCTGGGGAGGCTTAGGGCTAATCAGGCTGCTGGTCTGAGTTAGAGTGACATATTGTTAGAAGGCCAGGGACATGTAGGCAGTGAGGCTACACTGTGTGACACAGTAAAGGTGGAAGCAAGCACATGTTTATTTCCTCAGACCCACAAAAGGCAAACTGACAAGAGCAAGACTGGCACAGATTCATAGCAGTGTCAATATTTATTTCTACAATGGGCATGTGGCTGCCCACTGTAGGATGGTGACCATAGGGAATGGGCATGTGTGCTGCCCACTGTAGGATGGTGACCATAGTGAATGGACACGTGTGCTGCCCACTGTAGGGTGGTGACCATGGGGAATGGGCATGTGTGCTGCCCACTGTAGGATGGGGACCATAGGGAGTGGGCATGTGTGCTGCCCACTGTAGGATGGTGATCATAGAGAATGGGCACATGTGCTGCCCACTGTAGGATGGTGACCATAGGGAGTGGGCATGTGTGCTGCCCACTGTAGGATGGGGACCATAGGGAATGGGCACGTGTGCTGCCCACTGTAGGATGGGGACCACACGTAATGGGCACGTGTGCTGCCCACTGTAGGATGTTGACCATAGAGAATGGGCACGTGTGCTGCCCACTGTAGGATGGGGACCATAGGGAATGGGCACGTGTGCTGCCCACTGTAGGATGGGGACCATAGGGAATGGACACGTGTGCTGCCCACTGTAGGATGGTGACCATAGGGAATGGGCACGTGTGCTGCCCACTGTAGGATGTGGACCATAGGGAATGGGCACGTGTGCTGCCCACTGTAGGATGGGGACCATAGGGAATGGGCACGTGTGCTGCCCACTGTAGGATGGTGACCATAGGGAATGGGCACGTGTGCTGCCCACTGTAGGATGTGGACCATAGGGAATGGGCACGTGTGCTGCCCACTGTAGGATGGTGACCATAGGGAATGGGCACGTGTGCTGCCCACTGTAGGATGTGGACCATAGGGAATGGGCACGTGTGCTGCCCACTGTAGGATGGTGACCATAGGGAATGGGCACGTGTGCTGCCCACTGTAGGATGTGGACCATAGGGAATGGGCACGTGTGCTGCCCACTGTAGGATGTGGACCATAGGGAATGGGCATGTGCGCTGCCCACCGTAGGATGAGGACCATAGGGAATGGGCACGTGTGCTGCCCACTGTAGGGTGGTGCCCATAGGGAATGGGCACGTGTGCTGCCCACTGTAGGATGGGGACCATAGGGAATGGGCACGTGTGCTGACTACTGTAAAATGGGGACAATAGGGAATGGGCACGTGTGCTGCCCACTGTAGGGTGGTGCCCATAGGGAATGGGCATGTGTGCTGCCCACTGTATGATGGTGATCATAGAAAACGGTCATGCATGATGCCCTGGAGAGGAGAGAAACATGGTTTTGTATAGATCTCAAGTGTGTGATGGGGAACAGACTTGTGAGAGAGCAGAATGTTTTACCATTTAGAAGATGAACCACTTCGTGTGGGAGCTTGGATGTTGCCTTCTAAACACATTCTAGTAGAGACTCTGAGAGGATATATATATATATATATATACACAAAACAAGAGGCTTTAGAAAGGACTTAGGATTGTTTTGGCTGTTCATCAACACCTTGAGAGATGCTCCTAGAGAGAACTAGTCCAGGGAAGGCTTCAAGGCTTTGGGCTCCGGGCCAGACAAGGCTTTGAGCCTCGGCTGCTGTTCCAGGTTCCAGCATCAACCTTGGTTTGTAAGATTCTAGATGGCCTGAACTGAACAATGACATTATTAGCTAAAGGAAATAGTGTTTCACTATTAGCTAAGGAAATAGTGTTTCATTATTATCTAAGGAAATGGTGTTTTATTGGCTAAGGAAATATAAGATTTCAGGTGGCTTGAACTCAGCCACAATGACAATAGTGTTTTCAGCTGAGCAAGCAAGTTAAGAGTTACAGGCCGATGAAGAGAGCAAACAAAGTAACAGCAAACTGAGAGGAACAAGTTAAAAATTATCCACTAGCCTCCATCTCAACCCTGCCCCTGGAATTTCCTGCCCTTATCTCACCCTACTTAGAATTTACTACCTTAGATTCCCAATTGTTAGCCTAGCACTCTTTAACTAACCATTGTCACTGAGTTCTGCTTTTGTAAAAAGACATTTAAACCCTGAGTTTCTGTAGGACGTGGTCTTCCATCTTCTTGGAGCTTGGTAGACCTCGGTGCATCAGCTAAATAAATTCCTTTGCTTTTGCATCGACTCTGGACTCTGTCTCTCAATTGGGCTTCCAGGAATAGATTCAGATGATCTGAGTCTAGCAGGTTGAATTGTGGGTTTGCTGAGTGCTGACTACTCCGAAAGAATCGTTCCTCAGAATGGATATCCTGAAGGCTTCCTTATTGTGTTCTCTGAAAAATCAACTTTCCTCTTTGTTCACAAACAGTCTCTGAGAAACATTTTCCATTTCTTTCCTTCATCAAGACTAAATTGTAGCTGGGCATGGTGGTACATGCCTTTAATACCAGCACTTGGGATGCAGAAGTAGGCAGATCACTGTGAAGTTGAGGCCAGCCTGGTCTACAAAGCAAGTCTTGGACAGCTAAGGCTAGCTGTCTTCAATTTGCTATTTATGGCTTATGAGATGATATAAACTACACTGGCACTGAGGCCAGGAAAATACTTGAGGCCATCTAGTCCTAATAGACTTTTCTATCCACATTGTCTGGAGTTTAGTACAAAACAAAATATTACTAAAGTTTTATGTGGTTGGAATTTCAGTCCTAGTTCCCCATCTTTCATGATATTCATGTCATTTGTAATGTGACTTGAAACTCCTTCCATCAAGGAGAGATGTCAGTCCCCTAACCTTGACCTTGGGTTGAATTTGGTTTGTCCAGCAGAATGTGCATGAGAGTACACAGAGCTGCATGGATGGCCAAGCCTCACTGTGTCGTCCAACTATGCCCACATATACAAGCTAATAAAACACTGGAAGCACATGGTGTGTAAGCAAGGCCTTAGATAACAACTCCATGGATGTGAGAGTTAGCCAGGGTAAAAGTCATCTGAGATTTGACCTATGGAAATAGCAATGTAATCACAAGACAGAGGCGACACACTGTGTTTTAAGCTACAGAACATTGAGATGATTGTCATGCTAAATAAACCACAAGAGACAATCTTACTCATGGTTATTTATGTATTTGCAACACTAGGTTAGCATTGTATAATTTCATGAGTTAAGCCTGAAATGCATATGAGTCACGTGATACCGATTTCTTTGGTCTGGTTGAAATGATTTGAAATTTTAGCATTTGTTCATTGTCCTTGTATTGTTGTTGTTTATCTGGGTTATTTTGTCTGTCTTCTGGTAGTAAACACCATGGATCCTAATTTAGAAAAGCATATAGCTCAACCATCCAGACAGTTTAACCAAGGGGTAAATAGTATGAAAATTTTGGAATGCATGCAACATGTGGCCCCAAAGACAAACACTTAGGGTGATGAGAAAATAGAAATTGAACCAGATTCAGAACATAAGAACTACAAAGTTTGTGGCCCAGATTGGATGTGCAGTGAGACCATACATAACCAGAATTTCCTGAGGTCTGAAATAATCATAGGTAGCTTCATAGAGTATAGAATGAGACATTTTCCCCTAAAGATTTAACTCTATTTACATGTGTGCCACATATCTGAGGGTTCCTAAAGATGCCAGAAGAGGGTCACAAGCTCTGTAGGGTTACACGGGTTTGTGTTGCCATCATGGGTTCTGGAAATGGAACCTATGTCTTCCTCAAGAACAATAAATGGTTATAACCACTGAGCCATTGCTCCAGCTCCTAGAGTTGGATTTCCAAACAATTATCTAAAAACTCTAGTGCATGAAGGAGAAAAGAAGGATATACAAAGAAAAAAAACAATATGAACAAACAGTCACAATCCTGAAACATATCTCCAAAAAATTTATACAGTAAGAGACATAAAATTACACTCACATCCTCATTTATTTGTATTTGTTAAGTGTCACACCCTAAGCCCTGGACCCCTGCTGTTAGGATACACTGGTGAAAAAAAGTAGAAAAAGAAAAATGTTGTGGAGGTTTTTAACCTGAATACCTCAATGACCTTCTTGACTGCTGTTGGAGAAGCATCCTATTCAATTAATGCATTTATATCATCTCATAAGCCACAAATAGCAAATTGAAGACAGTAATAATCATATATTACTTTTAATGCATAAATCCAAAATTATTGTTGATGAATATAAAAAATAATGATCAGGAGCTAAAAAGTTTGTGGCTGTCAAGAGCACTCCATAGAAGATGTGTAGAGGAATCCTTTAGCCTGAAGATAAACACAAACAGAGCCATAGGACACAGGGAAGATAAAAACCGTGCTAAGAATGGTAAAGAAAGGATTAGGATTTTCAAAAAGCAGTACAAAATGATAGGAAAAATACATACCTTTCTATTATTACCTGAATATTAATGGTCCCTAGTGAAAAGATGGAATCTGTTCCAAGAAACACACCTTGCCATCCAAGACTGACGCTACCTTACGGTAAGAAGATGGGAAATTGTAGTCCTCCTGCATCCTCCGACTTTCTTTTTTTATTTAATTAATTTATTCAGACTACATCTCAATTGTTATCCCATCACTTGCAGCCTCCTGTTCCTCCCTCCCGCCCGCCTTCACTCTATTCCCCCGCCCTATGTCTGTGACCGAGAGGGACCTCCTCTCCCACTGAATGGTCATAGGCTATCAAGTCTCATTTTGGTCGCCTGCTTATTCTTACTCTGAGTGCCCCCAGGCCTCCTCACCATGGGGAAATGGTCAAATATGGGGCACCACAGTTCACATTCAAGTCAGTCCCTGGCATCTGTAGTCTCTTAGGGTTTGCAGGACCTCTGTCCAGGCCCTTCTGGCTTTTATAGTGTCTGCTGAGAAGTCAGGTATAATTCTGATAAGTTTGCTGTTATATGTTAGTTACTTGGCCCTTTTCCCTTGCCGCTTTTAATATTTTTTCTTTGGTCTGTATATTTTGTGTTTTGATTATTATGCGGCAGGAAGATTTTCTTTTCTGGTCTACTCTATTTGGTGTTCTGTAGGCCTCTTGTATGTTTATAACTATCTCCTTCCTTAAATTGGGGAAATTTTCTTCTATGATTTGCTAAAAATATTTTCTGGGCCTTGGAGTCTGGTATCTTCTCTTTCCTCAATGCCTATTATCCTCAGGTTTCTTCTTTTCATGGTGTCCTTGATTTCTTGGATGTTCTGTGTCAGGAATTTTTCAGATTTAGCATTTTCTTTAATGGTTGCTTCTAGGTGTATGACTGTATCATCTAGCCTCAAGATTTGTTCCTCATCTCTAGAATTCTGTTAAAGAAGCTCACCTCTGTGTTGCTCGCCTTCCTCTCTAGGCTCTTTCATTCCCATTTTTCTACTGTCTGTGTCTTTATCATTGTATCCATTTTCATCTTCAGATCTTGAACTGTTTCATTGATTTCTTTCATCTGATTGTGTATTCCTGAGTTTCTTCAATTGCCTCTTTATAGGCCTTCAGATCTTAAATTGTTTTATTGATTTTCTTCATCTGGTTGTTGGTATTTTCCTGAAAATTTTCCAGTGCCTCTCTACAGGCCTCTTTTATGTCTTCCGCCTGCTTGGATGTGTCTTCCCGCCTTGATTATGGTTTTTATTAGTTTCCTCCATTATCATCTTCATTACTAAGGATTTGAGGTCATTTTTTTTATTTCAATTTTGTTTACCTTCTCCGGGTTGCTTTCTTTGGGATAGCTGGGATCTGGAGATGCCATATTGTTTTGTTTTTTGTTGTTTATGTTTTTATCCTGTCCTTTAGTTATTTTGCCATCTCCAATGTTGGAAGGTAGCTTCTGGTGTCAGGTGGAGGGAGTCTGAGAAGAGATCCACCAGTTTCCCCAAGATTTCCCTAGGCCAAGCATTCTGATGCTTCACTGCCAGGATGATTTCAGACCCATTAACTGAGATCACGCTGCCAAGCAAGGCCATAGCTCCCACCTTGCAGGGAGGCTCCAGACCAGGCTCTGGGGACTAGTCTGCCTTCCTCCATGTGCCTCTGACTGGTAGGAGATTAGACCCACCCGTGAAGGTCTCTCTCAGTGATTCCTTGCTCCCCTGGTCTTTGGCTCCAGGTAGTGTCTTGGGTCTCAGACTGAGCTAAGTCTAGTCACAGTGAGCCAGCCTTCTATGTCCCCATATGGCACCTAGACTTTCTGTGGACTGGCACGAGGTGGGTGGAGGGGGTCTGAGGCAAGATACACCTTTTTCTTGAGATTTCCCTAGGACAGGAGCTCTAATGCTTCACTGCCTGGATGATTTCAGTCCCATTTTCTGAATTCACACTGCCAAGCAAGGCCACAGCTCCCAGCTCTCAGGCAGGCTCTGCTCCAGATTGGGAGGACTGGTCTGTCTTCCTCTGTGTGCCTCCAGATGGCAGGAGGTCAGACCTACCCATGGCCCCATGGTTGGCACTGTGCAGGTCTCTCTCACCCAGTTATCTCCAGCTCCCATGGTGATCGGTGGTTCCCAGTAGTTTCTTGGGTCTCTTTCCTGCAGATCACACACCACTGACCCCATTGTGCCATCTTGGAATCTCCAGTCCTTGTCAGAGGAGTTAGTCTCAGTGTCCTCTCACAGTAGTGATGCTGGGAGCAGGGTGTGGTCAGGCAGCAAGCTCTGTTCCATGGAGCTACTTTTTGGCACACAGCGGGCTCTGCACAGCTTCATCTCTGCCTTTCCTCCACTTCTTGTCCACTTCTCAGCTGAGCAGCAGTGTGCACCTTGGGCTCCATGGAGCTACTTTCCAGGGTGCAGCGAACTCTAGTTAGCTTTTTCTCTGCCATGGGTGCTGTTTTGCGGCTCTGAGCTGTTGAGCACTCTGTTTCTTCTGCTGTTTTCAGCCCGCCACTGAGGCAGAGTGTTGGTCTCCACTATCTGTCACCCACCACCGCTCACAGTCCCTGTCAATTGCCACTTCTCATAGCAATTCTTACCAGACACTAAGGCAATCATCTCTGCCAGCGGTTCTCTGCTGGCTGTTCCCAGCTGCCTTCTTCAGCAGCCATCCTGACGTTCAAAAGTAAATTTAAGAGCAGCTCAGGTGTTTTCTGTATTGAGATATGAGATATGATTGTGCAATGGATATTGATGTGTTTTTGACTTTTGAAAAGAATCTCTTGCTGTTTTTCATAGTGGTCATGTTAGTTTTCTTTTTTATTTATTTATTAAATTTTATTATTCACATTACATCCCAATTGTTATCCCTTCACTTGTATCTTCCTGTTCACCCTTCTCCCTCTTTCACCCTATTTCCCTCCCCTAGACTTGTAACAGAAGGGGACCTCCTTGCCCATCATATGATCACAGCCTATCAGGTCTCATCCTGACAGCCTGCTTCCCCTTCCTCTGAGTGCTACCAGGCCTCCCCACATCACAGTCAGTCTCTGCTATCCACAGAACTCATTGCCACCAAAGTGGGCAGTTTTCCTCTGCTTAGTGTCCTCATTAACATTGTTATCTCTTGTCTTATTTGATAATGGCAGAGAATGGCTGTGAACACCAAACTGACATCAATTTTTGTGGTGGCTCCTAAGCATATTAGGTGTATCAATAAACACTGACTCAGATCTGACAGAAGAGTGTGCACATGTGTAATAATCTCAATTAGACCTAATGTTCTTAGCCTGTTGAGACATAGTGAGACATGACTTTCTGGTAGAATTTAATTTTCATAGCTTGAGTTCTAGAGATGATGTCAGTAGCATCCTATTCAACAGCAAGCTAATGCTGGAATGAAAGTGACAGAGACAGGCACCTTATGTTATTGTGGTGTCATAAGAAAACGTTCCTACCACCATACCTTTAGGGTCACTTGACTCCAGATCTAACACCCATGTGTGGTGAGTTGACCCTTCAAGAAGGCCTCAGCTCATCCTGAGCAGCATCAGAAGGCTGCCACCAACAGCTTCCCAAGAGGCTTCTGCACATTATCAGTTATGGGAATATGCTCTTCTCATTTGGGTTCTGATGATGTCATTGTTGCCAGGGTGCAGCAAACTCTGGTCCACTTCTTCTCTGCCGTGGGCACTGTTTTGCTGCTCTGAGCTGTTGAGCTACCATGTGCCGCTTTATCCTCTATTCTTGTCTTCTTCCAGAAAGAAAAAGCTAACCAAGACACAATTTGAGCAAATTATTGTTTAAGAAAGCAAAGTAACTCAAAGTAACTGTTCAGTATACTCCACAGCAAGACTGGAGCAGGCTGGCCTGCAGATGCATGGTCTGCATGGTGGAATCATATAAGTCTTTTATGGTCCCAAATCTATGAAGTCATTGTTAAGCTCCCACCTTGGTAACTTCTTCTGTCCTACAAGAAAGATACTGAGCTTTGTGATGGCTCATTTGTTAGGAGCAGTGGCTGCTGTTACACCCACATTGCAGCTTGCAAACATCTGTAACTCCAGTGTCAGGAGATCCAGTGCTTCCTTCCTGTTTTCCTGGCACTGCACACACATGGTGCATGGACACACATGCAAGCAGAGCATTTATACACACAAAATAATCATTATTTTAATTTAAAAATATTCTTAATTGAGGTTTTACTTGGATCATAGCATATGATTCCATTTCTATAACTGAATTTGACATTGAGTGATTAGGCATCTATTTAAATAGAAATTTCATTGTATGTCCTTATAAATTAAACTCAGTTTTATTCTTTTGATTACTTTGGGGAATTTGGCCAACTTTTTTTTCAAAAGTGGACATCTAAGAGATTTAGCAGGACAAATACTTATTTTAATTTTTCTAAAGTATTATAAGATGACATTTATTTTTTACTAAAATAACCAAATATTTAGTTGCATACTTCATATAGTTTCTATAAGAGCCATAAACTATAGGGAGGTGTGGAAGAAAGAAATGATGAGAAAATTAAAATGGCAGCATCTGGATCAGTGGTAAAAAGAGAGAAAAGGCCAAGTCTTGATTCATTTTCATTACCATAATAAAAAACTGGATGAGAAGAGACCCCACCTGTCACAGTTCAGGAGACTGGGAAGCACAGTGCCAATGTAGCAGCATCTGCCCAGGGTCTGCTGGTGCATCACTACAGAGTGGGAGGTGTCACATGGACAGAGCTCAGTTTGCCTAGAATCACTGTCATTACAACAGCATTAGACCATTACTAATTGACTCATTTGGAGGAGTCAATCAGAACAAATTCTTCCTGTCCCTAGCTCCTTAACTCTGGGGTTCTGCTGACAGAGTAAAGAGCAAAGAATTTAGTCAAAGTTCTACAGTCCTGAGGTGAAATGGTCTGGGATCAGAGTGGGGATTAGACATCAGGACTTTGCAAACAGTTTCCTGCAGCTGCCTGCAATGACCTCAGGTAGAGATCAGCAAAGGCCACACAAGGCCTCTAGTGCCCCCTGCTGGCCTTATCTAACAGATTGCGAGAAATGGAAGAACGAATACCAGGACTTGAAGATACAGTCACTGAACTGGAAACAACCATAGAGGGAAATGCTAAATCTGAAAAGTTCCTGACACAGAGCATTCAAGAAATAAAAGACAATATGAAAAGACGAAACTTGAGAATAATAGGGATTGAAGAAGGCAACCGACTCCACAGCCCAGAAAATATCTTTAATAGAATAATAGAAGAAAATTTCCCCAATTTGAAGAAGGAGATGCATACGAGCATACAAGAGGCCTATAGAACACCAAATAGAATAGACCTGAAAAGAGAATCTTCCCACCACATAATAATAACAACACAAAATATACAGAACAAGGAAAAAATATTAAAAGCGGCAAGAGAAAAAGGACGAGTAACATATGAAGGCAAACCTATCAGAATTACTTCTGACTTCTCAGCAGAGACCATGAAAGCCAGAAGGGCCTGGACAGAGGTTCTGCAAACCCTAAGAGAACACAGATACCAGGCAAGACTCCTATATCCAGTGAAATTATCAATAACCATTGATGAAGAAGACAAGATATTCCATGACAAAAACAAATTCAAACAGTACCTAGCCACAAATCCAGCTTTACAGAAATTACTAGAAGGAAAACTCCACCCCAACTGGTCAAACTAAAACCAAAATTACATAGGAAATACGTAACTGTACCATTGCAAAATCACAACCTCACAAAATCTCGACTGTTACAAATACCAAAAATGAAGGGACTTACCAAGCACTGGTCATTAATATCTCTCAACATCAATGGTCTCAATTCTCCAATAAAAAGACACAGACTAACAAAGTGGATGCATAAACATGACCCAACATTCTTCAGCATTCAAGAAACACATCTCAACCACAAGGACAGACATTGCCTCAGAGTAAAAGGTTGGGGAAAAATATTCCAAGCAAATGGTCACAAGAAACAAGCTGGGGTAGCCATTCTAATATCTAATAAAATAGACGTTCAACCAAAATTAATCAAAAGAGATGAGGATGGACACTTCCTACTTGTCAAAGGTAAAGTCAAGCAAGAAGACATCATGATTTTGAACATCTATGCTCCAAATACAAGGGCTCCCACATTTGTAAAAGAGTTATTAACAAAGCTTGCCCCACTCATTGGTACCCACACATTAATAGTGGGAGACTTCAACACCCCACTTTCACTCAAGGATAGGTCTTTGATTCAAAAACTAAGCCGGGAAATAACCTCATTAACCAATGTCATGAATCAAATGGATCTAACAGATATCTACAGAACTTTCCACCCAAACGCAAAGGATTATACCTTTTTCTCCGCACCCCATGGAACATTCTGTAAAATTGATCACATAGTTGGTCATGAAGCAAACCTCAACAGATACAAGAAGATTGGAATAATACCTTGTATCTTATCAAATCACCATGGTCTAAGGCTGGACTTCAACAACAACAGAAATAACAAAAAGCATACTAACACATGGAAACTAAACAACTTTCTACTTAATGACACATGGGTCACGGAAGAAATAAAAGACTTCCTGTGGAGAGCCACAGATAGCAGCACCCCCTGTTGCTTCACCGGCGCAATGCACCCCCTTCTGCGCATGCGCAGTGAGCAAACCTTTGCGCATACGCAGTGCGTCTCTTTTTTGCCCATGTGCAGTGTGCCCCTTTTTGTGCATGCGCAGTGAGTAGTCCTTATGCGCATGCGCAGTGAGCAAGCCCCTTATGCACATCCCTGAAGTCATAGCGTCAGGTGGTGTGATCTGATAAGGCATGGGGTGAGGTGGTGTGATCCGAATGCACCAACCAGGAGTGGCGACTTGGCAGTTTCTGATAGGACAGGCACACTATAAAAGGTTCTGTGGGAGCTTTTCCCGGGGTCACTCCAGGATCCTGAATAAAAACTGCTGCAAGAAGAATTCCCGGTGTTGGTGTCTTTCCTGCTGGACGGGAGCGGCATCGGTGTTTTGGTGGCCCGTCCGGGGAATCTCAGAACTTGTGGCAGCCAGGGCAGCTAGTTGGTAAGTTCCCGGTCAATGGGACATAATTGTTAAGTTCTCAGGTTTTGAGACGATAAAGTTCCGGGGCTCGGACAAAATGGGGAATTAAGTTCCCGAGAGGTGGGACATAACTGTTAAGTTCTCAGGCTTTGAGACAATAAAGTTCCGGGACTCGGACAAAATGAAGAATTATATTTTGGGGAAAGTGAAAGAGGAACAGTTTGAAGGGGACAATTCTGGCCCTGAGGATGAAGAATTAGAGGAGTTGGCTGAACAGCTAGATAGCATTATTATACCAAAAAAGAAGGAGACTAAGATTATGCAGCCGTCAGCTCCTGAACTACAGCCACCTAAATCTCCAGGCAGAATAAGACCCCCACCCCAAATACCAGGGGGAGGTAGCTCTGCCTGTCCTGAGTTATGGAGGCAATTTCATTTGCAAAATGTCCCTCATTGTTACCCAGTTTTTCAAAATGCACAAGGGAATCATTATCACGAACCCTTGGATTTTAAAATTGTCCAAAGACTGGCTGAGTCTGTTCGTGCTTATGGCACCACCACAGCCTTTGTTATGGTGCAGTTGGAATCCCTAGGGAGGTATTGCATGACACCCTCAGATTGGCAAAATTTAGCATGAGCCTGCCTTTCACCTGGCACCTATTTAGATTGGAAAGCTTATTACATTGAGTTTTCAGCTGAGCAGGCAACTGCCAATGCAGCTAACGAACAACCGGCATGGGACCAGGATATGCTTATGGGGCAGGGACGTTTCGCTAACCAACAGACAGGATATCCGGTGCAAGTTTTTGAACAAATTAATTTTATTGGCACAAGGGCATGGAAAGCCCTTCCTAAACGAGGGGAAGTATCTGGAAATCTCACAAAAATTATTCAAGGAGGCAATGAAATATTTGCCAACTTTGTGGCCAGATTAGTTGATGCCACTGGAAAGATCTTCGGCGACCCAGATACTGCAATGCCTTTGATAAAACAACTTATTTTTGAGCAATGTACCAAGGAGTGTAGACAAGCTATAAATCCATACAAACATAAATCTTTAGATGTGTGGTTAAAGATCTACAGAGAGATAGGAGGACCATTATCAAATACAGGATTGGCTGCAGCCATGATGCAGACAGCCCAGGGAAGAAATAGAAAGGGATTACTGGTCCTCAAAATTGCTTCAAGTGCGACAAAGAAGGACATTTCAGACACCAGTGTCCCAGGGGGATTAATCAGACTAGTCAAAATCCTCCTCCACGTACACCTGGCCTCTGTCCCAAATACAGGAAAGGAAATCATTGGGCTAATGAATGCCGGTCATTAAAAGACATTAATGGTCAACCACTAGCGACAGGATTTAGGGGAGCACAGCCAAAAAATGGGACACGGGGCCCTCGTCCTCAGGGCCCTCAAATATATGGGACAATGGAGGAGACCAGGGCTCCGGAACAGTGGCCGAGTCTGCGTTCTCCCATAAAATGGCAACGCCCCGGAGAGCTACTAGAGGGAGCGCAGGCCTCGACCTCTGTTCCACCACCAGACTTGTACTGACCCCACAAATGGGGCCTCAGTTGGTAGCCACTGATTTCACTGGCCCCCTACCAAAAGACACAGTGGGACTACTAATTGGCCATAGTTCTACTACATTGCAGGGCCTTATTATTCATCCCGGTGTAATTGATTCAGATTATACAGACACTGTAAAAATTATGATCTCATCTCCGCGTGGGGTGAGCGCAATTTTGCCCGGTGACCATCTAGCGCAGTTGCTCATTCTTCCTAGCTATCATAATTTATTCCCGGCAAAAGATCAAACACGTGGAGAGAAGGGGTTTGGATCCTCAGGAGCTTCGGTTTACGTGGCTATGAATTTACAAAATCGCCCCACTCTAAAACTTTTAATAGAAAGAAAAACAATCACTGGTCTTATGGATTCTGGAGCCGACATTAGCATAATTGCAAAAGGTGATTGGTCCCCCGGATGGCCTGTTCAAACCTCTAGTCACTTACTCAGAGGGCTGGGGTTTGAGAAAACCCCAAATATTCGTGCCAGAATGCTAAATTGAAAAGATAAAGAGAAACATGGAGGAGTTTTCCAAACCTATGTATTAGAAGTCCCCATAACCTTGTGGGGAAGAGATTTATTGAATACAATGGGATATAAGATCACTAATCAGGAGTCCTACAGCAGACAGTCCCAAAAGATGAGGAATAATACAAGATATATTGGTGGAAAAGGACTTGGAAAAAATTTGCGGGGACGTCCGGATCCTATTGCCGGCATTCCAAAGCTTGACCATAAGGGTCTGGGTTTTTCCTAGGGGCCACTGAGGATACAATTCCCATTACATGGAAAACTGAGGAACCTGTATGGGTTCCTCAGTGGCCCCTGCCCTCAGTAAAATTGCAAGCCATTCGTGAGTTAGTTAAGGAACAGCTGGAACTAGGTCATTTACAGGCCTCAGTTTCACCATGGAATACACTCATCTTTGTTATAAAAAAGAAATCAGACAAATGGAGGTTATTACATAACTTGTGAGCTATTAATAATCAGATGATGCCAATGGGGCCAGTCTAAAGAGGCCTCCCGTTGCCATCCACTTTACCTGAAAATTGGCATATTATTGTGGTAGACATCAAGGATTGCTTCTTCTCCATTCCTTTGTCTCCAAAAGACACAATGAGATTTGCTTTCACAGTACCCTCGATAAATCATACAGAGCCTGATCAGAGATTTGAATGGGTAGTGTTACCACAAGGGATGGCTAGTAGTCCTACGATGTGTCAGTTATATGTCGCTGATGCCATTCAGGGATTTAAGAAAGAATTTCCTCAACTTAAGTGCTTTCATTACATAGATGATATTTTGATTTGTACAAAGAGTGAAGAGGTTTTAGTTCAAGCTTACACCCAGCTAGTCCTGAGCTTAAAGGTAAAAGGATTGTTCATTGCTCCAAAGAAGGTGCAAAAGGCTACAATTATTGATTATCTAGGAACAAGAATATGTCAAGATAGAGTTACCCCACAAAAAATTACATTAAGAACTGATAGTTTAAAAACACTTAATGATTTCCAGAAATTGCTGGGGGATATACAATGGCTGCGACCCTATTTAAAACTCACTAATTCCCAATTACAACCACTGTATGATATTTTGCCTGGGGATCCTGCCTTAACTTCCCCTAAAATTCTTACCCCTGAGGCAAGAGCAGCCTTATCCCTTGTTGAGGATGGATTAATTACTACAAGTCTTACTAGATGGAATCTCAATATAGCATTCCAATTATTAATCTTGCCCTCATATAAACAACCTACAGGTGTGTTATGACAATCAACACCTTTATTATGGATTCATCCAAAGATTTCCCCAAGAAAAACACTCAGTCATTATCCTGATACAGTAACACAATTGGCCTTTGTAGGTTTACATCAAAGCCTTCAATATTTTGGACAATGGCCTGAAAAGCTTATTATACCTTATACAGCTCAACAATTTGAAGTACTTTCTCATACTCTGGATAATTGGGCAATACTTCGCTGTAGTTATACTAGAGATATTGATAATCACTACCCCAAAGATCCCATTCTCCAGTTTGTCTCAGAGCATCCTGTTATTTTTCCTGTGGTCACATCTAAGCAACCATTAAAAAATTGCCCCACTATTTTTACTGATAGATCTAAAACAGGGCATGGAGCATATTCAGTTGATAGAGGCCAGCCGGTAATAAAGAAATTTGCCTCTGCTTCACCTCAAATAATTAAATTACAAATTGTCATCACTGTTTTTCAAGAATTCCCACAATCTTTTAATCTTCTCTCTGACTCCAAGTACATGGTTAATATAGTCAAAGAGTTAGAGATAACAAGAAAAATTAATATAAAAAGTGTGATTGGAGAATTGATATCCCAATTACAAACCCTCATTTGGAAACGTGCTCAACTTTTCTTTATTCAACATATTCGAGCACATACCGGGCTCCCAGGGCCTTTATCAAAAGGTAATGATATAGTAGATAAAGCCACATGGGCCCATTTAATCCTAACTGCTTTGACTAATCTGGATCGAGCCCGTCAATTCCATTCTTATTTCCATGTTAATGCAAAAACTTTAGCTTCCCGCTTTGCCATTACATGAGAGAAGACACAAATTGTGGTGAAAAAATGTCAAACATGTGCTCCTTTTAGGCCTCAACTACCCCTGGGGGTAAATCCTCGAGGCCTATGTCCCTTGCATATCTGACAGATGAATGTCACTCATATACCAGAATTTGAAAAGCTAAAATATGTACATGCTTCAATTGACACTGCCTCAGGTATTATATTTACATCCCCACATACAGGAGAAAAATCCCATCATGTTATTGATCATTGCTTTGCGGCATGGAGTGCCTGGGGCATGCCAAAAACTTATAAAACTGATAATGGTCCAGCTTATACATCTGCTACTTTTACCTCTTTCTGTACACAGATGGGTGTTACATTACTTCATGGCCTCCCTTATAATCCTCAGGGACAAGGCATCATTAAAAGAGCACATCACACCCTTAAGGAATGCCTTCAAAAACAAAAAAGGGGAATAGGGTATAAAAAAAAACACCTAGAGAGTGCCTTGCTTTGACTATGTTAACTATAAATTTTTTTCAATTAGATAAGTCCGGCATGACGGCCGCCGAGCGTCATGACAGCCGAGACTCTACTTATAAAGGCACAGTCATGTGAAAGGATGTCCTTACAGGACAGTGGAAGGGTCCACACCCAGTATTGGTCTGGACGAGAAGATCTGTTTGTATGTTTCCACAGGATACAGACCAACCAGTGTGGGTGCCTAAAAGATTAACTCGACTTACAAAAAAAAAAATGATGATGTTCCAAAGCCTCTGACAGAGCCTGACCCCATAGATAGAAATCTGGATGATAATGGTGGGAAACATTCCAGGCTCCATGACACAGCCTGAGTACAGGTGGAAAATCTTGTCGGGTTTTCCAAAACATACAACCACAATTTTCGCAAAAATCTTCACCACCAATGTTTCATTAACAAAAGAGATTTCACCTGATACAAAAAATATGGGCTTTCCCCTTAAAGGAAGCTTATGTTTTCAGATTATTAACTTGTCTAAAAGTCTCTCCCAGTATCTTACAGGTAACTAGAGCAAAAGCCTAGATAGTCCCCTACAAAAACTGCGTCTCTCCATGGTGCACATCAATTCTACACAAACTGACATCTCCATGTTCTCTGGGCTGTCACAGTGGTTCCAGGACACCTTCTCTCATCGACACGAATGGGCGGGAATAAGAGCTTTGACAGTGTGTCTAGTCCTTGTCAGTTGCCTAGCACTCTGGTGCATATGCAGGATGCACACCCACCAACATCGCATGCAGGCCTCTATGATACAAGCATTTGCTACACTGGAGGCTGGGCAGTCTCCTCAAATGTGACTTGACATGATAGAAAAGTAGTCAATGACGGGTATAGATCCCCCATGCACTCGGCAGATCAAGGCCATGACACTAATGTGCTTCCGTTTCCTCTTCCTTGACATGGTGAAAATGACATATACTCAGATATTGCCTGCTGTAAGGCATAGGCACCTGCAAGGGGTGTAAAACAAGGTACCACAGGGGGAAGACCCGATTGTCCGACTCTGAGTCCCCCGAGAAGTAAACCTGATTACATAGACGTTGATGTCAGAAACTGTCTTGTTCGATGTATGTTGGGGATGCCCACAGACAACAGATCAGGACCCCCCTCTCCTCCTCAAAAAGACATCTTGACAGGCCAATGTGGCCCCAGGAGGATCAGGTCAATGCTTCCCCCCTCTGGTTAATGCCCGCTCCCTTCGGGGACCCGAGCTCACCTGTATATGATGGATCCATCTACCTCCTTTTCTAATAAAGCGAGGGAGGAGAAGAAGAAGAAGTTGGGGACGGGCTACATGGCCAATGGTCAACCATCTTGTCAGCCTATTTCTCCAGTGCAGGGGGGAAAACCTACGAGGCATTCTCTGTGCCACTTGCTCAAAATTTAATGAATAAGGGGGAACTGTGGAGAGCCATAGATAGCAGCGCCCCCTGCTGCTTCACCGGTGCAATGTGCCCCCTTCTGCGCATGCGCAGTGAGAAAACCTTTGCGCATGCGCAGTGAGTAAACCTTTGCGCATGCACAGTGCATCTCTTTTTGCGCATGCGCAGTGTGCCCCTTTTGTGCATGCGCAGTAAGTAGTCCTTATGCGCATGCGCAGTGAGCAAGCTCCTTATGCACATGCCTGAAGGCATGGCGTGAGGTGGCGTGATTCAAACAAGTCATAGCATCAGGTGGTGTGATCTGACAAGGCATGCCATGAGGTGGTGTGATCCAAATGCACCAACCAGGAGTGGCGACTTGGCAGTTTCTGATAGAACAGGCACACTATAAAAGGTTCTGTGGGAGTTTTTCCCAGGGTCACTCCAGGATCCTGAATAAAAACTGCTGCAAGAAGAATTCCCGGTATTGGTGTCTTTCCTCCTGGACGGGAGCGGCATCGGCAACTTCCTGAAATTCAATGAAAATGATGAAACAACATACCCAAATTTGTGGGACACATTGAAAGCAGTAGTACTAATTCATAGCACTAAGTGCCTTTGAAAAGAAAATGGAATCATCCCACGGAAACAACTTAACAAGACATCTGGAAGTTCTAGAAATAAAAAGAAGCAGAAACACTCAAGAGGAGTAGATGCCTAGAAATAATCAAACTCAGGGCTAAAATCAATAAATTAGAAACAAAGAGAACAATCCAAAGAATCAACAAAACCAAGAGCTGGTTCTTTGAGAAAATGAACAAGATAGACAAACCGTTAGCCAATCTAACTAAAAGACAGAGAAACACTATCCAAATAAACAAAATCAAAAACAAAAAGGGAGACATAACAACAGACACCGAAGAAATACAAGGAATCATAAGAACCTACTTTAAAGGATTTATGCCACAAAATTTGAAAATCTAAGGGAAATGGACAAATTTCTCGACCGATTCCATTTGCCAAAACTGAACCAAGACCAGATAAACAAATTAAATAGCCCTATTTCACCTGTAGAAATAGAAGCAACCGCCGGGCGTGGTGGCACACACCTTTAATCCCAGCACTCGGGAGGCAGAGGCAGGTGGATCGCTGTGAGTTCGAGGCCAGCCTTGTCTACAAAGAGAGTCCAGGACAGCCAAGGCTACACAGAGAGACCCTGTCTTGCAAAACCAAAAAAAAGAAAGAAAGAAATAGAAGCAACCACTGATAGTCTCCCAACCAGAAAAAGCCCAGGGCCAGATGGTTTCAGCGCAGAATTCTACCAGTCCTTCAAAGAAGAGCTAATACCCATACTATTCAAGCTATTCCGAAAGATAGAAATGGACGGAATATTACCAAACTCCTTCTATGAAGCCACAGTCACATTGATACCTAAACTCCACAAAGACCCAACAAAAAAAGAGAATTTCAGACCAATTTCTCTTATGAACATTGATGCAAAAATATTCAACAAAATACTTGCAAAGCGAATACAACAGCATATCAAAGACATCATTCACCATGACCAGGTAGGATTCATTCCAGGCATGCAGGGATAGTTTAACATATGGAAATCCATCAATGTAATCCACCATATAAACAAACTGAAAGACAAAAACCACATGATCATCTCTAGATGCAGAAAAAGCATTTGACAAAATCCAACACCCATTTATGTTTAAAGTTCTGGAGAGATCAGGAATACAAGGCACTTATCTAAACATAATAAAGGCTATACACAACAAACCAACAGCCAACATTATATTAAATGGAGAGATACTCAAGGAAATCCCTCTAAAATCGGGAACCAGACAAGGCTGCCCTCTGTCCCCATATCTCTTTAATATAGTTCTTGAACTTCTAGCCAGAGCAATAAGACATCAAAAGGAGATCAAGGGGATCCAAATGGGAAAGGAAGAAGTCAAATTATCCCTATTTGCAGATGATATGATAGTATATATAAGTGACCCCCAAAATTCCACCAAAGAACTCCTACAGCTGATAAACACCTTCAACAAATAGGCAGGATACAAAATAAACTCAAAAAAGTCAGTAGCTTTCCTGTATACAAATGACAAACAGGAGGAGGAAGAAATTAGGAAAACTACTCCCTTCACGATAGCGACAAACAATATAAAATATCTAGAAGTAACTCTAACCAAGCAAGTGAAGGACTTATTCGAAAAAAAACTTTAAACCTCTGAAGAAAGAGATTGAAGATGACATCAGAAGATGGAGGGATTTACCTTGTTCATGGATCGGGAGAATCAACAGAGTAAAAATGGCCATCTTACCAAAAGCAATTTACAGATTCAACGAAATCCCTATCAAAATACCTACAAAATATTTTGAAGATATTAAAAGATAAATTCTCAAATTCATATGGAGAAATAAAAAACCCAGAATAGCAAAAACAATCCTATACAATAAAAGATCCTCTGGAGGAATCTCCATACCTGATCTCAAGCTGTACTAAAGAGCAACACTAATTAAAACAGCATGGTACTGGCAAAGCAATAGGCTGGTGGATCAATGGAATCAAATTGAAGACCCAGAGATGAATCCACACACATTTGCTCACTTGATTTTTGACAAAGAAACCAAATCTATCCAATGGAAAAATGATAGCATCTTCAACAAATGGTACTGGTCTAACTGGATGTCTACATGTAGAAAAATGCAATTAAACCCTTATTTGTCACCATGCACAAAACTGAAGTCCAAGTGGATTAAAGACCTCTACTTAAAACCAGAGACATTAATTCAGTTAGAGGAAAAAGTGGGGAAGAGCCTGGGAACTCTAGAAATTAAACACCACAAAACCAAACAACCCAATTGCGAAATGGGGCTTGGAACTTAACAGAGAATTCTCATCAGAGGAATAGCTAATGGCCGAGAAACACTTAAAGAAATGCTCATCCTCCTTAATCATCAGGGAAATGCAAATCAAAACAACTCTGAGATTCCATCTTACATCCATCAGAATGGCTAAGATCAAAAACTCAAATGACACCACATGTTGGTGAGGATGCGGAGAGAGAGGAACACTCTTTCATTGCTGGTGGGAATGCAAACTAGTACAGCCACTTTGGAAATCTATCTGGTGCTATCTCAGAAAACTGGGAATAGGGCTTCCTCAAGACCCAGCTATTCCACTCCTTGGAATAAACCCAGAAGATGCTCCAGCACACAACAAGAAAATTTGCTCAACCATGTTCATAGCAGCCTTATTCATAATAGCCAGAACATGGAAACAGCCTAAGTGTCCCTCAGTAGAAGAATGGATAAAGAAACTGTGGTACATATACACTATGGAATACTACTCAGCTATTAAAAACAAGGAATTCCTGAAACTTGTGGACAAATGGATTGAGCTAGAAATGATCATAATGAGTGAGTTAAGCCAGAAGCAGAAAGACTCAAATGGTATATACTCACTTATATCTGCATACTAGCCCAAGGGGCATGTCCCACGAAAGCCTTCACTTACCAGGAAACTGGGACAGAGGTGGGACTCTAGATGAGAGAAGCATGGGAGAATAGCAAAGTAGAAGGATCCAGTCTGAAGAACAAAGGAAATCTTTACTTTTGTAACTTTTGCCAGCACAGCAGGGCTGCTGGCTTACTGTGAGGAGTGTGTGACTTGGTACCAGGCAGCCTAAGCCACAACTCACGGGCAGAGCTTTCAGGTGGAGAGACCCACACTTGCCGCTCCGTTTCAAGAAGATGGACTTGGGGGTGGTATCAATCTCCCGTCCCCACCCTACTGAAAAACTCGGGATACAATAGTGAGCACTAGGACCGAGATTGTTCTGGAGACTGTATACCAGTGTCCTAAGGGAGGGGGAGCATTTCCTACAGCCAGGAAGTTTGGTGAAGGGGGCGGAGCGCGCCACAGGCTGTGGGAGTCGGGAAAAGAGAGTGAAGGAGGGCACTTTAGGTCTGCACTGCATGGCAGGGATAAGCCTGGGCATGTCCAAAGTCCTCTAGACAATCCTTCGGAAATCCAGACACCAACATTACTTTACAAACGCAGAAGGGCCGTTCACTTCTCCCTGCAGCAGCAGGGATCTCAGAATCCAGAATGAATACCAGGCAGTGGGTTGGCGCAGGCCTTTAATCCCAGCATTCGGGGGTGGCAGAGGCAGGCGGATCTCTGAGAGTTCGAGGCCAGCCTGGTCTGCAAAGTGAGTCCAGGACACGCAAGGCTACACACAGAGAAACCCTGTCTGGCAAAAGCAAAAAAACAAAACAAAACAAAACAAAACAAAAAACCAAACAACAAAAAAAAATCCAAAACAAAACAAGAACGAATGCAGGGCCATCAAGCCTGTGGGAAATTCACAGACATTCCACCGGCATGAAAGATTGAGGACAATAAACTCTGATGGGGAACTTGTTCAATCAAACCCAACACCCACAACAGGCCACTATCCGTCAATACACACACATCGCCTTTCGTACACACACATGGCACTTTCGGTAACTTAGCTAACAACAAATTCCCAATGCACTAACAAGTTCGCTGCTGGCTGCTCTTCCCCAAACACGTTTAACTAACACACGGCATAGGCATAATCGAATATCACAGAGTTGCAGTGGTGCGTTCCTACCGCTCCACAGGTCCTCACAGCGGTGGCCCCAGCCTCACCCTGGCAGGGTAATAAGAGTGAGGTTCAGCTCACTTAAAGAAGCTCCCCTCTCTCCCCTTAACTTAGTTAACATTTCATTAAGTACATACTGTGGTCTTCTCCCTCTTCCGGGCAATCTGGGAAGGTGGGCCCCTCTGCAGATAACAGTTTCATGAGGGCTCTGCAGCACTGATCTTCTCGATAAGCAATGAACCAATCAGGGAGGCCTGTGGAAGACAAAGGCTGAACTTGGGGCGGGTTTTCAAATCAGCTGACATGGATGCTCCAGGCAGGCTGCCAGTGATTTGTCACCTGCCCGGTTCTGAAGCCACCCACCCTTTCAGCACATAAAATATTTGGAGAGGGATTGTGACAAGAGGAATGTGATGTCCTGTAAAGTAAATAAACCGAAAACCGAGAAATGTTTTAGAATTTGATGGTGCAAAGATGATTTTTAATCACATCAACTTCACACACTTTTCTCTTATGCCAAGGTGGGACGGCAAAGGGAGTTTCACTGTAATTTGGAAATCAACCTAAAAGCAAAACAACTGTAGCTGCCAGGCCTTCTCAAACCTTGTAAGAATGAAAATTTCTGGAAAGAAGTAGCAACTTCCACCAAAACTTCTGTAAGGCTGCCTGACTAGCGCTACAGTCACCACAGAGGGTTTGAAAACCTCAGAGCCATCTTAAGTCCTAAAAAAAAAAAAAAAAAGGAAATATATTTATGTCATGCACAGTTACAATAACCTTTTGTGCACTATGTGAAGGCTGTTTTTGTATTATTCAAATGTTGATTTCTGTACAGGGAGTTGATTGCTGGCTTGACTTTTTTTTTTTTTAATGGCTCTTTACCTGCCTCAGTATTTTGTAAAAATACACTTCTCTCATCTTCTGATTGGTTAAATAGAAATCTGATGGCCAGAGGCTGGAGAGGTAAAGTGGAACTTCTAGGTAAATGAGGGTCTCTAGGGAAGAATACACACACACACACACACACACACACACACACACACACACACACACACACACACACCTGGGAATGAGAATCTGGTGGCAGTTTTTTCCAGCCTTCTGGAAGCTAAGTGAGGATGGCTGGGTCTTGAAAACCTGTCTCAGGGAAGACCTCCTCAGCAGGGACCAGCTTTCTGGTCAGCTCCTCTTGCCTTGGTCTAAGCAAAAACAGCCGAGAGTCAAAGAGGTAGATTTTAATTCACTAAAGTTCTATCCAACTTAAAGATAAAAGAGAGAAAAACCAGGGAGCTGGGACAAAAAGAGAGAGGAGAGTATACACAGGGGATGGAGAGAGAGAGAGAGAGAGAGAGAGAGAGAGAGAGAGAGAGAGAGAGAGAAACTTTAAGCCAGCTCCAATGAAATGTTTCCCCTTATAAAAGTCGTGATGTCCCTTCACAGCAATGGAAACCCTAAGACATGGGCCCTAGTCACTCTTATCCTTAGGGGTCAGACCCATCTGTTATGTTCCATCCTGTGTCCATACGGTCCTGTCCAAAATGAAAGTTGTGGCCTTGGAAGGCGAAGTATTGGCTCAGGACTCCTCAATCCAAGTTTTTATCTGAAAGAAGATGGCTGGGATGAGGGACAAAGACAGAAGACAGAGTAAGAGGGAGAAGGGGAATGGAACAAGTGAGAGGAAGAGAAAGGGTTAAGGGAGAGGGGTGAGGAGGAATTTTCCTGGAGTGGGACATAGGATTGCCTCTGGGTAGAGAGGAGACAGACAGGGCCCTTAGGAAAATGGCAGCTTACAAAGGTTCAAGGGTCAAACCTGTGTTAGGATAAGGTGTTTAATTTTAATTGGGCATGTTAGTTAGGAGAGTAAAAAGGGGCTTTTGATTGCTGGACTTCAATACTTTAATAGCTGGACCTTGGTAGTCAGCCCCAGGGAGAGGGGGTGGCGCTCCAGAAGCAGAAAGAGTCAAATGGTATATACTCACTTATATCTGGACACTACCCGAAGGGGCCTGTCCTATGAAAGCCTTCACTTACCAGGAAAGTGGGACAGAGAGGAAGACTTCCTATTGGGACCCTAGGTGAGAGAAGCATGGAAGAATGGGGAAATAGAAGGATCCAGAGAGTCCTAGAAACCTACAAGAAGAACATTATGATGGGCAGATCTGGGCTCAGGGGTCCTGCTCAAACTATGGCACCAGCCAAGGATAATATGTGCAGTAAACTTCGAACCCCTACCCAGATCTAGCCAATGGACAGGACATTCTCCACAGTCGAGTGAAGAGTGGGGTCTGACTTTCACACCAACTCTGGTGCCCCATTTTTGACCATGTCCCCTCGATGAGGAGGCCTGGTGGCACTCAGAGGAAGGATAGCAGGCTACCAAGAAGAGACTTGATACCCTATGAGCATATACAGGGGGAGGAGGACACCCTCAGTCACAGTCATAGGGGAAGGGAGTAAGGGGGAAATGGGAGGGAGGAAGGAATGGGAGGATACAAGGAATGGATAACAATTTAGATATAATATGAATAAATTAATAAAATATATTAAAAATAAACAAAAATAAAATTTAAATCCTTGTGATAAAAAACCTACAAGCTTGAATCAAGACATAAAAGGTAATAGTCATCTTATAAGTGATTAAATGTTTTAATATACTCAGAGCAATATTTGTAATCATGCTAAGTACAAATAATTCATTTACAGTAATAAGTTTTACTCAGCCTTCTATATGTTTTCAAGTTTAAACTTAAAGCAAGAAATTAAAGACAAATTAAATGTATTTTAAATCAAGTATGCAAGTTATATGATCCTGAAAATGTTTCAGAGATCTGCTGAATATAGCATTTAAAATATTTAAGAAAGCTTACCATGAAAAACAAAATACCAGTTCCTAAGGGCAGCCCTACGGTCTCCTTTAAAGAAGATGATTCTACATGGACTATGGTTACACTAACCACTAGGAAAGACTGCCTCTTTGCCTTGCTAAGGTGGGCCAGTCTCCCAAGTTCCTCATCCACAGGAATCTTCTGGCCCTGGCAGCTGAATTCCCAAGCTAACCTGTGTGGCAGCCAAGAGCTAATGTCGTCCTGTGTGATCATTGAAGGCTGAAGCCACTCTTTCCATTGAGATTACCAAGATTGCTGAGGAGTGTGTAGTGGGTGTAAACATGCTTTTGTTTTGATCCCAAGTGTGGGATGTGAAACAGATTTGTGTGAGGGTGTGTGGTGTTTTTCTGCTGAAAACAGACTTGTGAAGGAACAGGTGATGTTTGGAGTGGCGGGAACCACTCCAGAGAACACTTTGCTTCGAGGCTCTGGGTTCCAGCTGCTGCTCCAGGTTCCAGCTGCTGCTCTGGGTTCCAGCTGCTGCTCCAGGTTCCAGCAGCTGCAGTTACAGTCACCTTTTCTGACTAGCTGGTTTACGGTTTAACTGGTCTATTGGAATCATGCCAACTATGCCGGTGGAATTGCTCCAAGGAACTGAGTATAAAAAAGGCCTATCTCTTCTGCGGTGCTGAAGACTGGACCCAGGGCCTTATACATGCCAGGTAGCTGTCCAGTCAGTCTCACTACTGGCACTCCAAACATGGTGCGGTTTGTCAATATATGATTTTTAAAAATAAAATTTCCATGTAAACATGCATACTAAGTGGCATATGCATGTGGTAAAAATTTCAAAAGAAAAAAAATAATGTTTATAGACATAAATTATCCTGTGGTACCTTGTGATAAAAACCCATGGGGTTAGAAAACTTTCTGACCAAACACCTAAAACAAAAAGACCTGCCTAGCAGTGTGGGGCATAGGAAAGCAGAGGCAAATGCATCTCTGTGAGTTCAATGCCATCCTGGTCTACAAAGCATGATCCAAGCCAGCCAAACCTACATGATGAGACAGTGTTAAAATAATTAAATTAAATTATAATATTCACAATGAGAATCAAGTATGATCTTTCTAAGATTAAGGAAATTTAATTGTGTATAATTTTTTAAAAACCGTATGTATACTAGTGAGTATCAAAGCGCAAGATCATTATTCACATATGCATTAATTTACACATGTAGGAGGAAGGAGACCTGCCTAGACCTGCCCAGGCATGCCCAGAGACTGACTGTCCAGAGACTGGTGATGTAACGATGGGAACCAAGGGGGAGGAGCCACAGCAGCTCACAGTTTAGGTGCCAATGGGACACAGGAGGGGGCTATAAAGGCGTGCCCTATTTCAGCAATAAATGAGTCACCGTCTGCCATTTGCCTGACTCCTGGAATCTGTGTCCTTGACCCTGTGCCAGCTCACCCTTGTCCCCAAGGAGTCCTGGGCGTGAGTCTCAGCCACATGTATATATAAATACATAAAAAAAAAAAACAGTGTCTAATAGGTGGATTCTAATATGGCAACATTCGTGGCATGCTAAGTGTTAGGATTCTGCTTCAGTCTTTCACCTGTGATGTCATTGCCTACCTGCCATGGGGTAGGCATGATTATAAAAGGCCGAATCCTTCTCTTGGCTCTCTCTTTTATCTCTTTCTTTCTTCCCCTCTCTCTCTATCCCTCTGTCCCTCCTTCTCTCTCTCTGGGGTAACCTCTTCCCTTCTTTCTTTTTCTCCCCATGCTCATTTAATAAATTTCTCATCTATTAACTGTTACCTGGCATCTTATTTTCTTACTTTTATTTATAAAATTGGTGCCGAAGTCCAGGATACAAAACCCAAAGATCCATTCCACTGTCTTCACGGTGGAATCCCATCCCCACCCCCCTTTACTATCCCTGACAAACTCCTTTCTCTGAGTACTCTCACTGCTCTCCTAATTCCCGCTGCCACTGGCTGGGACTCAAGACTACCCTAGCTACACTCGCCCCTAGCCACCTGTGAAGAAACCTTCCCAACCAGCTTTTCAAGGCTGCCACTGAGGCAAATGGATGTTCTCTTTGTCTCGGTTTGCACCCCCCCAAAGCTCCCCCACCCCCCACCCCCCACCCCCGCAGACTAGACTTGGCTGGTAGAGCACTCAGGCACTGGGCCTCCTGTCCCTACTGTCTGCTCTAGCACCCCATGATGTGTGCTCAGGGTAGCCAGGTTGCTTTCTGCACGCTGTGTGATTTGACCTCCTCCTCTTATTCTCTAAAACTAAAATAAGATATGAATAGAATCCACTAACCCTCTGCAAGATTTAAAGACTTTGGGCTACAGAATGTTAGTGAAGAAAACCCAGCTTTGTACATCAGAGGCTACCTACCTGTTTTGGCTAACACGTGAGAGGAGAAAAAAAGAGCCTGTCTTGGAGTAGGATTGTTGCCATCCTGTAGGTACCAACCCCAAAGACTAAGAGATAGGTTCGAGAGTTCTTGGGTGTGGTAAGGTATTGTGCCTCTGGATACCAGAGTCTGCAGATAGAGACAGGCCTCTATGCACCAGCACATGGGGGAGGGCACTGAGTCCTTAATCTGGACTGAGACTAAACAGAAGACATTTGAGGCTTTAAAATCATCTCTGATTTTGACTCCAGCACTAGCACTTCCAGATGTCTCAAAATCTTTTCATCTGGTTTCTCACAAAATAAATGATATTACAAAACAGGTTTTAATTCAAACGCTGGGGCCATGAAAATGTCTCGTGATGGGCCTGTCTAAGCAACTGCACCCTGAAGCCTCAGGAAGGTCCGCCTGCAGAAGAGCTGTGGCAGCTACTACCGCTATTCTAGTAAGATAAAAATGAACTAAGGATTAAACTCTGGGTCAGAAACTTATACTCGCAGTACCCCACATTGTTGAGGTCCTCTTCTGAGGGACACCAGGATACTGGTTGTTTAATGCCTGTGTGACCCAGTATCAGGCCCACTCCTGGACCACACTTGACTCCAGTTTGAGAAACCAACCATCATCGATCTCGTTGCCCTCTTGCCTCATGACAATCCACAGGTGCTCATCCATAATTGTCCCAAGGTGAAAGATGAAACCAGGCATGAGGGAGCAGCAGTAGTGACTTTAACTGACATAATTTGGGTCCAAGCAAGGTACCTTAGCCCAGAGAGCAGGACTGATAGATCTGCGTCAGGATCTCAGATGGGGACACACATGGACAGTTGCTATTCATTTACCACCACGCATGTCCATGATCTATAGAGACCAAGGGATTTTTAACAATGGGGAAAGGACATTGAACACAAAGAGAAAAATTTGGACCTCCTAAGGATTAATTGGCTTCCCCTATGAATCACTATTTTCCACTGTATAGGACATCAAAAAAATGACTCCTCTAAGAAGTTATTAAGAAATAACAGGGCCATTGAACTGATTGTCTGATAAATGGCTCTAAGACCAGCGACTCTTTTTATTTGGATCATAGCCTATGCTTCAATTTAGGTAATTAAATTTGACATTGAGTGATTAGAGTCTCTAAGTGTCTATTTTAACAGTAATTTTATTAAGTTTCTTTATACTCTAAATCCAATCTTTTCTTTTGAATACTATGGAAAATTTAGCAAGTTTTTTTATATAAAAGTGGAAATTCAAGAAATTTATCAGAATAGATACTTATTTTCAAAAATTTCTATAACTGAAAAATTTAAAAGATGCCATTTATCTTCTACTAAAATAACCAGTAGCTTCATACTTCCTTGAGTTTGTGTATGATCCATAAACTATAGAGAGGTGATGGAAGAAAGGAGAGGTGAGAAATAAAAAGGGAAGGGAAGTCTTATAGAACAGTAAAAAGAGATAAGTCCCTGCCAAATTTTGTTTTCTGCCATCACAGCAACCTGGATGGTAAGTGCCTCCATTTTCCTACGGCTCAGGACACTGAGAATCCCAGCGCCAAGTCACCAGCATCTGCCTATGATCTGTTATTGCATCATCACAGGGTGGGAGGTGCCACATGGACAGAACTCAGTTTACCTACAGTTATTCTTAGTGTCACCGCATCAGTACATAGTAATCTACAAGTTTGAAGGTGTCATTCAAAACCACACTTTCCCGTTCTCCTTAACTCTGGGTTTCTGCTGTCAGAGTCAAGAGCAAAGATTTTAATCAAGGTTCTACAGCTCAGATGTGAGGTGGCTTTGGGTCGGGCTGGAGGTGGGGGTGGGGGTGGGAGTGAGATCAGGAGTTTGCAAACAGTTTTCTGCAGCTGTCTGCAGATGACCTTGGCCAAGGCCACACAAGGCCTCCAGTGCCCCCTGCTGGCCTGGGCTTCCTTCTGTGGATTCCTCTGTTATAATGGCACATCCGTGTCTGTGTACATTTACACTGCAGAATAAAGAAACTGAACATGAGCATCTGTAAGAGGCACAGTGGCTCCGGAGCCCATGCTTTGTGCCACTGACTGAGTACTGGGAGGGTCGAAAGCAGGGACAGTTCAATGCAGAGATGATGGTGAGGATGGTGACGTAATCAAGATGAGATTCACAGTCAGGAGGCAGGACACAGGGTTTCAGATATGTTTCAGCTTCTTTTGGCAGATACAATGGTTGTCTGAAGAACAGAAGTCAGAAAGCACTTGTGTATGTGAGATGACAGCACAGCTGTTTTCTTCATCCTTGCCTGTGAGTCCTAATCTGAAGTACAAAGAATAGCTGCTCCTAGTGTTCAGGACTTTCTTACAGTTATCACAATAGCCATTATTTATCCTTAGACTTTTGAGAATGTTCTAGATTACATAGTATTAAGCACAATAAGCACACAGTGACAGCATTATAAACACATATAAACATTGAAGATACAACTGAGAGAAACCTCTATAATTTTCAGTTGCATCCTCATTGGAGAAAAATATTTCCTGCAAGAATCTTTATAATTTTACATGAAAAGGAGAACTTCGGGGAATTGGGGATGAAATGTCCTTGTTCTGCTATGAACAAGTCATGTGAAAAGCATGTTTATGTTGCAGAGCATCAGTTTCTTTAAATAAATAATGTTTTGCCACCTCATATTTAGGGAAGGCATTGAGATATATATGAATATGAATACACGTGCACACAGTAGGTTCTCAGGAACTGTATTCAATGTGCAGAGTGAACACAGTAGGTCGACAGAATTGGAAGCAGAGAAGAAAAGCACCTCAACTATGTGGACCAGAATCTGGTTCCTGCCTGTCTCATAGCAGAGGCTGGTGGATCTTTGCTTTCTCACAGCATTAGTCCATACCCTGAGCTCCTGCAGGTGGGAATGAGACCAGAAGCCAAGCACTAACACAGGCATCCTCGAGGATGGTTAAAAGGAAGGGTGTGTTCAAGACTAGCCTGTCTCATGCAGAGATGATGATGCACTAGGCAGTAGGCAGGGCTCCCTCACAGCTGTCCCTTGTCCTCTCTTCATTTCTTCTTGGAGGCACTTGGGCCTGAACAGAAAAATTTATGCCACCCTGGTGCCCAGAATGCTAATCCAACTATGAACTTCCCTCAACTAGGCATCTGTAAATGTCCCGATGTTTTATTTTTTCATTCTTTAGCTTCTTTCTGCAATCTTCAATTTTTTTCCCCCTTAGGCCACTCTGTTTAAACTACTGACTTCTTTTCAAAAAGCCTTTGGTGGATTCTCAGTCCTTACCCAGTCAGACTTCTGGTGAGAGCTCTAACACCATCTCATTTAATTCCCAAATAATCCTGTTGGGAAAACGTTTACTTTCCCCTTGTTTTCCCTAACTGAAAATCTTTCTACTGTAGTGTGACAGTCTCCAGACTTACCTGCTTACTGTTGTCTAGTCAGAGCATCAGTTCATCCAAAGAGTAAAATCACACATCTACTGAGCTCAATACTGTGCCTTATGTGTACTTTTAAACGTACTATTGTAATAGTATTTACTATGAATCAAAATTAAGTAAGCATTTTACATCATAGCACAATTAAGGAACACACATACACAGAAAAAAATTAACAGGCACACACGAACAAAAACATCAAGCCTTCCTATATTTGAAATTATTTTCATAAGGCAATGTCAATACTGATTCTGTTTAGAGAAACTCATTTTATAACACACTAAGGTGCAGTTTTTTGCCACAATTCTAGCATTACTGCTTAAGAATTTCTGTGACGCTGCTGGAGCGATGGCTTAGAGGTGAAGAGTGCTTCCTGCTCATGCAGAGACCCAGGGTCAAGTTCCGGCTCCCACGAGGCAGCTCACAACCATCTGGAACTCCAGCTCCAGGGAATCTGGTGCCCTCCTTTGTGGGCTCCTGCATGCATGTGACACACACATAATTTTTAAAAGAAATTCTATATAAGTGTGTATGTGTGTTAAAAAGAAAGAGAAAACCAAAATCTGTATTCCAGATAGACATTTAGAAATATTTTATCTCTAACAGTAAGAAGATTGTTTAAAGATTGACCTTTAAAACTTCAGTGTAAATAAACACACACACACACACACACACACACACACACACACACACACACACACACACGCACGCACTATTATAAAGGGCTGGTGTCCACTTATATGTGAAAATTTTCAAAATATGTTAGAATTGTCTCCTCAGCCTATTCTGAGCCTTTCAATAATTTATAAACTAAATTAAAATTACACAATTTAATTTTTAGTCAAATGGATGTGAATTAAATATTCAAATTAGCTCACTAATACTTACAAAACAGGATTTAAAATAAACCATATATCACCTTCCAGATCTTCTCCATTGTACATATTTTAGTCCAATAGAAAATAACTGTCTTTTCCCCTTTAAGAAGTCCCGAATGAATCTCTTTAATGAAAACAGAGTAAGGGAGTAAGAGACTTAATCTACAATCATGACTTACTTTCTTCTACTAACTTTCTAAAACTATTACTCCTGTTGGAAGTCATTCCTACCTCCCAACCAGCATAATTCTCTCTACATTGTAAAATTCCTATATCTATATTTGTGTATTTAGTAGATTGATTACAGTCATTAATTTACAAATCTAATTACTCTCTCAGATAATGAGCTGTTTAAAATCCAAGTCTCTATTCCTCAGCATAGAAAATTAAAGTCCAAAGATGTCTACATTGCTTACAGAAAAGTGTTATGTTCTCCTAAGCAATTTGATTTAACAATTTACCAATTCTTCTTCCTCTTGAATGAGCAGCAAAGTAGCTTTTATCACAGAGCGATCAGCCAGACCTTCTGCCCAAAGTCTGGAAGTTTGAGAAATAAATAAACATTTATTCTGGTATGGATGCCAATGTTTAGGGCTCTTTAGCTTGGATGATCTCCCTAGAGTAATAAAGAAGACATGGTCTATTTCTGTCCTGTTTCTGTTGCACCACAATCAACTACATACAGTAGGTGCTCCATTAGTGCATGCTAAAACATGGTTAATGCCGGCACATGTCAGGGAACCGCCACTTAATGACAAAAGATTCATCTTACATTTTTTTTATTAACTTCAGGTGAAGTAAACTATTCAACATACACATTAAAATAAGCAGTTATTCCACTGTTGAGCTTGGCATCTGCCTGTCAGGATCATGTGCACCAGCGGCCTGAGGCAGCATGGCCAGGTGCCTAAGGGCATGGATGTCAAGGTCACACAGCTTCATTTCAGTTCCCAGCACCAACATTTCCATGCCATATTTGGCTCCCTGAGAGTCTTCATGTTTTTAGGGCTGTCTTCTCAGACAAAACCATGAAGGTGTAGTGTCTTCATGGAGGGATGCTGTGAACTTTGATGAGGTAACTCACATTTTCTGACAAAAATCACCTGTTATTCTGAGTAAATTCAAGCCACACAATTACTTGTTTGACTCAGTCCTGAGCTTTTGTGCAGCCAGAATTCATGTTTCTTTTGGTGGGTTTTGCACCAAGAATCTCACTAGTAAATAAGAAAACACACAGAAGGTATTAAATGCTGAAATGAATGGCAGAGCAGGTTTGTTCTATTTTTCACTTTAGGAAATTGAGTTATTTCAACAAATCTGAGCTTTGGGACTGAGGATAAAAATATTAGCAGACTGGATTAAGGGACAAGTTTGGAGACGGGATATATGTCCAAGAAAAGCACCGAATGCATGAATTCACACAGCTCTGAGGTTGCACACAGTCTGATTGACTAGTCAGCCTGTGGCTTTGCTGAGTCTCTCAGATTGCTCACAGTCACACCTGAGAAACGTTTAGCAGACAAGTAAGAAGCTAATTATGGGGCCATTTTAGTTTCCATTGTTACCATCACCTTTTGTCACAATTGTGGCTGTTATTTTCATAGTTCTAGATGTATAAATGTGTCTGGGAAATAATTCAGTGTAGTCTCACCCACACAGCTTTTGCAAAAGTCACCAGGTCTACTCTCACAGATTATGTATCACTTCCTCTGAAGGAATGACCTTCTGTGTTTAACATTCCTGGCTCCCCTAGCACTTACCTGTGAGCACACAGACCTCCACGCCTCCTACATAGAACGGCAGCCACACTGTCCATCACACTGCACTCCCTACACACGATATTTGGTAGCTCTGTGTTCCTTGGTAACTATATCAACAATGGATGTAGACAGCAAAATGTACTAATTTTTGAACTGTGGTCATCACATATCATATTTTTGTCAACTTAGCTTTCTTATAGACCATTAAAAATATGGGTTTCATATGGGGAACAAGGATAGTTTTGTTAATGAAGATAATATGGAGAAACATCTCTAATTTAATCAGAGTCTTCCTTTCACTCTCATTTAGCTTCTAACAGTTCCATGTTTTACCATTTTATGAATGGCTTTCTAGACTTGTTGATTAGAACCCAGTATGATACCGTTCTGAGGAAAGCTTTCCCATTGTTTTTTGTTTTGCTTTTGTTCTGTTTCTGGAGTTGTGTTTCCTATGTCTTAGGCTAGACCCACACTCCCTCCTAAGGGACTAAGGATTAAGGTTTCCCTTGAGCTCCTGCTCCCCCTGTCTTCTCCTCTCTGTTACAGGACTTACAGATGTGCTCCACCGCACATGGCTTGTTTCTTAATTTCTACAGATTAACATTTAGTCCTCATTTTGTCAGTTTACTGTTCTTTCTAAATATTTCTTGGTATAAATGATTTCATGCTATGAGTTACATGTTAAAATTTTAAACCAGATATGCTAAAAGAAATAATATCTTTTATTCTTTTAGCATGGTCCAGAATTGCCTGTGTGTCAATTCCTACTTTTCTGTTCTCTGCAATTTTGTAGGCACTTGAATTATATGATTCAGAATGCAAATAAACACTAGTGGGCTCAAGACTGTAGACCAGTTTTAGGATGCTGACAAACAATTATTGAGTAAGTTAAATCAATCTTAAAATTTTCTTGAGAAATGAATTAACCAAAACTGAGAATGGATGAGAAAACCTTATAGAAATTCAATAATTTGTAAGCTAATTAAAAATTGGTATATAATTTAAAATTAGACTGACGTGAGTTATCATGCATGAAAGACAATGTGCCAGAACACATGAGTTATTAAACCAGTATCTCATTTCCAGGCATGAGATATCCTATAAAATACTTGGAAGGGATACTCGAGATGTCTCTCCCAAACCACACATGCTAGTCTCATTGTTTTTGACTGATTTTCTATCATTAATATATTACCAAGATCCTATGGCTGAAGAGACCACATGGATTCAGAACATGAATAAACCAATCTGGAATTGAACAGAAAACCTTGGTCAAATCAGGCTACTGGTAAGCTTCCATAACGCAAGAAGGCACTGAGCAGGTTTCTAAAGGAGAAACCATCACTGCTCTTGCCCTCACAACACCAATCAGCCACACAAAATGGCCACTGCTGCAGTACTGGGATGAAGGTTATGGGGATACACAACTGGTTTCTTACTTATTTTGAGGCCTCCTGCTCCACAGAAAGAAGTGAGGCCTGGTATTACAAAGAGGTTATAATCCATGTCTATGGAGCTGGTAGGCCCTAAGAACCCACTAGTACTAGTTTGGTAAATCGCCATGCTGTCAGATTATGTTCTAAATATCTATGTTTACCCTCATAGATCAAGGCTGCCCTCCACCTTGGTCAGAAAAGCCTCTTTTGGCAGTGGGCCCCGGCTGAGTGAGCATGGGGCTTATGAAGGCAAAACCTATGGTAGGCACTTTCAGTTGGCATAGCTTAGGTGGCAGTTGTCAAGAATGGCGGGATTTATATTAATGTTTAATAAGAATAGAGGACAGATTTTTCATCTTGGTGTTTTTGTTTAATCTGGGAGCCAAATCTTTATGATTACAAAAGCACAACACAGTTCTTGGTAAGTACAGTAGTTGTCTAAGGTAAAACCTCAATTTTACCCTGAAGTCTGGTCAGGATTTAGCAAATGTTTTTCTTGCTTCAGTCTGAAACCTCAAGAGCTGAGCAGAATTGGGCAGCAGGCAGCCCAGGCCCTGGCTGAGGTAGGAGGAGGAAGTGCTCTAGTTGCCTTTCACCCCAATCACTAGCATTTCAGCATTGCCAGAGCCTGCTTGGACAAGCTGAGCTGCAACCTCCTGCTGGCCTGAGCCAGAGAGGACAGGCCAGAGCATCCACAGAAGGAATCTCCCCTTTGGGGATAATGTGCTGGCAGGACCCCATCCACATGAACTGCAACATCGTGGACTCTTACCCTACTGTGACCACTCCCTTCTGGTCAGTGGAGTATGCTGACCCTAACCTGGCTCTTTCTTGGAGGGGCTGCTGGGTTATCTCAGGCAGCAGGCTGGCCGGGCTAATGGTTGAAGGTTTACAGAATCAGATACAGGGCTGGGCCAGGAGAAATGCCTGGTGATGTTGTGCTCTCTGGCATCCTTCTCAAGTGACTATAGACTATAGAGCAGTTAGGAACACTTCCTGGCCCAGAATTAGGTTCTCATCTTCTTTCCTAGCATGTCTGTAGCTGCAACTGCCCAGAAACCAGTATGGAATTAATTACATGAACATGGAATTAATTACAAATTACTAAGACATAGTTTTTCTTTGTTTGGGTTGCATTTGTTTGTTTAGTTTGTTTTTAGTGTGGTGTGTGTGTGTGTGTGTGTGTGTGTGTGTGTGTGTGTGTGTGTGTGGAAACAGCCTAAGTGTCCCTCAATAGAAGAATGGATAAAGAAACTGTGGTACATATACACTATGGAATACTACTCAGCTATTAAAAACAAGGAATTCCCGAAATTTGTGGACAAATGGATTGAGCTAGAAATGATCATAATGAGTGAGTTAACCCAGAAGCAGAAAGACTCAAATGGTATATACTCACTTATATCTGCATACTAGCCCAAAGGACATGTCCCATGAAAGCATTCACTTACCAGGAAACTGGTGTCGGTGCCGCACCGTCCAGCATAAATAAGACGCCAACAACCAGACTTCTTCTCGAGATCTTTACTCAGGGTTAAGCTTAGTGGGAATGGCCCCAAAGAAGGGAAGGGCCAAGCTTAAGGACAACTCAAGGACCAATCAGCTCATGCTAGGCGTCACCTCCTCATAGGTCCGCGTCAGAGCAGGACTGCTCGTCATCAGATCACCAGCTACCCTTGCACAGCCTTTTGCCATATAAGGACTTGTTTATCTTAGAGAGTGCTTGCAGTTGGGATGGCGGAAGGCGGAAGCCTGCGCCATGTTAAGGCGCGGCACATCGCAGCTCTCCACAAACTGGGACAGAGGGGAGGACATCCCATTGAGACTCTGGATGAAAGAAGCATGGGAGAATAGCAAAGTAGAAGGATCCAGAGGGTCTTAGAAACCTACAAGTAGAACATTATGGTAGGCAGATATGGGCCCAGGGGTCCTGCTCAAACTAAGGCACCATCCAAGGACAATACAGGTGGTAAACGTTAAACCCCTACCCAGATCTAGCCAATGGTCAGAACAGTCTCCACAATTGAGTGGAGAGTGGTATATGACTTTCTCACGTACTCTGGTGCCTCACATTTGACCATGTCCTCTGGAGGGGGAGATCTGGTGGCACTTAGAGGAGGGACAGCAGGTTACCGAGAAGAGACTTGATACCCTATGAGCATATACAGGGGGAGGAGGTTCCCCCTCAGGAACAGTCATAGGGGAGGGGAATACGGGGAAAATGGGAGGGAGGGAAGAATGGGAGGGTATAAGGGATGGGATAACCATTAAGATGTAACAAGAATAAATTAATAAAAAATTAAAAAAAGAAAAAAAGAAAAAGATACCAGACAGGGAAATGTTCCATTATGATGTTTTTATGTCACTGTTTGCATTTTAGTGAGAAAGGAAAACCTGGCCATTGAGAGCCTTGGACCTTGCTATGACAACTGTTGAAGAGACTGGATTGGATTTGAAAGTAAATGTGTCTATTTTTATGAAGACATGAGAAACTGGACATTCAGCCAGACCTTCTGCATGGAACTAGAGGCCCATCTGGCTCAAATAGACACCCTGGTAAGGAAGGGTCAGGAGTTGGAGTGTTGTTTGTTCTGTTAAATATGTATTGTCTTGAGATAGGAAACTGAAAGCTGAGATATGAGGCAGGATCCCATGCCAGGCATCAGGTTACTTGGGGACATGTTAGTGTGTACATTTGCTAATGGTAACTCTGATATGAACTCCAGTGCCCCATATTTGACGACCTCCCCCTTAGTTGGGAGACCTGGTAGCACTCAGAGAAAGAATAAGCAGGCTACCAAGATGAACCTTGATAGCCTATGACCATATAGTGGGGGAGGAGGTCCCCCTCAGTCATAGACCTAGGAGAGGGGAATAGAGTGAAAGCAGGATGGAGGGAGGAATGGAAGGATACAAGTGATGGGATAACAATTGAGTTGTAATCTGAATAAATTAATTAAATTTTCCAAAAGACCATTTACAACAATAAACAAAAAAAGAAAGAAAGAAAAAGAAAGTCAACACCATGAAGTTGTCCTCTCCTCTTCACACGTGTGCTGCACACATACAGGGGATGATTCACACTTATGCCCTGGGGTGCTAAATGTCATTGCATTGCCATGGACTCTTAATTTGTCCATATTATATTGGAGGTGTGCACGATGGTCAGTGACAAACTCTAAGTTCTGTGAGGCCAAATGAACAAAAGGAAATTGGCTATGGACACTCTGCTGTGTGTCCACACCCACCTGCCCTTGTAGCTGAGGGTTTCTCTTTAGTTATTGAACTTGGTATCCATTATGACCACACAGCTTACATGACTTTATCTTTGAAACAGAAGATGTAACACATGATCTACTCTGGGCATCTGTTCTGAGTTACTCTTTCAGCAGAGCTAGTGTGCATTCTCCTAGCTACAGAAGGTTTTAGAACTTACACTTATGTTACGTTGGCTCTGTTTCTTAACAGTTAAACTTTATTATGCAACCCAACTAGCTTACACAATAGGGAAAACAGGTTAAAGTGAAAAAAGAGTGAGCCTTCCCGTATCTGTTCCAGGGGACGGGTCCCTAGGTGTCTCTGGCCTGTGTGCTGGTCCGGCCTGTTCACTGATCCTCTTTCCGATCCACATGCACTCAAGCCTGGTCTGAACCTGCTGCTCCTCTTTCCTCTCTGCCTAGGGGGATGTGTAGGAAAGATTGTAAACTTTGTCACAGGTGAAAGCAGTCTTGGCAGGCTTTGCCCTTGGAAACACCACGGATACTCCCTGAGATTAACCTTTGCCTTTCTTCTAATGTTCCTAAAATACTCCTATATTTGTATTCCTATAGTGAAGTCTTCCACATGGCGACTATGTGAGTGAGAATGGCCCCCATATGCTCATATATTTGAATACTTGGTCTACAGTTTTGTGGAACTGCTTGAGAATGACTGGAGGGAGCGGCTTCATTGGGGGAAAGTGTGTGACTAGATAGAGGTCTGCAGCTTCCAAAGCTCACGCCATTCACAGTTCTCTCTCTCTCTCTCTCTCTCTCTCTCTCTCTCTCTCTCTCTCTCTCTCTCTCTCTCCCTCTCTCTCTCTGTCTCTCTCTCTGTCTCTCTCTCTGTCTCTGTCTCTGTCTCTCTCTCTCTCTCTCTCTCTCTCTCTCTCTCTCTCTCTCCCTCTCCCTCTCTCTCTCTCTCTCTCTGTCTCTCTCTCTGTCTCTCTCTGTCTCTCTCTCTGTCTCTCTCTCTGTCTCTCTCTCTGTCTCTCTCTCTGTCTCTCTCTCTGTCTCTCTCTCTCTCTCTCTCTCTCTCTCTCTCTCTCTCTCTCTCTCTCTCTCTCCTCTTCTACTTGTAAGTCAGGTAAGCTTTCAGCTACTGATCCAGCACCATGGCTAACTGCTCCCCACCATAAGATAACGGACTCACCCTCTGACACTGTAAGCAAGCCTCCAATTAAACGCTTTCGTTTATAAGTTGTGTTGATCATGTTGTCTCTTCAAAGCAATAGAAAAGCAAATAAGACACCCTCTGAAACTATAAGCCTCAAAATGTACCCTTTCTTGTGTAAGTTGTCTTGGTCCTAGTGTCTTATCACAGCAGTAGAAAAGGAACTGAGACTGTCACTCCATTTAACCCCAGAAATAAGCAGGGGGAGGCAGGAAAATTGAAGTTAATATGTGCTTGGAAGATGGAGAAGAAAAAGGGGAGAAGAGAGGAAGAAACAGGAGGATGAAGAGGAGGAAGAAAAGGTACAAGAAGAAGAAGAGGAGGAGGAGGAGGAGGAGAAAGGTTGCTACCAAACCTGTCTTCATTTTTGGTTTATAAGTGACAATCTGTACAAGAGGTTTTCATTTTAAATGTTTACTTTATAAATAGTAGTAATACTGGAAAAAAGATGCAGACACAAGATGGAGATGTGCCATTATATCAACATCATAGAAGACTAGTGTTGTTAATTTAAAGGTAGTGTCTAATAAATGTTCATCACTAGCCCTATAATTATTATGGTAATATTTTCTAGTCAGTTATCAATCCATAAAAACATAAACAAGTTATATTTTCAAATAGCCTTGCTTCACCTGGGGCAGGGCAGATATTAATCACCCAAACTACCTTCCATATCTCTCTGCCCTCATCCCATGCCATCTGCTTCTAATAATTTCTATCCAGCTACCTCCCATCTATAATCCCAAATACTTGTTAATGATCTTCATCTGGGCCAAATCCTCCATCCATGCTGGCCATATGCTTCTTTCTCCACTTAACCCATGGCAGCAGCCTCCTTCCTTTTCCTTCTCCTCTTCCTCTCTCTCTTCCCCAGATCCTCGCTATCCTCAAGGCCTACAAACCTAAGCCACACCTATCCCATTTTCACTGCCCATGTCTGTTGGTTTTTTATTGGTCAAACAGGAAGGCATTTTTAAGCAAGGTTGCAAACATCATTTGGGGGTACGGGAGTGTGTTCATTTGGGCAGCAACCAGACCAATACCCCCAAGAGACTACTATTGCATAACAAATGTGAGGAAGGCCAGGTGGTGGTGGCATATACCTTTAATCCCAGCACTTGGGAGGCAGAGACAGGTGGATCTCTGTGAGTTCCCAAGGCCAACCTGGTCTACAAAGTTAGTTCAGGACAGCTAAGGCTACACAGAGAAACTCTGTCTTGAAAAAAAACAAATAAACAAACAAACAAAAATCCAAAAAACAAAACACAAATGTGGGAAAAGGAATCAAGTGGTTTTATCTGGGAAGAAAAATGCTTGTGAAAGTAACTTCACCTAATCCATAACTCTAGCCACATTGGCAGGAATGCAGTAGTTCTTAAAGCAAATGTTGAATTGACTATTAGGGTTCTGTAAGCTTCTATTTTACACTTAGCTCTATGAGAAAAGAGAAACACACTCACTGTCCCCACGCCCACACCACCTCCCACTCCCTGCTTCTTTAATACCCGTGTTTATTTTCTGTGACGGAATCACACACGGGTCCATTCTGATATTTTCCAATTCGCTAGTAGCTTTGTCTGCAATGTAAACTAATATGAAATGTTATTTCTACAACTCTCTACAATCTTGACTCTTTCATCTGTTGTCTGAGCCTGTACCACACATCATGTTTGAACTATATTTATCATTAAGCATGAACATCAGCAGTCAGAAATAGCGAATTCGCAATGACCTTTAAGTCATGTAGACACAGACACTAATGCAAGACGGGCAGAGAGGTGGGTGCTAATAGACTTTGTGAGCCTCTGTCCATTAGCAAATAGTTCTATTTCTATAGCTTTTTTAAAAAATGTATAATGTCTGTCTGTATATTTTATTTTATTTTTGTGGGTTTCCTTTTTTAATTAATTTATTTATTCACTTTACATCCCAATCATAGCCCCTTCCCTCCTTTCCTTCCAGTCTCACTATCCCTCCCTTCTCTCCCTTTACTCCCTCCACTACTCCTCAGAAAGGGGAGTGTCCACCAACAACAACTCACCCCAGCACATTAGTCACATCAGGACTGAGCTCATGCTCTCCCCCTGTGGCCTAGAGAGGCAGCACCGCCAGAGGGCAGCAGAGGACTTGTTAGAGAAAGCTCCTGCTCCCTTTCCTAGGGACCCACGTGAAGCTGGGAGCTGCCTAGGGCTGGAGAGAAGGTTCAGCCTTTAAAGCTTAGGCTCTCGACGACAATGTTTCTACTGCTTTTAACACTGTTGTTTTCTTACAAAATCTCCCAGCAGTCCTGCTTCTGAAAATGGAATTTTCGAGAAGAGATGTCCGGATGAGAACATGTTAAAGATACTTCAACAAGCTCCGATGGTTTTCAATGCTCCACTGTGATATAGTCAAGACAGAGAGATTTCAGTTTGGTCTGTGATTTGGAAAGTTAGTTTGGATTGTTTAGTCAGAGAATTCGGGGTTTTTGGGGTTTTTGTTTGTTTGTTTGTTCGTTTGTTTTGTTTTGTTTTATATGTTTGGGTGTGCTTTAGCTGATGCATTGTGCTGCCTACTAGTGGCAACAAGTTATAATCACATGTTTACTTTCCATCATTAAAGTGCTTCATGTTTTTTAAAAAATATTTTATTAATTTATTCATATTACATCTCAATTGTTATCCCATCCCTTGTATCCTCCCATTCCTCCCTCCCATTTCCCCCTTACTCCCCTCCCCTATGGCTGTGACTGAGGGGGACCTCCTCCCCCTGTATATGCTCATAGGGTGTCAAGTCTCTTCCTGGCACTCAGAGGAAGGATAGCAAATGCTTCGTGTTTTGATAGCATTAAACGTCTTTTATGGCACTTCTTCAGAACAGAAGTAACAGTAAGTCTTCTTTATGAAACTTGGTGCTTGCATGCCTTATAAATACATCGTTTTAATTCTTTTAAATGTGGTAAGCTTCTATAACACCTTCAGATACTAATACTGGAAATTTCATTAAAAACTGCACCTTATTCTTGACAATATCTGGAGGGGAGGGGGAAAGGAGAGGACAGGAAGAGAGGGAAGCAGAGAGGAGGAGAGGGGAGGAGAGAGGGGGTTAAAAAGAGGAGAGGAATTGAGCATCCTGTGTGCCTGCCTGCACCTGCTCAGCTCCACTCAGCTCAGCTCAGCAAGTGCCTGCATTGCTCATGAGAGGGCACTGAACCCTGGGGGACCGCAATAACTGGTGGTTGTGAGCTGCCTGAAGAAGGTGCTTGCGAACACATCTGTCATCTACAAGGGCAGTAAGTGCTGTTAACTGTTGAGCCGTCTCTCCAGCCCCTCATCCCTCCTGGTGTTCTTTGCTTTGGAAGGAAGGGAGAAGAATTGGGGAGTTTGAAACCTTCTTTCTGAGCATTAAGCTGCCCATTGGTCATACCTACTGACGTGGCGCAACTGAAGCTGCAGCCGCATCTCTCTGACATTTGGGAGTGGCATTCAGGCTAGTCACTGCACAGACTAGCAAGGGCTCTCTCCTGCCCCCTGCATTGTACATCTGATGCTCTCTGGTCTCAGAGTGAGTAGTCCCTCCAGTTTTCAACACATACATGTTTGTATGTGTGTGTATGTGTCTCTATGTGTATATGTGTGCATGTGTGGTTATATGTAGAGGTTAGAGATCAACTTTTGAGAGTTGCTTCTCTCTCCTACTACCATACGCGTGTGCCAGGAAAAAAACTCAGGTCACTGGCCCTTGCAGCAGAGCCCAGTGAGTCAGATCAACTACCTTCATTTCAGGCTTCTTGCTTGGGTCTGAAATTGTCTATAGAGCAGATAATTCCTGGTATAAGGAGCAGTGATGTTTTTACTGTGCATTGTGCCTTCCCCCAACCCCACTCCCCGTCTTTTCTTACATTGGTGCAATTTTCAATTCAGTCTCGAGGAAAGCACCCATATTTTCCATGAAGAATATATAGTATCATTTTTGCAGGCCCAGTGACTTGGTTGTCTTGTGGGTTTTCATAGTCATACTATTTTGGGGTGCTAAGTGTCTGTCTTTGCCCAATTTGTTTTGTCTCCTCAGTTCATTGCCTAAAATCTCTTAAAAGCCCACCACCAACCGTGGTGTCCTGCTGCAAGGCCACACCTCCTAAAGGTTCCATGACCTCCCCCAAACATGAGCACCAACTAGGGACCAAGTGTGCAGATAGATGAGACTGTAAGAGACATTCCTCATTCAAACCACAGCAGTGGAGAGAAAGTAAAATGAGAGGATGCCCACACACTAATGCTCAGCTCTGCTTCTCTCTCATACAGTTCAAAAACCCCCTGGCCAGAGAATGATGTTCCCTCAGTGGGATGATTTTCTCACTCTAGCCTCTCCTGGATGTACCCACCCACTAACCTGATCTAGATAACGCCTCATGAAAACTCCCTTTGCAAGTGATTCTAGATTGTGTGAAGTTGGCAACTGAAACAAGCCATACAGAAGTGGTTTGGGGTTTTTTTTTTGTTATTAACTTATTCAGATTACATCTCAACTGTTATCTCATCACTTATATCCTCCCATTCCCCCCTCCCTCCCACTTTCACACTATTCCCCTCCCCTAGGTCTATGAACCACCCACCCCCGTATGGTCATAGGCTATCAAGTCTCATCTTGGTAGCCTGCTTATTCTTTCTCTGAGTGCCACCAGGCCTCCCCACATGTTGACAGTGTCTTCTGCCTTATAGAGGTGGTTTTTAAGGCATCGGCTTTGCCCTTCTCTGCAGTGAAATCTCTAAGCGTCTGCTCTCACTGGGCCTGGTTTACAGATTCCCTGATTCACTAAGTCAGTACCCAGGGAATTCTCTACTACCCTTAGGCATGGGCAAGCACTTGTGGTGTAGTCTGCGGCTCTAGCACTGGAATTAATGGGTCAGGTTGTAACAGGAGGCCTGCACCTCGAGCTGTCCCTAAACTCTGAGGTTCTAATGTATTCCACACCAGAGCAATGATGGAGAGGCAAGGGGCTCAATCAAAATGCCCATTTGGGGAACAGGAACTTAATCCTGTCTTTTGGGAAACTGGTACCAGCTTGGGTTTAAATGTAGGAAAAACTGGTACTGGGTCCAGAGGGCTTCCTAACTCTCTGTCCGACTGTGCTGTGGTTGGTGACTAGCACAGTTTTTGTTCTTGTGGCTGGTTTGAAGAAGCCCTGTTTCTTGAGAGAACCATCTGGTTCCCTAATTCTGCATCTATTTATGCCCAAAGCCCTGTTGGGATCCCAACAATGAGCTTGAGGTCACTGCATCCGTTTGTTTGTTCCTCTTCCTGGAACATTGATTAAATGTGCTGTCTCTGACCTCCCCGCCCCCCCCCCAAGTGACAATGGAGTTTGGCTGCTCTTCCATAAAGGAAAAGAGTCAGAGTAGAGAGAAAGGGTGGCAATCCATCAATGTTCATCCTTGACGAAGTTCTGGAAAGGTTTCCTTCCCAAACTTGAACTGGTCTGACTTTTTTTTTTTCTAGAAACTAAACTCAAGAGAGACCCTGCATAGGTGGTTGCTATGCTGAGTGCCAAATATTTCTCTAGATGTGCAGGTCCCAGAACATCTGGTGGCCTTTGTAAGCCCTTCCTGAATCTACAGGGAGTCTGAGTCCATTGTGTTCTTCCGGCCAGAGAGGAAGGAAAGGTCTAACATGGCTGCTAACCTGCCCTGTGCCCCTTTTCTACCCGTTGATGCCCTCAGAGCCCCTCCTCCCTACCTGCTATGTGGAAGAAATCCTTCTATTTTTCTTCTTTTTCATATTGAGCAGTTTTGTCTTGTTGTTTTAGTGAAGTCACTTTCTTTGTCTCAATACCTTCCTTCTCTCCTCTTAGCTGTCAGTGGGACAAATAAGCCTGTCTTTAGAATTGGTTGCTGGTAGCTCTAGGTAACTGGCTGGGAAGTGCAGAAATGAGATGAGAAATATTTGTTCTTTCTTCCACCTTCAAGTCCTGATCCACAGACTGTACCTGCACTGCATAGGACCCAGAGGAAGGAATGGGGCTGGGCTCAGTTGGATATAAGGGATTATGGAGACCCTGGAGACCAGACCACTCTATGCCTCCTGCAGATAATGAAAAACAGAGCTCTTCAGCACTTCCTCCAACTGCAACTCAACAGCTGCTGTTCTGGGTGATTTTCAAGATACTTCTGGTTTCCTGTAACTGAAAGAAGTGATAGTATGCTGACGTTAATCTGTGAGTGGTTTTCTCAGAAGTCCTATCTACACCATGTGATGGACTTTATATGCCAATGTTCACAAAATTATCAAACACATCGAGCTACACAGCACACACACACACACACGCACACACACACACACATACACACACACACACACACACACACACACACACACACACACACACACATACACCCACACAATGGAAAACGCTATGAGAAGAAGAAACAATTTCAAGAAAACTGAAAAATAAGTTTTGCCACTGGGATGGCATGGAACAGCACTGTCTCAGACCTTTGTGAGTCTAAGACCAATAGTTAGGGTTTTTCTTTTTCTTTTCTTTTCTTTTATTTTATTTTCTTTCTTTGCCCTCTTTTTTAAATAAAAGAAGTAGCCTGGTCCTTGTAGATAGTACTTGTTATGCAAACGCTGGCTGATGTATAAGAGGTTATGGGACAAAGGGGGTGGGTAAAGTGAAAGATGGGGAAATTCTGATGTTTGCAACTCTGGTGAAAAGGATGGTAATGAAACCTCGCAATTGCAAAGTGGGATCTCCTGTAAGAGGGTGGGAACAATGCAAAAAAAAGAAGTAAAATTACTACTGACACTCTTCACAATTTTGCTTAAGGCATGCCTCACTGAGGTTCTTCTCACAGGATTTGCATGTAGCCATCAGAGGGCAATGGAGATCAACTTCGTCCATCTATGATTAAAAGACAGAAACCTACTAAAATATTTGATAGGAAGGAGAAAATCAAACATAATTAAAGAAAAACATGGGACTAGGCTAAGAAAGGGACTCACAGGGTTCTACCCCTCACCAAGGAGCTAATGGCAGTGGTGACAGGAGATGAGGGTCAGCTTTCTTCAGAGATGCAGCTCTGAAAAGAATGTGAAATTGGGAGGGGATAAGAGACAGAAACAGAAGAGCTGGAGGTAAGGTGTGGGAGGATTAAGATCAAAAAATATTGTGTCTTGTATATGATATTCTCAAAGAATAAACTTTAAACACATTTTTAGAAAAATATGCTGCTGCAGGAACAACCTGTAGTCCAAATGAGTCTCTAATGCATGCTTGAAGAGGCCCGTAGTATTGACTTCCTTAGAAAGAGAATTTTATTTTGCAGTTATGTTATTCCCTTCTGTGACAAAATAAAAGTAACAAATAATAATACCCTATAAAGAAACAGGAAAAAAACTAGATAGAGCCAATGCCTGTTAATTGTAGCTAGTTGCAGTATAACCCAATGTGGTTAAGAAAGCCGCCCAGGCTTAACATTCCACACACTGCTGCCAACCCCAGAGGCTGTCTGTGATCCTGGCTTCTGCCAAAGGTACTCTCCAGTTAAAACAGCCAACACCCATATTTGTCTAACAAAGCAGAGAAATGCCTTTCTGTTCTCACAGAGCCAAGATCTTCCTCATTAGCTGTTATTCAAGTCTGTACAGAGCCTCCTACCTGTCCTTGTTATGTTCCTGTGGTCAGCGGCACTTCCCCCTGAGGTAGCTGATCTTAATCACCAGAACACCATGTTTCTTGACACAGAAACACCCCATTCTGTGGAGGACCTACATGGCTGATTCTTCCCAGTTCTGGGAATAAAATACATATCCCTTTGTATATAACGCTTGAAGGGTGAGGACTCATTTACCTGAGAAGAATTTTAAGTGGGTCAAAGGAATGAAGTTAGCCACCAAACAACTGAAAAAGTTAAAGCTTGCTTTTGAGTGCCTGTAGCTTTGGTAGGATAATAAATTATGTAGAAAACTAGTTCCAGTGTAGCTTTTGTCTTTTGTTGTTGTTTTGCTTTTCGAGGGGATTAAACAGTTTCCAATTAACCTCTGCTAAAGTTTCTATATTAAATGTCTCCCAGCAGCCTATGTGCCTTGGCACAGTTGGTTGAGAAATAACAGAAACTTTAAGACCTGGAGTCTACTGGGAAGAGTTTTAATCACTGGTGTCAATGCAAGAACACAGCTCTCACCATAAAGGGAATAAGAAGTAGTTTATTGTGAAACCATTTGGAGTGACACGACGCAGGAACACAGATTCAGGTTACTCCAAATTCCATGATCCAGCATGGAAACAATTTTGTGAAGTTTTATACTTTGACAGAACAAAGAACGTCATAAATCAAGGTGAGTTTAAAATACACTGGTAGGCTCATCAGAGAGACAGGGAGCAATAGTCTCTCCTAGGGCCCTCAGGTACTATCTGATGACATTATTATCTTGTGGGACCTAGTAGTCTACTAAGCTAATATATTCCAACAGTCTTTTCTCTACTAGTCACAGGGTGTGTTAGATCAACACAGAAGTAGTCTAGGAATTCAGGGCTAAAGGTGGCCTGAGATGAGGTAGTTAGCCTCCAGACTTGCAGCTGCTGTGCCTATTTCACAAGACTCCCCAAAAGACCACCAGGAGGCGAAACCGATGCAAGCACAAGAGGATCTTTAGTTGCGGCTGGAGTCTGGCTCTGACAGTCACCAACACAGTGGGACCAGGAGAAGAACATGTAGCTCTGAGCTGAGGGTAATTTATAAGTCCCTTTCCCTCTCAGTGTGCCCAAAGCAGGGGAGTTCCAGCCTGGCAACTGCTTATTGGTTGAGATATGAAAGGGGATGTTGTGTTTTAAAATGACTGGTTGTGAGAGGGCACCAAAACTGCAAATGGCCCTGGTTCTCTTTGTTCTCTCTGTAGGCTGGTTTCCTACCAACCATACCTGCTATGGGTGGAAAGGAACGCAGCAAGACTGGCTTCTCCCCACAGCTGGTCAGACATTTATCATGCCTGGTCTTTCCTGTAGGCGTATTTCTTAACCTTTGCCCCAGAGACCCTGAAATCCAATTTCAGTTCTTCTGGTCTGTCACAACATACCAACCTCTCTGTACTGCTGAAATTCTCATCAGCCAGTCTTTGCAGACGTAGCTTCTTTTTAAGAATCTCCACTGACCCTGGATTGCAGTTTCTGCAGATTATGTGAGGTCTTTCGTGCTTTTCCTTTCACTTCTTACCTGGGGTGGGTTGGGAAATTCTGATCTACCTCATAACCCCTGATCCTGATGGGCTGCCTGATTTAACACAGGCCCAGAAGCAATGAGGCCAACAGTCATGGTCTGAAACCTATGCAACTGCTACCGAATGAGCCTCTTCTGTTTCTAAGTGGACCACATCAGGTGCTTTGTCATAGCATGAGAAAGTTGATACAACTTCCTTTACCAAGTAACTTTACCCTGTATTTCTCTGAAACAGAAATCTCTCTATACCTTCCTGGTCTGTTTCTTGTTCTTCCCATAGACATGATCTCACCTACTCATCCTCCTCCACCTCCTCGTTGGTGCCAGAAAATTCCCCAGGCTTTTAATTCCATGGATGCATTTAATAGGGGCATAATAATTCTTGTGGCCCTTGTATCACAGTGGTCTATCATCAGGATATTCCAAATATGCTGTGAGAAAGTCAGTTAAGTATGGCTTGTCTGAATTAAGGAGTGAGTTCAAAGCCTGTCTGGACAAGTCAGTGAGAACCTTTCTTAAAAAGCCAAGGATGAAGAAGGCCAGGCATATAGATCAGCACTCTGTAATAGAGTATTGATCTAGCATTTATAACCCTCTGGATACTATATCAGTATCACGGAAAACAAAACCACATGTTAACATGATGTATCACTCTGTGTAATTCAAGGGGTCAGAATCATTCCCAAAAGCCCCAGCTAGGGAGTTTCCACAAGTCATTTCTCACACATCCTGAGATGAGGCTGGTCTACATGGAAATAAAATCCCTAAAGTCCAGGGTGACCTACAAGCAAGACTAGAGTGTTGTGAACTAACCTGGGGAAAGGAAGACAAAAGTGATCTTAGTTTAGGCACACTGTGCTGGGGGAGGGAAGGACCGGGGTTTGTTGGAAGGCTTCAAGGATTTTAGATGTGGCCATCAGCCAGCAACAGATGGGTTGGGCTTAGCAAACAGTTCTGGGAAAAACCCTGCAGCAGCTGCCAGGGTCACAGAGGAAGCTCTTTGTTCTGTGGCTCTTAGCTCACAGTGTAAAGCAGGGGTGGGGAGTAGAGAGTTCTAGATAAAACCCAGACATTTCCTGCTTTTATTATTTTCAAAATGAATAAACTATGAGAGCAAAGGATATGAAGACAAAGGTTATGTTGTCTTTCTGACAGTTTTACCACTGCCTAACAGTATGATTAGCACACAACAGCTGTCCACCTAACTGCTAGTGTAATGACTGAGTGCTTTCTCACCAAGGCCTGGCCATACCAGCCAGCTAGCATCGGTACACCTAGGACCCGTCTATACATGTGGATTCTAGATAACTGTAGCTTTTCTTCCACAGATGCAACCATGATGTGTTGCAGTATTTTACAAAATAGCTGATGTTTTTTATTAAATAGCATAACTATCAATGAAAGAAACAAACACTTGTTATATTTTAGAATAGCCTTATCTCACCTAAGGCAAGGCAGATATTACCTCGTAAGCTAGCTGTACTACCTCTCAGGCCCCCATACTATGCCATCTGCTCTAGTATTTTCTATCTGGGCTACTTGCCACAAATAAACTCAAATACTTGCTGATGTTCTTCATCTGGGCTGCTTTCCTCCACCCATGCATATCTGGCCATGTGCTCCTACGTATGCTAACCCACCTCTGCTCTTTGCTTCCTTCTTCTTCTGGTACCTATATCCTTCTTCCCATGATCCTCCTTTTCTCTAAGCCTTCAAACTTTGGCCACACCCACTCCCCTCTGCCCCGCCCAATTGTGTAAGCATTTATTCAGCCAATCAGGGCTAACTTGGAGGCAAGGATTTCAAACATCATTTGGGGGTATGTGAGTCTAGTAAAACACAGCAAGAAGACCTGGGGGGGTGGATGATTAAAACTCAAATACAAAGCATCAGACCATGCTGTTACATTCTCATTCATCACGAGAGAGCCCAGTGAATAGACTAATAAACAAGAAGAGCCCGTTCTCCACTTCTGAGGACTTTGACACCTGGGCAAGGAGATTTTCAACTGCCAACAGTGAGAAAGGCCTGCAGAAAATGGAGCTAAGAGCTTGTGTTCGTTTTGGTTTGCATTTTGCAATTGCAAATTGGTTTGCAATTGACTTTGTGATTCAAATACCAAAGAGTCATTCTAAAGTACTCTCAAAAGCGAAGTATTTAGATGCATAAAATAAATAAAAGGCAAAAAGATCAGGGTGAACAGGCGCTTCAGGAGAAGAAAACGAGTAAAAACCATCTTAAATCCCAGGCAGGGTTAGGGGGTAGAGGAGATAATATAGGCCAAGTGAAGGAAGCTTGACTAGAGTGTGGACTTGGTTACTAATGATGTTATAAATACTCATCAATTGAAAAAAACATAGCCTGCTAATGTGAGATGTTCATAATAGAAGAAACTGGCTGTTGGTATATGGCAACGTTATGCTCACCTTGATATTTTGTTGTGACTCAAATACTGATCTAATACAAAAGGGGAAGGGCATGTTAGAGTAGAGAAACTCCATCTCCAAGCTCTGACGTGTTTCTCTATGTGCAGCTTCAGTATCACGGGGCCAGTACGAGCTCCCCTTAACAAGAAGTGTATGTTATACTCTAAACGATGTCCACGTGCACCTAAGTGGAAATTAATGAGTTTTTCAGAAACTGGTATAACATGCAGTCTTTACCCTGAGAAAAATCACAACCCTTTTAGAGGTTTCAAGTTAGCCAACTCAACTGCATCTCTGGAATGTAAACTCTCATTGTGTGTTTGTAAATCACAGAGATTCCATCCCTGCCTCATGTTGGCGGCCTTGCGTGCATTCCTTTGACATCCTGGTTCATGGCCCCTCCATGACCCGTGGATGCTGCTGTGCTGTCCTTATAATACAAGCATTGCCATATGAATCACTCAATCGCCAATCTCAGTGAGATGTTGATGGTTTATTAGAACGCCACACGCCATGACTGGCCATGCTCAGGGACCTTATGGACTCAGGAGCCAAACTATGATGCTGGTCTGTTTCTAAGACAGGATTTTATACAGAAAACTGTAGCCAGGTAACAATCAGGTAACCAGGTGGGGAGCATTACATCATTTTGACCAGTTAAACATAAGAAGAATCAATTTTCTTCTCAGCACAATGTCCACATAGCTAGGCAAAGCATTTTAAGTTGATTGCCTGGGGTTTTAGCATAGGGGAGCTCTTTGGGATTTTTCCAGTTCTCTGGGAGTAAGGAACATGGCAGGATGTTGTGGTCTTAACTCTAATAGAACTTCATTTATTTTTAAACCAAGCTGAATAGGCATTTATCATCTATTGTTGTATTCTAAGCAACAAGCATTGAACCCTCCTGGTTTAGGCATGTAAGGCCTGGGAACTTGAATTTAATTTCACTTTATGATCAAAATGGAAGACTGAAGGCAAATGGCTTCTGATATGCTAAGAGCGATAATGGGTGTTAACAGAGAAATCACAGTGGTGCTAGGAACTAAAGCATGTCTCAACAGAAGGGCTGTAGAGTTTAAGCAGGTTACAACATTTCCGCATTTGAGTTTTGTCTTAGAGTCAAATCGTTGGCTCTGAATCATCTCTTGCTTATTAAGAGACAAGGGAAGACCTGTGGTACATGCAAACCAAGTGTCTCTAGGGGCTCTTAAGAGAATAGTCTCTTTTATCCCAAGCAGATTAGACAATTTTATCTGGGACCTAAAACAAGTTTTATTGTTCTGTAAGTCTTCCAAAATTAGAAGTGAATCCCATGGGCAAGAGGTTGTGTCATTAAGAAACTTGATCATTTATCCCTTATGCCAGGGAACCTTTTTTTTGACTTCACATTTCAGCCTTTTAAGTGGCACAATAGATGACCTATTTTCTTCTGTAACTACTTCCAGCTGACATTAGGATGTCATTATCAGGGCCCAGGAAGGCTGAAATGCCGGTCAAAGGCTGGGCAATGGGACAGTTATCAGAAGCATCCAGTTAGTTGATACAATTGAAAGATGGGGCAATCACTTCAGCTGGACTGATTTACATCAGCTTTCAGGAAAGCTTTCAGCAGCTTACAGTGCACAGATGATCCCTGCATAGATTCTGTCAGCCAAGGGAAAATCTGTTGAGACAAACATAGACTAGGACAGAATTAACATTTTTTAGTAAATCAGGAAGTTGAAGAATTCGAAGACCAGGTGACATTTTGCAGTTTTAGGAACAGGTAGGTATATTTATCTGGAGTCAACTTGACTTGTGTCAGATGAATCCAAGTTATTCTTTGAAGCTTATAAAAATCTTTTTAAGTTTATGAGAGGAGACAAGTAGGCAAGGAGACAATTTTGAGTACCTGGAACAGGAGAGTGGGTTTCTTTTAGATAAAGGAACAGTAAGTAAAAACTTACTTTTTTATTAATCCAGTTTTTTAATGCAGCAGAGACCTGAGAATGATAAATATAGCAAGAACTATTTTAAATATCCCATGTATCAATTAAAATGGCAGAGGCTTACCCACTATCCAGCTGGCCATCCCACTAGGCTCCCGTGATGTTGGTGACTTCACTGGGCATACAGGTTCCATTCAGTATTAGTTTTTGGCTGTCAGGCTCAGCAAACCTGAGAAAGAGGGTGGGGGGAGGAGCATGAGAGAGAATGACATTACTCTTTTTAGGTAGCATGGGACAAGCAACTTTCCAGCTGTCCTCTTTGTCCATAGTTTGTTTATGCTGAGCCCTAGCAGAGGACAAGGCATTAAGGCAGTCTGCTCAGTGATTAGCACATCACAATCCAGGTGGAGTAGTCAGTGCCTTGTTTATCTTCTTGGAGACCTTAGGATCACTGCTAGGAGCTGGGGTCTCAGCTATAGTAAAATATATTTATTAAACATTTAAATGTCATATTCAGCAGATCTCTGAAGTGTTTGAGGACCAGCCATCTATTAAGTACAGCCAAGACAACAAACTATTTATATTTAGTTACCTATCGTAGGCTTAACCATGAAAACATAACACAAGTGACTAAACAAAGCTTAATCTTGTAATTAACGACATCAGTTTCTAGCATGACTTTATTATAAATATACTTTTGAACATATTAGAGGATCTGATCAATTATAAGGTGACTGACCATCTTTGAAAAAAATATAAGAGGACAAACAAAGCTCATACTGGTAATCAATTATGACCATATCATTAGTGGTGAATATTCCAATGTATATTATCATTTAGGAGACAACCAACAATCAACCAATATATCTCAATCATCTTTAACAGTCTATAATAAAATGATAGCCATTGAACTGAAGCTCCTTGTTTATCTAGATACATAAATATAGAGACTGGGGATTTCCTTGATCCACATGTAGTATAGTATTATAGAACATAACAGTTCATTGTATGACCTAGTTTACAAAATGAAGAAAAAAAAGTTTTTTCTTTATGTTAGGAAAAACAAAGGAACCAAATTTTATATACCCTTAAGTCTGTCTCCATTAGCTTAAATAAGACTTCATGAGCTAGTAACATTTTTTTGTCACTTTTAATGTAATTTTTTAAACATGCATACCTCTGTTGTTGCGGTAGTTGCCAGGATTTAGTGATGTTTGCAAGTTATACAGGGTATACAAGATTAATGTCTAAGACCGATTGTCCTGTCGACCCTCTGTATGCTTTATTGATCTCTAGAGAACATAGAGAAACACAAACCAGCTAGAATGTATTAATGCCTTAGGGAGTGTCTTGATTTTATTTTCAGAAATTTAAAAACATTTAATACCCTAAGAGTCATGGAGTTTATTTTGAAAAACCACTGGCATATATATTCCAAAGCATCTAGAGATGCTTTTTTATTGTTGTAGTTTCTTCTTTTTAAAGTAAACATAGAGTATTTTTAAGGTTGTTATGCTTCTCAGTATAGCCAGTAACAAAATTCAGGGGAACATTTCTATAGACCATAGTTTAAAAGCTGTTTTTGAAGACAATCAGACTGGAAGCCCTCACACATCTGCTTTCAGGGCCCTCATCATCATCCATGCTGCCACAAAGCAGGTGGAAGGTGAGGTTCCTTATAGCAGCCACAAAGGGAAGCTTATTTTCTTCTATGATTGGAACGTCAAGCTGGCCTGGCAAGGTCCAGTTAAAGAATCTGGTGCAAAGCACAAGGGACTGATTAAAATACACAGCCTTTCTGAAGAAAATGAAGCTAGTGACACTGAGGTGAATGTGAGTAAGAAGAAAAGAGAAGGGGACACCCTGAAGGATCTCATGAGAACTCCAGGCACCGCCAAGGTCATGGAGGCCCTCGGAGAGTACCTGAAGGCCCTTAAGACAGAATTTACAACAGGAATGATTTTACCAACAAAAACTGTAGCAACCCAGGAACAGATTCTTTAGAGGAAACTGACTGAAAACATATTGCAGATGCAGGAATCCCCAGTGGCCCTGGGTGTGAAGATTCCCACAGTGGCCTTGCACTTGACGGAGCTGTATCTACAACACCTCCTATACTATTAGGTCACACTTCTTACAACATAAATGAAGTTCCTTGCCATAGGTCACACATGGTGAAGTATGGAAGTCTGCACAGAGTGGCACCCAGAAAGCCACGTGTACGCTTCTAGGTAGGAACCAAATTGGAGGTGGGGGTGCACACTAGTACCTAAAACTAAGTATTAGGTGTGTGCAAGCCAGCTACAGAAGGCCAAGTTAAGCGCAAGAGAGTGATAAATATGGTGTCTTCATTTGGATTTGTCTAAGGCCATTTATTAATAGAGTGAATGGGGTTGTGGTCGAAGCCATCATGAAAAATGTTGACTACAAACCAGGCCTACCATTACTGGACGTCACTCTGTCCTGTGAAACTGAATCAGGAGAATGGGAGTTGAAGGCCCGCCTGGACTACAAAGTAAGCACAAAGCCATCCTATGCAACACAGCGAAGATTGTCTTGAATATAAAAAGTAAAACAAGGTTCAGGGATGTGGGTCTTTGGAACTATACTCGTCTAGTAGGCACAAGACCCTAGATTCAGTCCCTAGTACTTCCAAAAGGGGGGATAGATGAAAGAAGGAAGGAAGGAAGGAAGGAAGGAAGGAAGGAAGGACAAACAGAAAGAAAGGAAAAGTTGGTTCCATACTACACCACTCTCTAAAATGAATTCTTGGAAATTATGGAAAAATTAGATTGTCTTGGCCATACTTCATGAGATAATCTTACAGAAAATATTTTTTCACAGCACCCAGTTTATGATCCAAATTCACTGTGTTGCTTGACAAGTAATGAAACTGCTTGCATAGTTAAATATGATACCACTCAAGATAGAGCTTGTTGCCTAGCTCCTTGCTAAGCTTGTTCCTGCTTGTTTGGATTGGCTTGTATTTTGCAGACCTTGAAAAATTACAGTGTGGTTAGTGATGTTAAGCACATTCTCATATACCTGTCACCCATTTGCATGCCTTTTGAATAAAATATTGTTCACACCCTCTGTCTACTTAATCTGGTTACTGCTCCCTTGATACCTCATCTGTGTATAAAGTATTGTAAGAATTCATTTACCCCGATGAATTAGTTAAATGAGTTAATGACTACCTAAGACTGATGAAACACACCTGTGTTAGTGTGGGTGCTTCCACAGCAGACTGCTCTGTGGAATGGTAACTGGGGCAAAGAACAACACCATCAGCATGTACATATATTCCACAAAGTGACTGCATGGGAAAAAAATTAAAAAGAAATTAGTTCCACCTACAGACTTCTTCTTTATGAACAAGTGCATCAATTGCTTCTATGCCACTGCTCCTGCTGCTACTGCTGTTGATGGTGGTGGTTAGAGGTGGTGGTGGTGGTGGTGGTGATGATGATGAAGGTAATGATGGTGATAATGGTGATGGTGATGAATACCAGCTTCTTCCATCTCACCACTGACTCTCTAGGGCTTTTCCAGGATTTCTGCACCATACTGAGGCAGTTGAGTTTCCTGGGTTGGGCATTGTCTACTTTTCCCCCTCTCCAGCATGCATTCTCCACCTCATGTTGGATCACCCAGCCAGATTAGTCAACCAGTACAATAAGGCTTTTGTTGGGACTTTCTTCCCAAGTGATTCCAGGTTGAGCCAAGCCAAGAGCTGAAGTTATCCACCACAATCTCCTTTATAGTGTATATCCTGTTGGTTCTGTTTCTCCAGAATACATTGCCTGATGCAAGGACCTGTTGCTACAGACACCCTTGTTGTTGAAATAATCATAGGCTCCTCTTCTGATCTGAAGGATACAGTGGGGGGAGAAGAATTACTTGGCTACTGGACATTTCTTCAAAAGCTGAAGAAGCCAAGGCATAAAAACCAGGGCCATAATATAAAATCAAATACATGTATAATCTACTGAGAATAACTGGTACAGGGAGAGATGAAACTGGGCCATACTCAGAGAGACAAGACTTCCATGTGCCTCTGGAGAACCTAGAGGAGAATAAAAGACCAAAACCATGAACTTGGACACAGAAAGGGATCTGTCAGGGACACATGGGGCTTGGTGGTAGGGTACAAGGGAGGGTTATCAGTCGTCTGTGGCAGAAGGATTCACTGCTCCACACAGCTGGCTGGAGCAGCCTGAGCAGTTCTTTGTGGACCTCAACTCAGAGGAAGCTGATGGTCTTATTTCTACTGAAGAGAAAAAAATCATGACAAGTCAATACCAAGTAAAGTTGGAATTAATTTTTTTTTTTAGTTTGAATTTAAGCATGAGTGGTAGGGTATGGGGCTTAATTACAGCAGTGTTGCACACCTCACCATGGGGCATGGACTGACACATTAAGCCTATGTATTTCTACTTTAAGTGTATGTGTGTCTTGCCTGCACGTATGTCTGTGCACCAGATGCATGATGTTCTAGTGGAGGCTGGAAGAGCTCATCAGATCCTCTGGAACTGGAGTCACACATGATTATGAGCCACCAGGTGGGTGCTGGGAACTGACTGAACCTGGATCCTCTGCAATAGCAGCCAGTGCTCTTGACATCTGAGCTGTCTCTCCAGTCCATGCTAACATGATTTTTGAGCTTACATGGCTCAAAGGATTTATAGTTTTTAAATAGTTTTATCTCTGGAAATTTCTTTAGTAAATAAGAACATAAGGGGGTTTTCTGGGGTGCATTGCGTCAGGTGTACACACTGATAAGGTACCAGGAAGTCCTCTCTTATGTTGTAACTATAAACATGGCTAATCTTGCTTGTGGTGTTCTTAGAAACTGTTTACAGATGGAAGAGAAGGTTAAATCTCAAAGTGACATATGCTTTCTTTCAAATGTGGTTCCTACCACTTTCTCATGTTTATTTGGAATATATGTATATATATAATGTATGTTGTGTGTATGCATGTAATAGTCACAGCATGTTATTGTTAGTTGTGCTGGAATTCTTGACTCTCAGACACTGATAGATTCAGAGACCTGGGTGAGGAGTGCTCTTTTCCTTTCTGTGTCGCTTTACTTTTCCATGGCTTTCTATCTGGACTCATAGTGGAGGGAAAAGACAATTGAGCATCACTATCTTCATGCCTAATAGTGTCACAGTGGAACCCATTCTCTTGCAATGTACTAGAAAAACAAATAAATTCAACGTCCTAATAAAAAGAGCAAAGGTGGACTTCTATTAGATGCTTCCATACAGAATTAACCCAAAATACAGAGCATACATGTAGGCTTTTAAGCATCAGTGCTTTTAGAAGAGAACAATCTTCGATATGATTCTAAAAGAGAAACTAGACACCATCAAAGGCAAACACTACCATATCTGAAAAGATACCACTGAGCAAGTGCAAAGCAGGCCCCCAAGTGGAAGAAAATGTTTGAAAACCATGTGTCTGATAAGAAATTTATGTGTGGGGTATATAAATATCCTGTACTGTTGAAAATTTAAAATATAACCCATTTTTAATGTGTATACAGGTGTGTACAGGGGCCAGAAGATGAAAATGGGTCCACTGTAACTAAAGTTACAGGCAGATAGGAGCCATACCATGTGCCTGCTGGGAACTGAACTAAGGTCATCTGCAAGAAGAACAAGTGCTCTTAACCACTGAGCCACTCCAGCCCAAGATGATCTACTTTATAAACAGAGAAAGAGCCATCCACGATGGCATATGGCTGTGAACACAGCACTCAGAACTTTGAAACATAGCAAGTTCCAGGCCAGCCTGGGCTCCCTAGTTAGTCCCTATCTCAAACAAAACAAAAAATAAAACAACAATGAAGAAGAAAAGAGGAGAAGAAGAAGAAGAAGAAGAGGAGGAGGAGGAGGAGGAGGAGAATTGGAAGAGAATGATTAAAACTTTTGTTAAAAAGGAATTTAGAGTGGTAATGAAGACACCCAGGCAACAGGTGGTACAAACTGTACATTAAAAAGTTGAGTCAGCATGAGGCTCACTTCATGTTGGGGTGGAATCTTCTTCAGTCAATGTTGGCAACAATGTGGAGACATGATAAAATACTCGCCATACAATGGTGGTGGGATATAAAATAGACTGTCACTTTGAAATACAGACTGGCACTGGGAGCCCCTGAGAGATAAAGCTCAGAGGACAGGATGACTTAGTGTCCCACTAGTATATACATTGTATAGAAGAAGAGGTAAAAGTGCACACGCACACAGACACGCATGCATGTAGATCCACATACCACTTGTGCCCATGACCACTCTTTGGATACTTGTTTCTCTAGAATTGCAGAATCGTTTCTTTCCTTATCCAGTTGGCCCCCTTGGGCTTCGGCCCTTGGTCATGTCCTCCCCACTTTCCTAGCTGTTGGACACCAACACCCAAAATGCTGTTCATCTGTGTTCATGTGGCCCAGCATACACTGGGGTCAGTACTCAGGTTATAAATCTCTCCTCTCATTCATTGCAATTGCTGTGGGTCAATGTGATGTGTTCATTGCTGAAACTTGTAAGACTTTAATGATATCTTCCTTAGGTTCAACAACTTTTCAGGTGCTATATTTTAATGTTACCACTTCTGTTTTGTTTTTTTGTTTTCTGCTTCTTTTTTTGTTTGTCTTTTGTTCTTTGAGACAGGGTTTCTCTATATAGCCTTAGCTGTCCAGAAACTCACAGTGTAGAGACCAGGATGGCCTTGAACTCTATGTTCTGCCTGTCTCTGCCTCCCAAGTGCTAGGATTAAAGGTTTGAGCCAGCACTGCCTGGCCTTTCTGCTTCTGTTTTTTAAAGGAAGACAGCAAAAACAGTTCTAAATATTTACAAACATTCTCTTTGTGCTGGGCCCTGTTAACATAACAGTGTGTAAAAATATATGTAGACTCTCATATCTAAAACCTACCCTCTGCTCAAGATCAAGCACTGATATTTTCAAACCAATGTCCATCCAAGTTCCTTTCTAGAACATACTATCTCCAGACAAGCAGATTCCCAGTTGTCATTGAATCAATCTAACTTCCCGCAATACCAAAATCTTTCTAGCAAAGTAAACACGGTAAAAATAAAAATTTAAACTAATTTCTTTAGGGCACAAATACTCATCCTAAATACCTTAGGACTATGGTCTTTTTTTTTTAATTAATAATAGGTATTGTTGTCACCTAAAAGTCATAGGGTAAATGGCCTATTGTTCGTGCAATTGCAGTTTTATAGGCATTTATCTGCTGTATGTAATCCTTTAAGAGTTAAAGGAGTCAATAATAAATATCAAAACCTCTAATCTTCACCTGCAAGCTATGAGATACAGTTACTTACATTTATCTGAGTGGACATGCATCTTTTAAGTTTGTTGCTATAATCAGAGGCAGACAAAGAAATGTGTTTTGCTCACAGTAAATTCAAAGTTCCTGCTAATTGTGACACAGAAGACACTGGAATCAAGTAAGTCATGTTATCTCACCAAAGGAGATTTTTCATTCCAGGAGGAGGGCCTTCACAGCCTGGAATTTGTCTTGCTTTTCCTTATGCTCAGTGTTGAAAAAAATATTACTAAAGTGTATAGCCAGGAAATACTTGAAGTTTCAGGCAAAGCAAATTCAGTCATAAATATGAGCATTGGGTTTTCAGAACTTACAGTCTTATCTGCCCAGTGCCATTCATCCATTCACAGACTTTGCCTTGGCTCCCTGCTCTGCCTAACCCTCTGGTCAGGAAGGCCTATGTGTCCAAACAAGAAATCATTCAAGATCGTAACAGAAAGAATACCAATGTGGCTACAATAAATATCCTGATATTTACTTTAATCATACATTTGTCTCCTCATTTATACCCTGCCACACATTACATCTTTAAATATTAGACATTAATTTTTAGCTTTCCAAGTTGATCTTTCAGCTAACATACTAATTGAGTTTGTGTGGCATTTTCATATGCTTTTCTCATACACATGTGATGGTGAAACTTGTCCTCACTTCCCTCTCCCATCGCTTCTGCATGTCATCCCCTGAGTTCTGGTTAATTCCTTTTTATTTTTTTTCCTCCCTGCAATTTACACTTCTGCTTCCTTGTCACATGTACTCCATGACACTTCTGCTTTCTTGTCACATGTACTCCATGACACTTCTGCTTTCTTGTCACATGTACTCCATGACACTTCTGCTAAACTTGAGAACTGTAAGGAGGAAGGACCAGTTCTACAATTCTAGATTTAAAGCTTCGTTTTGTATTTTGGGGCGCACACAGGACTGGCCTGTTAGCTATCTTACCCTAAGCCTGGATTTGAGGAAGCAGCCTTGCTTGCCTCTTGAATTCTTTTTTATAGGAGACACAAGGTTTTCAGTGAGAGAGTTGACTATGCATACATTGTTAGAAAGATACAATGAAAGGGAAGGAAAGGGTAATGGATGGAGTCACAAGTTTAGTGCAGGCTGAGAAACATGCCATTCAGTTTACATCAGATCTAAGAAACAGAAACTTATTCTTAATTACAAATAGAAACGTTATCGTGCAAGGACTTAGATGACAAAGAGGAACACATTTCTTAACTACAAACAGACACTGCAACTGCATAGGACAAACAGAAAATTATTCTTCCTGTCTTAGCTACAAAATCTTCAACTCAAAATTCATGCTTCCTACATCATGTGCAGAGATAAAGATAGAACAGAAACTAAGGGAATGTCCAACCAATGCCTGACAAACCCCAAGGCAAACCCCATTGGAAAGAACCAACCTCTGACACTGTTAATGATACTCTGCTATGGTTCCAGACAGGAGCCTAGCAGAGTTGTCCTCTGAGAGGCTCCACTCAGCAGTGCCTTGAAACAGATGCTGAGACTTACAGCAAAACACTGGGCTAATCATGAAGAGTCTAGTGAAAAAAGTGGAGGGAAGGAGAAAAGGTCCTGGAGATGAGAGGAGCTTTACAAGAAGACCAACGGAGGCAACTGAACAAGACCCAGAGGGCCTTGCTGAGACTGAGGCACCAACCAAGGACCTTGCATGGACTGGATCTAGGCCCCTACAAAGATGTAGCCAATGGGTAGCTCAGAATTCATGTGGGTCTTCTATTGAAAGAAGGTCTCACTTGCACGGACTCTTTTGCGAGCTCTTCAATTACATCTCCTGGTGTGACAGCCTCAAATAGCCACAGTCCTGATTCTACTTGAGGAGCTGGGGTGGGTAGAGAGTGTGGTTCTTCTTTTCTGAGAAATGGAGGGAAGTGGGAGAGAGGGGGAAGGGTGAAACTAGGAGGTGAGGAGGCATGTGGCTACCACCAAACCAAGATGTAAAGTGAATAATTTTTTTAAATGTTTTTAAATGGATCATTCTTGAAACATTTTCTTATTATAACCTCTTTTTTTATTGGCACACTCTGAGGCAGCCGCCAGTCTATGATCTTAAAATGAAGACCTCTCTAACTATATTATTGAGTTCAAAATGGCAGGAAATGATAAGCCCATGTATATGGGGGTTTGCACAGAAATGGGAAGTGCCCAGGTACAGAGTGTTGCTGACTACAGTTGTCAGAGGGATAGAAGGCTAGCTTTAATATCACTTCTGAATGCACAGAGGTTTTGGTTGCTATACAGGTTTGGCCTGATGGCTGAGGAAGTGTTCTCATAATGCTCTGCCTCCTCTGCTTCATGTCAGGAAAATAAAACATATCTTCAACTATGAAGATCTTGATTGGCGTTTCTAGTGTGTGCTCAACAAGAAAGATTTTGTCTCCCAGGAAAGCTAGTTCTATCTGATAAAATAAATAAATAAGTAAAAAGACTGGAACATTGGTATAGCTAGAAGACCACGATGCTCTAGTGCCCACGGGATATTGTAGAAACATTGCACCCTCAGTGATTTTAAGAATTTGAAATAATAAGGAAGTAATATGAAATGTTTGCTCCTAGCCTAGAGGACAGCCAGATGGAGAGTATCTCTGTCAATAATTCATAAAAACAACCATTGACCATTTCATTTTAGTTCAACAGTCATTCTCAGTTAATACACTTGGAGTGATGTTTCACCAAACAATCATGACCCTTAGCCTTATCTTTTCCTGTAATCTAAGACAATGATGGTGGGATTTCAGGTTACCATAAGGAAAGCAACAGCAAACAGTTTTTTAAAACATTTTCTTCCTTCATTGGAAATTTATAAATACTTTATATATTTGTAATTCTTTAATCCAAATAGTGTATTGATATACTATATGTATAATTATCTCTTTCATTTCTTCTTTTTTTTTCTGCTATAGCTAAAGATATGTTCCATGTATCATATGTTTTAGTAGCCTTTCACATCCCAGAATACTACAAAGTAGACTATTTTGATTGAAGGTTGATAAGAAGCCTTGTTTGGGCTTTGTTTTTGTTAGGGATAGGGGTTGAATTCAGGGCCTTATGCATACTAGATAGACACTCTACCACTGAGTTAGCCTGATGAGGAGGTGTGGTCTTTCCAGAACCTCACAATGAACATGAATGTTTTAGAAAATATTAATATTTTAGCAATGAGTTTGTTATATTTCATGAAGAAAAATGGTTTGACCTGTCCTACAAATAATATTCACTCTATATTAAATCTGCAACTTAATCATTGTAGCAATCCTGGGAAGTGAAATACAATTTTCATCTCCTGAGATTACAAAAACAGTTTAAATTAAAAAAAAGCCAGGACTCAGACCCAAGCAGCCTACTCTCATGCTGCTCCATCTGAATCCAACCCTGGCGATTATGTAATCTGACAACTTGATAGGCTAGAAGGATGTTAATGAAGAGCAAATACATACTTAGGCATGATAAGTATGAAAAAGAGCATGGATGGATCAGACTTAGCCACCGGCTGAGTGTTCTACTGATGTGAAGAGATACCATGGCCACAACAACTTTTATAAAAAAAAAAAAAAAAGCATTTCATTGGGACTTGCTAACAGTTTCAGAGAATCAGTCCATTTCCATTATGACAGTGAGCATGGAGGCCTGCAGACAAAAATGGTGCTGAAGAAGTTGAGAATTATACCTCTGGATCTTCAGACAGCAGGAGGAGAGAGCCACTGAGCTCAGCTTAGGCTTCTGAAACCCCAAAGTCCATGCCCAGTTACACACTTCCTCTAACGAGGCCACACTCCTTAATCCTTCTCGAGTGTTGCCACTCCCTAATGGCCAAGCATTCACATGTATGAGCCTACAGGGGCCATTCCTATTCAAGCCACCACAGTTAGTTGCTGTCTGTGAGTTGAGTCATCACGTTGCTCTAGGTGACTTGGAGGTATGCCTTTCCATAGTATTCTGTTGATAATCAAGACTTATTAAAAAGTCTGACCAACCGAAAAGAAATATTGTTGTTGATGTGGACCAGAGCCCATAGGACACCTGCTGAGGGTTTCAACTTGTTTTGTCCTGAAACAGAGAAGTGGAGCAGGAATACGTGGATAGTGGTAGAAACAGAGGTAGTTTATCAAAGAAGAGAAGGGCACTATGGAAAATGGAAGTGGGCTAGAGAGGTAATGGGAGGCCTGAGGCTGAAAGGTCTTATCTCAGGAACATGACATTTATAGGTCATCTACACATCACACCCACATTCCCCAGGCTTTTTATTTCACATGCTTTATTTTTGTGACCCCAGGTGAGTTTCCAGTCTTTCTTTGCTTACTAGCTTATTTTGTATGTTCATCTTGATGACTCACTCCACCCCTGGTCTTCTACCATGGTATCATTGCTCCTAGGACATGTAAGTTTCACAGAATCCTTGAGAGTGTAACGGTATTATTTCAGTTATTTATTATCCCTGGTAACCAAAGGGAAAATGGGGAACATATACTTGAATTGTTCCTCAAGAACACCTCATGGCCAAAACAGGCCATTCTGCCATAGAAAGATTTTAAAAGAAAGAAAAGAAAAGAAATGACACCAAAAACCAAATTTAGGCTCACAGCTTCTATCATATATATAAAAAAATCTACATTTCAATACAGTGTGCTTCAGCTTTGTGTGTACTCCACACCTTACCACACAGTGTGCTTCAGCCTTGTGGGTACTCTACATCAGTACCACACAGTGTGCTTCAGCCTTGTGGGTACTCTACATCAGTACCACACAGTGTGCTTCAGCCTTGTGTGTACTCTACATCAGTACCACACAGTGTGCTTCAGCCTTGTGGGTACTCTACATCAGTACCTCACAGTGTGCTTCAGCCTTGTGGGTACTCCACATCAGTACCTCACAGTGTGCTTCAGCCTTGTGGGTACTCTACATCAGTACCTCACAGTGTGCTTCAGCCTTGTGTGTACTCCACATCAGTACCACACAGTGTGCTTCAGCCTTGTGTGTACTCCACATCAGTACCACACAGTGTGCTTCAGCCTTGTGTGTACTCCACATCAGTACTGCACAGTGTGCTTCAGCCTTGTGGGTACTCCACATCAGTACCACACAGTGTGCTTCAGCCTTGTGTGTACTCCACATCAGTACCTCACAGTGTGCTTCAGCCTTGTGGGTACCCCACATCAGTACTGCATCAATACTGCATTGATATTTCTTTTTGTAAGAATTAAACTATTTTGAAACCTATCTTTATTAGTTCTTGAACTATTTTTTAGTTTCTATGTTACTGTAATGGATGCCCAGACCTTAGCACAACTGTGTCCATTCTGGAAGTACCATTCAGGTCATGCTCAGCATTGTAGGCAGTATCACATGAAAAAAAAAAAAACCAAAGGCTTAACTCATCAAAGTCCATAGTTCTGGGAAGTCCCCTAGATGTACTAACTTAGCTTTTTGGTTTCTATAGCTCTGCTTCTGAATAAACGTTCTGTTAACTGTCAACCCAAGATGTGGTTTTTGTGATTAAAAGCTGACTCTGAGAAAGGCATGGTGGTGCACCACGGGATCCTGAATACCCAGTGTAGTCTTCAGCAGGCTAATAAAGATTTTCTATTGGCTTAAAGCCATGTCTGGGTAGTGTTCTCTCATGAACAGCCCACAACAGTTTCCATTACTCTTTATTTAGAAACTCTATTTCTCTGGTGGACTGTTTTAGAAGATTTTTGAGGCCAATACTTAGTTAGACACCCCCTCTCCTGCACCCAGGGTCCTGACCCAGGATTCAGTTCAATGCTTAGTGACAACTACAACATGCACCAAAAGATCACAAAGGTAAGCAACCAACAGTACATTGACTGACATCTCACAGCTGTTCATCTCTATAACAGCAGCAGCAAACCAAACAACAGCAAAAACAAAAACCCAAAACCAAAACCAACCAAACAAACAACAGAAAAAGCAAAAACCAATAAACAGAAGGCTAGGATAATTGACAACCCACTCTTGAGATCCCTTCTGTTGGGACAGCATAAAACTGCAGCTTATTCTTACACTGTGCTCCAGACATAGTAATGATACATTTCATTAAATGTTCTAATTTAGGCAATGAGGCTGAGGTTAATAGCTTAACCTTCCAGATGAGCTTTTGGGCAAAAGGCTAATATGTCTAAATTCCCCTAAAATGTCAAGGCATACAGCCAAATGATCTGCTGGAAACTTCTGTGAAACCAAGACAGAGGAAGAAAAGCAGTTCAAACTGAATTTCTATGACTCTTGGGGTTCTACTAACTTAAAATCTTTCAGTTTCTATAATGCTAATACAGTTCTTATAGTACAGCTTATCTGTAAATGAGTCATAGGTTGGAAAGGTATGAATAATCACCTAACACCTCTAGACTATGTTTTATTTCTTCCCTTCTTCTCCTCCTCCTCCTCCTTCTTCTTCTGACAGGGTTTCTTTCTGTGGCTTAGTCAGTCTGTCCTGGAACTCACTCTGTACATCAGATTGGCTTTAAATTCACAGGTGGCTTTGATCCACCTGCCTCAACCTCTAGACTCTGTTACTGGCCAGCCATCACAACAGATAAGCCCACAGTTGCCCTGAATAAGGAACTTACGCAGTGTCCAGTAATAGACACAATATAAAGAGAGGCTTCTCTGCACAGGAGAGAAAATAGAACCATGTGAGATCCGTACTCTCATGAAAATATACACCCAACCAGTGTCATCTGCGATACCGTGATTGGCAGTCACGGTGGTTTGCAGGGAGCTGCTGTGTTAAGGGAGCCCACAGCTGGGGTGATGGTAATGCCACTTAGAAAGGGGATTTGCTTCTTCCTCCCAACTTTTAAAACTAAGGGTCTGTTTAGAAGACAGAAATTAGTGACTAATTAAATACAAAAGGAAAAGAAACCACACTATCTTTGAGTTAGTCATCCCTACCTCACAAAAGTTTCCAGTCACTAATGCCAAATACTGTCATTTATAAAAATTAACTGCAGTAGTTGAACAAGTAAAAGCCAAAGGAAAAAATCATAAATATTACTTACCCTAGGTTTCCTCTGCCTCACTGCCGCTGGACAATCTGCCTTTGATAATCTGGTGGGTAGTAGACATACTAAATGAACAAAGACCATAAACTACAGTATATTATGACACAAAAGTACACTGATTGGAGCAAACCAGCCTGTCATCAAATGGTCCTTGAAACTTGATAGTTGTTTAAATTCAACACGCATAATACACAGAAAAATGGCTCCAAAGACACACTTGTCATAATCCCCCAAATTTCTATACATATTACCTCACATCACAAAGGGTCCTTCCAATGTGGTTACATTAAGGATCTTGAGACCAAGACATTTTTCTGGGTTAAGCAGATAGCATAACCTAATCCTGGAGTTCCTCATTAGAGAAGACAGGAGCATCACTGACAGAGAGAAAGCTGAAGGTGTTACTCTGTTGGCTGTGAATGTGGCACAAGGTAAACAGACAGCTTCTAGAGACTGTCAAAGCCAGGAAACAGAGTCTGTTCTCCACCCTCCTAATGAAAGTCAGGGCCAGTGTTGATTTTGGCCCAATACAATCCATTCTGAAGACCTCTGGTCTTCAGAGCTATGTAGTTAAGATATCTTCACACCAATTGTTTTAGTATGTTTATGTTGCCATAAAATTTATCAAAAGCTGGGAAGCTTATAAACAGCAAGAATGTCCAAGATAATTGAGGAGAAAAATCTGACATCACTTGACTTATGGATGATGTCTTCTAGTTGGGATTCACATGGTCAAATGACAAGATGAATTCTTTTGTGCACTTTCCTGAGGGCACCAATTCCATGTATAGGTGTTGTTCCTGGTGGCCTGCTCATGTCTCAAAGGCCACAACTTCTGATGCCAGGACCTTGGGTATCAGAGTGTCACGACATGAAGAAAGAACACAGCCCCTTCCACCATAGCACTACTATTTTTGTCATTATTATGAAATATTAGTTAAGATTTCTCAGCCTGAGGATCTATTTGGATAATATATTGGATACTCTCCTAGACAGATTTGTCCTGAAATATAAAATCCACAACTCAGGTAAAACTTCCAAATTAACTTGATGCTAACATACTAACGATTAAGCTGTCATTAATTTTTGTCTGCTTAACTAATACTATGGATTTCATTGTCCTAGTCTACATCTCTGTTGCTGTGATAAAACATTGATCCAAAGCAGTTTGGGAGGAAAGGGTTTACTGGCTTACACCTTCACATCATAGTCTATGACTGAGTAAAAGCAGGAAAGAAACTAGGATACAGGAACTGATGCAGAACCACAGAGAAAGAACACTGCTTGCTGGATCAGCTTGCTTTTCTATACAACACACAACCAACTGCCAAGGGTGGCACCACGCACCGTGGGCTCAGCTCTCAGATATTAATTAATAAAATGTTCTACATTCTTGCATTCTGATGAAGGCATTTTGTTCAACTGAGGTTCCCTCTTCCCAGATATCTCTGTCTTTTGTCAAGTCCACCCAGAACTACACAGCACATTTATCATTTAAAATCTTTCTGGATGTTAATCAATCCATAGAGTGCCTACAGCCTTTCCCTTCAGAGGTCAGATGCAGAGGTTTTCTGAAGGGACACTGGCCAGAAGCTGTTCTCCCTGGTAAGTAACTGTTTCAACATCCCACCGCAGTGCATCTTCAGTGATAAGAGGATGCTGTGCTTCTCTCCAGTGTGGCAGCATGAAAAACGTCCTCAGAAAAGATGGGAAGAAAGTCCCTTGAGAGGTTTAGCCAAGATTGCAAAGAAAATTGCCCTTTATAGAAAGCAAATATACAGGGAGACTACTTACCAGCCAGTGGTGGATGGGGATGGTTTGGATTTTGTTTGTTTTGTTTTATTTGTTTGTTTCTTATGTATATGAGTATTTTGCCTGCGTGTATGTCTGTGCACCACTTACATTCCTGGTACCCACGGAGATCAAAGAAGGTATTGTATTTTCTGAAATCAGAGTTACAACCACTTGTAAACTACCACGTAAGAGCCCAGGTTCTCTTTAGGGGTAAAAGGAGCTCTTAACTCATGAGTGAAACCTCAGGCCTCCAATGGTAGATTATTAATGGGTATATATGCATGCAAATATCTTTTCTCCATGCATAGTCAAGTATTTGGATATTTAATATGTACAGTATGCAGACTCCATGCTATATGTTCCTGAAATAGGCCCTCTACCTTACCATAAGTGCTTTGAAATTATTAATGCTGAACAGATACTCCACAGATTTACTTTTACATGCTACCTTAAATTTTGTACCAGATCCTAAGAGAGCATAAGACAGAAAAGTATTTTTACTTAATCTAATATAGCTTTTGTCCTAACTAGGTTTACTTTGAATTTTTTGTAGAGTTTTTCCAGTCACAAGAAACATTGTGAAATTGTCCCTCAGCCTCTTTGCCTTGTTTCCAATTGGTATTTTTTAATCTTCTGAATTATGTTTTCAGGTCTGCATAAAGGAATGAACTCCACCATGGCATATTTACTCATGTGGGTCACTAAACTTCACTTTTGGTCATGCCCCTTCCACCATGACCTCACATTAAGAAGATGTTCATCATTTCAATGCTTCTGGGTATTTTGAGGGAATTTCACTACTGAATTTTCCCCTTGACAGAAAGCAAGAGACTTTGTTTTTCCTTTGGAGACGGGGGTCCCTGTGAAGTCCCAACCAACCTGGAGCTCACTACATAGACCAGTCTGGCCTTGGACTCACAGAGTTTCAACTGATTCTGCCTCTGGGACAAGGGGAGCAAGAATCTGTAAAGTCTTATCACCTAGATTCAGTAACACAGAAGAACAACCTAGTGTTTTAAGCAAACAACCCATAAACTGTTAAGAATACATTTAATTTAAATACACATATCAAAAAATATATCCCAGCATACTCAGTCACGAACTGACTGATAACTGACGTCCAGCCACCTGCTAGGGATAAGACCAACTCCTAAGAACACAAAGAAGGAAGAGGCGCCATGGTCCCCCCTCTACGTAGAGCTGAACAGGAAGAGAGATTTAAAAAATTAGATTACAATCCAACATAAAGTTTGTAGAACATACGCTCGGGAATGAGGGAATGATATGAAAGATAAGGTTAAACGAAGACTAGTCAAGAACAGACCAAACATTCCCCACCCCCATCTACTTAGTTCCTATTTCCAGTGCTGATCCTGTCACCTGTCTTCATCATCTACACCGGAACTTAGCCCTTCAGAGCTCTAGATGCTAATGTTGCTGGAATCTCCATTGCTCTTAGACATCTGAACCCTGCTTACTGTTAGAAGATACAAAAACAAATCTAACACCTGCCTTCCTGTAGCCCTTTCAACACCCCCTCTTCAGGTAGACAGGCTCAGCTCTCAACACTAACCTCATCCACCCTGGCAGAGTGAATGCCCTTGAATATTTCCCCATCTCCAGACAGGGAATAACCCCCCCACCAACAACCCCATCAACCCACAGTACTCACACATGGCCCCTTTTCTAGGCAAACTCTGGACTGACCCTGCCAATTCCACCCATCTGCATGACCTGAGGACCACCCTTTACCATGTAAGGACACCTGCCATGTAAGGACTCACACCTGCTACTCCACTTACCCCTACAACTAGTCTAAGGAGCACATGCCCACACCCAATTGCCTATTTGCCATTAACACCCTAACTCTCCACTTAATTGGATCCCAGACTTTTATCAGCAACTTTGCCTGAGGAAAAGTCCAGAGAATCTCCCTCGGACTCCTGAAGATTGATTGTGAAAATCACCTCACACTACAGAAGGTCAGCTCCTGAGCTGAAAATCCTCAGTTAACTTGAGCCAAACCATGACTACTTTTGATATCCAATTCACACATCAACAATCAAGTGCCCAAGGACTGAGCCTTAACCTCCACACAGATGGCCTACCACGTGACAAATTGAGAGGACAAATAACAGGAAGCTTCAAACACCTGTTCATCAAGTAGAGACAAGATTTGAATGCCAGTAAACTGCGCTCACCACTTGACTGCCCGTGCATAGGTCCCATGACAAATGCATAAACTCGAATAACTAAAATACTAAGTCTTCATGAAGAACCAGTGTGTCCACAGTAACGTTGCCTGAGAATAGCAAGCAGATGATGTAGAAGACAATGAATTCACAATAGCAGTGTTGAAAATAACCAAAGAGTTCTAAGAGGACAGAGTAAGAATGAACACTATAAGAGCACAGGTAAATGAAACTACAAAACATAAGTCAAGAAATAAAAATAGAATATGATAGAACTTCTAAAGATGAAAGACCCACATTAACAGGTTCCATATTAGCTGCCGTCAGACTCCATTCTATTAAAGAGCTACTAGATTCCGTTGTTAGCATAAAATACCTCCAACTCTGATGCAGAGAGAATTCCCTTGATGAGGTCAAGTTGACCAAGAACCAATAACTAAAACCAGTGTTTATACTCTAAGGAAAAATGTTTATAGGTGGGGAAAAGTCCCTGCACAAGGTCATATCAACCACAAATTATGTTTATGACCAACATTTCTTATGGCCTTGATGGTCATCAAAAAATTCCCCAGTCACACATGAAGCTGTTGTCCTCAACCAAGCTGGTCAGGACTAATAAAAATAGAGATCAGTAGGACCTACTTTGCCTAGAAAATAAGAATATAGCTTGAGTCAAAGCCAACCACCCTGTTCCCCTGGAGACCCTTTGCATGAGCTTATTATGGTTTTTGCCTATGTAAATTAACCCTAACAGAGGCTGCTTGTCACAGTTTCAAAATTGTCACATTGAACTGTGTCCCTGGTGTCAGTAATTTTTTTTTTTGGTCTGGAAATAAAGTTTTTTCTTGTTCCTCTCATGTCCTCGGTGTTTTGTTTGTGAAAACCCTGACCCAACAAAGAAAAGCAAAAATAAAATGAGTTTTAAAATGAAAAATTCAGAAATCAAACAAAAAGATTAGAAAACAGTATTGTAGAAGTAACTTTTGTTCACCTGCTGTAATTGTTGTCTTTGAGGCTTATTGTATGTAGCCTCCATACAACCTTATCGAGGCCTAGAATGTTCTCAGCCTCTCAAACTTACTGCTGAATAAGCCCTTTCTTAACTTGACTGGCTGGTCCAACTCAGCTGTTCTGGCTAAAAATTTTCTTCAAGCTGATTGATCCAAACTGACTTTTCTGTCAACTTCTGACTGAATTGCTCTGCTTGGTCTCAAACTAGTTTTGACAATATATTCCAATCTTCCGGCTCCTTCTCATTGTCTGGCTTATTCTGTCTTTCTCCTTGTCTAGCTTATTCTCTCTTTAACCTCTCTCTGTAAAACTCTCCCAGTAAACCTGTCCTCTCCTCCTCCTTCCCTGCCCCATCCCATCTCTCCCTCTATCCTCCCTGTCTCTGTGATGCTCCCTTAAGCTCCCCTTTCCTCTGTTCTTGTGAGAGATTAGCATATGCTTTTCTGTCAAATCTTTCTTTGATCTATCATTTTGTCTGCCACTCAATTAGACATCACTTTCAAACATGAGCGTTTCCTTCTACAAACTAATTTTCCCTTCATTGTTTGGGATCAAAGGTGAATACTAAGGGCATATCTGTATTCCAGCCCGAGGAATTAAAGGTATGTGCTAAGGGTGTATCTGTCTTTCAGCCAGAGTAGCCCTTCCACAGGCTACCATCGATAATATTGGATCATGTGAAAGAGAAAATATGATGTCCTGAAGACAAAGCAAAAAAGTAAGATCATTCAGTTGAAGAGAATATCTAATACAAATAATCCCAAGAACTGAACATGCAGGAATTTGGACACTATACACAGATCAAACCTACAAAAAAAATAGATAGAGAAGAAGAAACCAAGGTCATAGGAGAAAAACACTTTTTTCAACAAAATCACCAAAAAAAAAAAAAACTTTCTTAATCTGAGGCAAGAGTTCCTCATCAAGATCTGACAGGAATACAGAACACCAAGCAGACAGGCCTAGAGAAGAAACCCCACTCATCATAGCAAAACACTAAAAGCAAAGAACAACAACAACAATGGATATTGAAAATGGCCAGAGAGAAAAACCATGTCATGTACAGCAGATTTCTCAACAGAGACTATGAAGGCCAGAAGTGATTGAACTAGTGTACATAGTCATAGGACCTCAATAATGTCTCAGCAAATATAGAAAATTGAAATTACATCCTGTATTTTACCTGACTACTATGGTTTAAAGCTGAATATCAACAACAAAAACAAGCAAACAAAGGAAAAACCCAAACTCATGGAATATAAACACACATAACTGAACAAAAATTGAGTGAAGGAAAAAAAACCAAGCAGGGAATTTAAGAATTCCCATAATTAAATGAAATATCCACCATAATAAAGCGTTGGAAAGATGGTTCATATATGAATCAATAAGTATAATTAAATCAATAGACAAAAACTATATAATCATCTCAATAAATGCAGAAAAGACCTTGAAAAATCCAGCATATATTTGTAATGAAGGTCCTGGGAAAAGTGTGGTGACATTATCTCAACATAATAAAGGCAATTAATAGGAAGCCCACAACCAATATTATCCTAAATGGGGAAGAAGTCAAATGCATTTCCACTAAAGTCAGAAACAGGAGAAGGATGTCCATTCTCTGTCTCAAGTACTACTCCATAGTACTTGAAGTCTTAGCTGGAGGAATAAGACAGCTAAAGGAGAAAAAGGAGATACAAATGGGGGAAAAGAAGTCAAAGTACATTGACTTTCAGATGATATGGTTCTAGACATAAAATACAGAAAAATTCTACCAGAAAACTTCTGCATCTGATTAATACATTTAATAGTATCAAGATACAAAATTATCATACAAAAATTGGTAGTCTTTTTATATTCAAATGAAAAACAAAAGAGAAAGAAATCGTAGAAACAATAGTCTCAAAATAAAATACTTTGGAATAAATTTAACCAAGGAAAAACATGTACATCAAAACATTACGACACTGAAGAAAAAAATTGAAAAAGATTCAATAAGATTAGAAAACATCCTTGTATTGACTCCTCTATTTGTAGAATTAATATTGTGAGAATTGCATCCACCAAAAATAATCTATAGACTCAATACAATCCTCACCAAATGCTCAATATGGTTCTTTATAGAAACTGAAAAATAATATTAAATTTCATATATAGATACAAAAGATCCAAGATAGCCAAAACAATTCCAATCAACAAAAAATTGCTAGAGATCTCACCATTCTAGATCTTGTTATATTACAAAGTTGTAGTAATAAAACAACATGGTACTGGCATAAAACCAAACACATTGGTAAGTAGAATAGAATTAAGCACCCACCTAGAAACTCACATTCCTACAGCCACTTGATTTTGGAAAAGGAGGCCAGCAATACATGTTGGAGAAAAGATAATGTCTTCAACAAGTGTTGCTAGTCAGACAGGATGACTACGTGTAGAAGAACGAAACTTGATTATCTCTCATGGTGCACAAAACTCAACTCCAAATGTATCAAGGACCTCAGCAAAATTCCTGATACTTGAAAGCTGATAGAAAATAAAGCAGGCAATATACTTGCTTTCACTGGCACTGGAAAGGCTTTTCTAACAGATCTCCAATAGTGCAGATACTAAGATCAATAATTAATGAATGAGACACCATGAGACTAAAAGGGTTTTGTACATCAAAGGATACCATCACTCAGGCAATGAGAATGAGAAACAGAATGAGAAAATATCTTTAGCAACTGTATATCTGAAGGAGGTTTTACTATCTAGAATATACCCAGAATTCAAAAATTAAGCATCAAGGAACAAACAATCCACTTCTAGGCACTCAAAAGATGAAATACAAATGGCAGAGGAACATTTTTTAAAAGGTCAATATCCTTAGCAATTCGGGAAGTGCAAATTAAAACTACTTTGAGATTTCATCTCATCCCAGTCAAAATGACTAATGCAAAAAAAAGAAAGAAAGAAAGAAAGAAAGAAAGAAAGAAAGAAAGAAAGAAAGCCAAAAGCCAACAAATGATGGCACTAATTTTGGTAAAGCAGAGCACTCAGTAACTAAGGGAGCAAAATCTGATGGAGTTACAATGAAAACCCAGGTGGAGATTCCTCAAAAAGCTAAAAATAGATCTACTTCATGGTCCAGCTGTAGTGCTCTTTGGCTTTACCAAAAAACCTTCATATTCTACTCTAGGTGTACCTGCTCACCCATGTTCACTGTCATTCTATTCATAATACCCAAGAAGTGGAAAGAAACTAGATGGTCAACATAGGATGCATTATGCTATATTTGAATAATGGGGTATTTTTTAATTAAAAAACGTGTGGGACAGTGAAGTCCTATGCATCCCCAAACATTGCAGGCTATTGTCATTGCTCATGGTTGCCTTCCAGAGCTTGAAAGAAAGAACCGACTGCTGAAGTCACACATATTTGAGTCATAGAGCATGAAGAAACCAAGCAGCTATGAGCCTAAATCTTCATCCCTACTGGAGAGTCCTCACAGTTCTGGAAAGGACTATGCTTGCTCTCAGAGGAGAGTAATAATCATCATCTTCAACTATATCCAGCTTTGAACCATGCTAGCTATAATAATGACTGCTCTGGCAAGACCCTCATGCACAAGATGAAGCACATACCTGGCATCATTATTGGGCAAAGAACCTGTTGCTAGACAGATCAGTGGATCCCTCAAGCCTCATCTGAAACACTTGCATTTGCAGTAGTTGGTGATTAACACAAAGACCCAAACTGGACAAGATGCAGAGAATAAGAGATTGTAGAATGTACAGTTCTAAAAGGAACACACACACACACACACATACTTTTATAACCATCATATTTTGTTTTATTATTATTATTATTATTATTATTATTATTATTATTATTATTATTATTATTATTTGTGTGAGACAGTGTCTCTCCCTGAACCAGACTGGTGACCAGCAAGCCACAGTGACTTTTTTGACTCTGTCCCCTGTAGACCTTAGATAATGGTAGTATAAGGAGAAACATGCTTGGCTTTTCCTGTGGGGCATGGGAATTTGAATTCAGGTCCCTGTGTTTGTGCAACAAAACTCTTACCCACTGACTCATCTCCCCAACCCATAGAACCTAAGCCAGGCACAGTCCTTGAAACCCAGCACTCAGGAGGAAGAGGCATGAAGATATCTGATTCAAGGTCAGCCTGCTCTACATAGGGAGACTCTGTCTCTGAAGAAAGAGGAGAGAGAGAGAGAGAGAGAGAGAGAGAGAGAGAGAGAGAGAGAGAGAGAGAGAGAGAGAGAGACGGACAGACAGACAGAGACAGAGAGAGAGAGACAGACAGACAGACAGACAGACAGAGACAGAAAGAGAGAGAGGGGGGAGAGAGAGAGAGAGAGAGAGAGAGAGAGAGAGAGAGAGAGAGAGAGAGAGAGAGACTGATTTTTTTTGTTTACTGGTGGTAAATTCCCTTGTCTATAGAAACTGGTTGAGTGCACACTGGTTCTTGTGGGTAGATCCCTTAGAAGAGTCAATGCTAATAAAAAAAGTAGCTTCTCTCAGGAATATTTTCATAGAGCAACAGAAGGAAACTCACCATGTGTTTACAGATAGAGAAACTGGTGAGACATTTCCCTGGATGATCTGAATCTTAGGAATTGGCATTACTAGTCATATTTTTTTTTCAAAGTCTACTGTGTACAAGATTATTGGGTCAGCTAAGGCCATAAACCTATCAAGTTTCTTTGGGTTATCTTCACACATTTAATGATATAAAATATTTATTTTTCTGAACCATCTCTGGGAATGTATTCTACCTTCCTATTGGAATGCAGGAAGTAAAATGGAATGCAACAAAAATTTTATTAGGACTAAATGATGTGTCGAGTGGTGGAGGGGGAGAGGAGCTGAGAAAGTCATTTTTCAGAATAAAATATGCTTTCATTCATCTAAACATAGCTTTAAATAAGGATAATACATTACTTAAAAAGCACATGTGGTTAAGAGCATTGGACCTGGGTTCAATTCCCAGGACCTACATGTGACCCACTACTATCTGTAACTTTAGTTTCAGAGACTGTGACACCCTCACACAGACATACATGCAGGCAAAACATCAATGGACATCTCAAACCACTCTTCCTCTTTAATAATACAAAGCAGAATGGCTGCTATAGTGACATAATCAGCTAATTCAGGAGGACCACAGATTTAGGTCAGGTAAAAAGAGCTTATAAAAAAATAAAGTTTACAAAAACTAAGGGGAATACATGCTAATTTTGCAAAGCTTGTTCAGCTGTGACAACAAAAGAAAAACAAATGGAGAGATAACTCAGCAGTTAGAACTACTTGTTCTTTTTGCAAAAGACCTGGGTTCCTTTTCCATCACCCACATGGACACTCACATCAGTCTGTAACTCCAGTTCCAGGAACCTGATGTCTTCTGATGCCTTCTGACCTCTGCCAGCACAGGTGATGCATATATACACATATACACAAACAATAAACATATGTAATATAGATATAAATGTAGTCTTTTGTGTTTGTTTGTTTTATTTTATTTTATATGCCAATCACATCTTTTCCTTCCTCCTTTCCTTCCAGTCCTCCAACTAACCTCTCACCCCCCACCTCCCCTTCCCCTCCCACCTCTCCCTTCCCTCTCTTCCCCTCCCCCTGCCCTATCTCCTTTCTTCTCATAGACCAAGAGGCCTACCAGGAAACCCGACCATGCTTGGCATACCAAGTTGGTGTAGAACAAGAGAGAAAGGAAGGGATGAAGAGACCAAGAGATGCCTTTAGCCTGTTATTTCGTCCTTTTTGGGACTCATCAGTACAGTGTAGCTGCCCTAGAAAGATTTTAAATACTTTGTTTTTGTACCCAAAAATATGCACACTAGTGCAAAACTAAGTATTCAACACCTAAGAAATTTACCTCATTCTCATTTGATGTGAGATAAATCCGATACAATGGTGAAATTAAAATGGCATTTGTTTATAAAATGTATTCTACTTAGAACAGTATAGTTATATAATTATACTTTGAATAGTAAAATTGGAAATAGGAACATTGAAAACTAAAGTGGAAAAACATTTTTTGGGTTTTTTTTGTTTTGTTTTGTTTTGTTTTTTGTTTTTTTTTTTTTTTTTTTTTTGAGACAGGGTCTCTCTGTGTTAGCCTTGGCTGTCCTAGACTCGCTTTGTAGACCATGCTGGCCTCGAACTCACAGCGATCCGTCTGCCTCAGCCTCCCGAGTACTGGGATTAAAGGCATGCCCCACCACGCCCAGCCCGGAAAAACATTTTGACAATGTCTCTTATGTTTTAAATTGCAGAGTATAAAGTAAATCTTAGTTTTAAATATTTTTTAACTCTTCTGTATGTTGGTTGAATTTTTAAAAGAATGTATAATGTTTTCCCCATATTATGGGTTGCTACTAGAAAATCCTCATCTTTACTAACATTATTAAAGCATTCCCATATTGTCAGTACCCACTCATGAACCTGAACCTTCCTATCTCAACTCTTAAATAGCTGGAATCACAGGTGTGTGTGTGACACCATATAAGTTCCACATGCATTTTTGGGAACTCATTTTTGGGGTCTCACAAATTCAAAAGAAGGACTTCTTTTCACAAAAACTCCATATCATGAAAGTGGGGTTCACTAACATTAATTGCACTTTAGGCTTCAGGTATGACTGCTAATATCTATTTTAGACTCATGTATGTTCTTCTAATTCCCTGTAGGCAGTTCTCCAAGATGGTTTTCACTTGTGGTGTCAAGAAATATTCTCATTTTCTTATGATATCAATGTGGGAAGACAGGGAAAGAACAGCAACTGTAGATAACGGCTAAAAGCAACTCTTGGCAAAGACTAGAAAGGATTTTGGCAGTGGAGGGTGTAGCTGTTGGGTTTGCTACAAATCCATCTCCGATCTGCATAGATCCTGGCACTGCTGATCCCATTGTCATTCAGGTAGGCGTGTTCTTCCTCTCCCCTGATGGGAAGCCTGAAAATAAACCAGAAGCAGTGAGTCTGCAGAGCCCAGAAGTGCATCCACTCCTGCAATGAAATCTCACCCATCTCACCTGCTTATTGGTAATATGAATGGAATCAAAGATACTAGTTTTGCATCTAATATGTTTTATATTCCCAGGGTTCTATGTGAACACCACACCTTTGTCATCATCCATGACGAACCCTGTAATGTGCATACAAAGCACTGGACTGATGCTTGTTGCCATGTTCAAATAGACAGCTACCATGGACAGCCCCACTGAGGGTGATTTTCAGTTCTGTTTTGGAGCATTTTACATAGAAGGAATCCTCTTCTTAGTAAATTGATGAAAGGGCTTTAATGATGGACATGACTGTGATACCATTCCATTAAAGCAGCTATGTTCAAACCCAAGAGCTGCCTTGGGTGCTCTCTGATGGCAAGACATTAGGGGAGATTTCCAATGCCCTTGGAGTCCCTGCTTCTGTGAACAGGGGCAGCCATGCAAATAGTGGACATGGATGGGTCACAACTTGCAGTTCTGAAATGGCTTCCTAGGGTTTCAGGCCCTCACTGCTCATCTGAAGATTTGTCTACATCCCACACAGGGCATTTATCAACAACATAAAGTTCTCAGTTGGTGAAGGAGCAGAAAAAAAGCTGCCCCAGATACCATGATGCTAAAGATTTTGAGTGAAATCATGCCAAGTAAGGGTTTTGAAAATGTTGGTCAATTAATGGGAGGGCATCAAAAGGATTTGAGTTTGTGGGGATGTGGAGTCTGCTGGGGATTGGTTCCTTTATGAAAGGACACACCTTGCTTCCCAGGCACGCTTCCAACCCAAGGGTTTATTATTTTTTCCTTTCCAGTATAATTGGCTGCATATGATGCAGCCCTTTATCTCTCATAGATACAGCTAACACACATCACTACACATCAACTCAGTAGAAGGAGAAGTGATCTGTAAACGTACAAGTTGTTATACTTAGTGCTGTCTGTCCACACCCAAGGGTCCTCTAAGGACTCTCTGTGCAGGCCGATCCAGTAGTCAAAAGTCCCCTTGTATCTTCTTAGGAAATTCTGTCACAAAGCACAGAAAGTGAAAACATGTGGACCTCTGTTTCAGATGACCCTTGAGGGTCTCCACTCCACAGCTTCCTCTAGAGATAACAGGAGGGCATAAGTGAGGGTCACAGAGTTTGGAGCTATAATGGCTTTTACTTCTCAGTGGATCTGGTAGACAACTGTAATTATTCTAAAGTGCCTCATTTGAATTAAAGTACCAAGTTTAATGACACATCCCTCTGTGGCTGGGATAGTTCCTGGTTAATCCTCCTCTTACAGTTATTAACAGTTGTCCCCTTCAGAATGCAACATGTGCCAGCTTAGAGGAAAACACTCTTGAGTACCAGTTGTCTCAGTATAATGGCATATCTGACCTTCCAGACTGACTTTGAGCACTACATGAGAGAATGTTCCTTCAAAGTCTCAGGGCTGCAGTCAGAAGTGTTACCACTAGCAAACGGCACATACTGACATGTCCCCATGTCTCCATCTGCATGGGGTGGGATCCTTCCTTATACTTCATCTTTAACCTCCCTATCTCAAGGCAATACATATTCAACAGGAGAAACAAACCAAGCAACCCATGATCATTTCTTACCAGCTCCTCCATGTTGTCAAATCGAGCTAGCTGGGCCTCTAGTGCCATGCAGTAGTTCTGGCTGAATGTCCAGTTACTTGTGTATTCCGAAAAATAAAAACATTTACTTCCAAATCCAATCCAGTCTCTCGGGCAAATGGCAGAGATATTTTTGATGGAGACCTGCTCAGTCTTTCTTACTAAAATTTAGATAGTACAGTGAAGTGTAAGAAGGATGTCTTGTCTCTTTTGGGCAAACCCTCCTGAGCTCAGCTGTGAGGTGTAGTTTGCTTAACAGATCTGAAGGAATCCTCTCCTGAGCACACTGGCCTTTCTCTGAAGGTCTCCCGCCTAGGGCCTGAGTCCTATTCCCTGTCCGGTGCTCAGGACAATAGGGAGCCGTTGACATGCATTTCTATGATGTCATCACCTCTGTGCTTTGGATGGTCCTTTCCTACCATAGGGGTTGCTAGAGCCACAAGCGCTCTGCATGGACACCTACTGTGACAGTCAGTCTGATAACTGAGATACAGAAGAGAACTCTGGGGAAGGTAGTGAATACAGTGCAGACATGGGCACTAATGGATGGTTCACATATCTAAAAGGTGTAAGATTTTCTTACACTATTCTGAAAATTTTGCTTGTAAAATTCTATGAATTGATTACTTCAGAAACTTTTATTTATTTAATCCTTCCAAAATACAGTTGCACATGGTAACTAAAATCATGGGTAATGGGGAATATATCTTCCTGGATATATCACTCTTCTCTGTCCTCACGCTTCCTTGAGGATTGTCCTTTAGGTATTGCTCCCTTGTTCTCTGCCTTGAATAGTTTCTCCAGGTGGACAAATGTCTTCTGCATCTCTGTTTAGATGGTGCTGAAGTCATCTACCCAGCGATGCTGAGCCTGGCCTCCTGTGCACACCACAGCCGTGCTGTTCCTTCACTGCATCTTCCTGCTGCAGCCTAAGTTCCCAGAGAACAGGAATTTCCAGTGTATTGTCCCTGGAGCCCTTCCTACAGTGCCTGGCTCACATGGTCAGTAAGTATTTACTGGCAACATGAATGTGGACAGAATACTGCAGAATTTGGAGAATAAGTCACTTACCTGACAAAGCAACAGAAAGTGCAACCACAGCTACAGAGAGGACCGTGATCACCACAAAGCAGCAGTAAAGCTTAGCAGGAAACTCAGGGGAGGCGATTCTGAGACGTTTGCCTTGGAACTCTTTACCAAAAAATACAAATACGAGAACGTCAATCTAAAAACCCTCTTTAGGGATAAAGATATCAGAATCATCTGTACATTAGGTTTGTACTCTGTCACCACACACCCTGGCACAGAAGGCCCTGATCTGTAAATGGGGCCTGTGGTTCACAAAAGACTAGAGGGCAGGAAAAAGAATTGTTGTCATGGAGTCTTCTGGTTATAGAACTAAGGGCCAGTGAATGAGCAACAAACAAACAGAATAAAGATCAGGTTGAAATGTAAACAACAACAACAACGAACTACCTATGGATTTAGTCTATAAGGATAGCTTTATTCGGATTAAGGGAAACACTCTGCACACGTGCTGGGGAGCAGGTTCTGGGATCAGCAGACCCTTGAGAAATGGCTAGGAGGTTAAGGTTGCTCTTCTAGAGGACCCAAGTTTGATGCCCAGAGCCCACATAGGGCGGCTTACAGCCACCTGTGTCGCTCCTGCTGCAGCCAATGAGACACACATGTTGGTACTGTTGTATTTCCAGTGCTAGGGAGGCGGAAGCTAGAGAGTCAGGAGCACTGGAAACCCTTGTCCACATAGGAACTTTGAAGACAACCTGGACTACATAAATAGTAGTCTCAAAGAAGCTAGTAAGTTAATTAAATATTAAAATGCATAAATGAAATAGAACACATTGACATTACACGTGAAATATGGGGAGCATTTGACCAGGTTTACAAAACTATGTAAAAAAAATTAATTTGTCTAAAATAACAAATTCTCTTAACAAGTTAAGAGTTTAAGGAACTCTTCCAAACACATTAATGGATATTTGGCATTTCAAAGAAATCAGCAAGGTGACTTCATTCTTTTTAAATGTATTTTTCTTTAATGGGTATACGTAGGTGATTTGCCTGTTATATGTTTGTGTGCATGCCTGATGGCTGAGGACACAAAAAGGGGTTATTGAATCCTCTAGAAGTGGAGTTACAGACAGCTGTGAGGAGCCATGAGGGTGCCAGGAACTGAACCTGTGTCCTCAGCAAGAGCAGACAGTGCTTTTAACCACGTGCCATCTCTCCAGCACTAGGTAGTTTTCTTTTTCTTTTCTTTTTTAAATTTCTTCTTTTTTAAAACATATTTTATTAATTTATTCATATTATATCTAAATTGTTATCCCATCCCTTGTATCCTCCCATTCCTCCCTCCCTCCCATTTTCCCCTCACTCCCCTCACTCCCCTCCCCTATGACTGTGACTGAGGGGGACCTCCTCCCCTTGTATATGCTCATAAGGTATCAAGTCTCTACTTGGTACCCTGCAATCCTTCCTCTGAGTGCCACCAGGCCTCCCCATCCAGGGGATGTGGTCAAATATGGGGCACCAGAGTTCGTATGAAAGTCAGTCCCCACTATCCACTCAACTGTGAAGAATGCCCTGTCCACTAGCTAGATCTAGGTAGGGGTTTGAAGTTTACTGTACATATTGTCCTTGGCTGGCTCCATAGTTTGAGCAGGACCCCTGGGCCCAGATCTGCTCATCATAATGTTCTTCTTGTAGGTTTCTAGGACCCTCTGGTCCTTCTATTTCCCCATTCTCCCATGCATGAAGGCAAGGACTATAAACCTATCTGAGAAAAGGAGGGAAAAAATCGCTGTGAACTTGTCTTAAATCAAAGTCTCTCAGGTATAATACCAAAATCCTTATCCACTTATCCACTTATGCCACAGTGTTCCCTTTTCATCCACTGATAGATGCAGATGGATTCCAAGTGCTGGCTCCTGTGAACACTGTTACAGTACACACTCAGGTATGAACACCTCTTACCAGGTGCTTGGGAGAGTAGACGAGAAGTAGGCAATATGTCCTATAAAGAGGTGTCAGCTCTGGTGTCAAAGGCACAGTAGGATAGAGTTCACAACAATGTATAGTGTTCCTGAAAATTGCTGAGGGGTGTTTTAATACAGTCACCACAATAAAACAATGAAAGTGTGGGTTAAATGTAAAATCTATACAAAAGAAGAAAGAAAGAGAAAAAACAACCAAAGTAGAGAGTTTGAGATGTGTTAATGACCAGTACCTGATATGTCTTCTAGAAGAGACTTCAAGCATCTACCAGCCAGGGTTCCAACAAGATTCCACACCAGACATTTCTTATACGGTATTACGAGTAAGATTTAGCGATAATCCTCTATATTTACACATGTACAATTTCTGATACTTTTTCATTTTGATACATAAATGGTAATTTTTGTCATCCATATTTCTCACGCTGTATACACATATATGACTTTCTAAATTCAAATGCCTCCAAAAGCACAGTTTTAAACAAATCTCTCATATACTTATTAGAAAGCAACATTGAAAATGATCTATCTCAAAAAAGAGAAAGAAATGAAAAATTGCTGGCATTTAAAGTTTATTTTAAAAAAGAGAAGAAGCTGGGCGTGGTGGCACACGTCTGTAATCCCAGCACTCGGGAGGCAGAGGCAGGCGGATCGCTGTGAGTTCGAGGCCAGCCTGGTCTACAAAGTGAGTCCAGGACAGCCAATACTAACACAGAGAGACCTTGTCTCGATAAAATAAAATAAAATAAATAAATAAATAAATAAAAATAAAAAAGAGAAGAAAAATTTAAAAACTGCTTCAATGACAGAATTACTTATGGTTTCAAAATGGTAAAGTTGTGAAATGCCTCCAGTGACACAAGAGCTGCACTGTAGACATGAGCTCCACACTCACCAGAGGCAACGTTCCCACTGCATGAGCATTTTGAGTATTTGATTTCAAAAATCAACCCTGCTGCAGCAGAGGGAGCAAGAGTTTCAGGCCAGCTTGGGATCATCATCAGCCTAATTATCATCATTAGCTCCATCATCTTAACAGCTATTAATAACAGTAATAATCATAATAGTAATTTCAGTTAGAGAATACTCGGTGTAAGTTATAAGCATTAACATTTGTCATGAATTTTGTAATTTTTCAATTTTGTTTTCTCATTGGTAATTATAAATTTTGTTTTCTCAAAATCCAATAGTCTTTCCCTAGATGAGAAAAAAAAATAAGATAATGTAAGAAGGAAAAAGAAAAAGGAACATGAAAAAATGAAATATAATGAAGCATACATATTTTCAAAACACAATATTTTTTCTTTCTGAAGATTGCAGTAGAAACCCTCATTGTATTCTTTTTCCTATAATTTACCATGAGCTCAAAATGCAGAGGGTTTGGTCCTGGGTGGGCTCAGCCTCCCACCGCACACCACTCTCTACAATGCTTATTAATTGCAGTGGATCCAAAACACAAGCCCAGCTTCCCAGGCAAGCTCTGTCACTTGCTCATGGCAAAGCTGTTGTGGTTCCTTCACTGTGGGACATGCAGAGCAAGCATGGTCTACAGCAACTTGGCACAAGTCACCAGAGTGTAATTTACCAGAGAAAACTAAGCTAAGTGCAAAAACAACAAACCAAACAACAACAAGCTGTGTCTGTGGCTCTGGGTCTCCTAAGGAAACTCACTGTTCGTTCTCTTGTTCAGGAACTATTTGAGTATTCTAAGAGCCAACAGAAGAGCTAATGTAACTACCTCACAGCTAGTCCTGTCTGCACTCTCCCCTTCCACAGAGATCCACTGTCACAGGCTCACAGGCTGGGTCAGCTCCTCTGCCTCCCTTCCCTAGAGAAGCTCCTCTCTGCTCTTGTAGTTTGGTTCGCATTTGATTCAATACTTACCCCTTTCTCCCTCCCACAGGCTATCTTTGGTAGGGAGCATGCCCACTGAAGACTCTGCAGGACACATTTCAGAGCTGAGCAGCTGAATTTAAGCTACAAGGAGATTCAAATTTGAAAGCTGAGAGAGGAAGAAAGACCTTTGGGTGTTTCATAGGAAGTCCCAATCTTGAAAGGCCTTCCCCTCAGGCAAACTGCCCCACCTACCGGTGTGCTTACTCACTTCCCTAAGCACAGGACTCATCTGGTTCAAGCTGAAACACATTCCCAAGACAGGAGAGTACAGTCACATGAAATTCAGTCACTGCAAGAAATAAAACTGCTAAATACTGTGTAGACCAAGAGTGTTTAACTTAGAGCAACTCCAGGTGCTGGAGGGTAGAATAAGATGCCAGTTTACTGCTCTGCAGGGGTCAACTTGGGAAGAAAAGACAACAACAAATAGGAAATGTGATTACCAACCCTTTCCTGCTGGAGCAGGGCCAGGCAGCACACTGGTGCCATCTGGAGACTGACTTTTCCTGTTACTTTAGTGGTTTACTTTGTGTTTTGTTTCCCTTTCCAAGCTCTCTGACTTAGAAATGAAACTTAACACAAGCAACCTCACTGGAATCTGAGGTGCTTTTAACTCTTCTGTAGATGGAGGCCGGTTCCTCCACCTCCAGAACTCTGAGACAGAGATAAATACTAGACCTTCTTCTGCACCAGAGTGGAGCCTGGCCCAGGGACCAGGACATAGTGAAACCTGGCCCAGCAACAAGGACCTCTGGTCCTTTCTTATCATAGACCTGCAGCAGTTCTGGGAATCAGAGAACCCTGGGGAGGCTTGGCCTATTCAGACTTCTGGACTGAGTTGAGGAGACATATCATTAGAATCACAGGGACATTTAGGAAATAAGGCTACACTGTGTGACAAAGTAAATGTGGACACAACACACATTCACTTGGGCAGACCCACAGAAGGGACATTGTCAAGAGCAAGACTGGCACAGATTCATAGCAGCGTCCATATTTATTTCTACAATGGGCACGTGTGCTGCCCACTGTATGATGGGGACCATAGGGAGTTGGCACGTGTGCTGCCCACTGTAGGATGGTGACCACAGGGAATGGGCACGTGTGCTGCCCACTCTAGGATGGGGACCATAGGGAATGGGCATGTGTGCTGCCCACTGTAGGATGGTGACCATAGGGAATGGGCATGTGTGCTGCCCACTGTAGAATGGGGACCATAGGGAATGGGCACGTGTGCTGCCCACTGTAGGATGGTGACCATAGGGAATGGGCATGTGTGCTGCCCACTGTAGGATGGGGACCATAGGCAATGGGCACCTGTGCTGCCCACTGTAGGATGGTGACCATAGGGAATGGGCACGTGTGCTGCCCACTGTAGAATGGGGACCATAGGGAATGGGCATGTGTGCTGCCCACTGTAGGATGGGGACCATAGGGAGTGGGCACGTGTGCTGCCCACTGTAGGATGGTGACCATAGGGAATGGGCACGTGTGCTGCCCACTGTAGGATGGGGACCATAGGGATTGGGCACGTGTGCTGCCCACTGTAGGATGGGGACCACAGGGAATGGGCATGTGTGCTGCCCACTGTAGAATGGGGACCATAGGGAATGGGCACGTGTGCTGCCCACTGTAGGACGGGGACCATAGGGATTGGGCACGTGTGCTGCCCACTGTAGGATGGGGACCACAGGGAATGGGCATGTGTGCTGCCCACTGTAGAATGGGGACCATAGGGAATGGGCACGTGTGCTGCCCACTGTAGGACGGGGACCATAGGGATTGGGCACGTGTGCTGCCCACTGTAGGATGGTGACCATAGAGAATGGGCACGTTGTAATGGTGACCATTGGGAAATGTGTAATGGAAGGACAGCTGAGGCAGAGTCAGGACTTTCCACTCAATTTTCCCCTGACACTTGACCTGCTTTGAAAGTCTACTTGTTAAAACGCAGGAAGGAAGAATGCTTTGCATGATATTGTAATCCCTGGAATCTTATGTCTCCTGGCAGGTCAAAGGTTCTATTATTTTTTTCCTTTTTTTTCTTTCTTTCTTTCTTTTTTTTTTTTTTTTTTTTTTTTTGTGATATCATGTGTCTCTGTGTGTAACCATGGCTGGCCTGGAACTTACCTTGCAGTCCAGACCAGCCTCAAACTCACAGATATCCATCTACCTCTGCCATCCAGGTGCTGGGGTGAAAGGTCTATGCCACAACACTTGGCTCAGAGGTTCTATTCATAAGCAGGTTTCACTTAAAGGACCTTTTCTACCACTGTTCAGAAGTAACCTGAAGCAGCAATCTGTCCTTGACTCCTGAGATCTCTAGGAAAACAGTGATGTTAGAACCAACTTCATTCCTTGAAAAACATATTTTACTGTGCAATAAATAATTATATATAATACCCATATTCACCAATTTGGAATATAGACCCACTGAAAATTATTTTGCTTAGTACTGGGGAGGGGCAGGACACATGCATGTCACTGCATTATGTTATGGATCATGTGGTCACAGGAGGCAGCATTCTAGTGCTCCCTTGGATTCCTGAGATCCAGTTCAGGTGGTCAGGCTTATGTGGCAAGAGCTTTTAAGCCTCGAAACTTCTTCCTGTTCCATCTTCTTTTTAAATAATAAACCGTAATGTAGGCTCTGTTTCTTAACAATTAAACTTTATTATACAACCCAACTAGCTTACACAAGAGGGAAAAAAGGTTAAAGGGAAAAAGGAGTGAACCTTCTGGTATCCATTCCACGGGACGGGTTCCCAGGTGTCTCTGGCCTGTGCACTGGTCAGGCCTGTTCCCTGATCCTCCTTCTGATCCAGGTGCACTCAAGCCTGGTCTGAACCTGCTCTTCCTCTCTCCTCTCCACCTGCCTGTCTTAAGTGCCCTGCAAAGGGCAATCTCCTTCTCCCATTGAGGGTCGATTAGAAAAACAATAGTCCAGGTGGAGTCCCCAGGTCCACTTCCTGAATTCCAGGCCCAGGATGGCTCCACCCAGTCTATCTCAAGGTATCCATGGTGTGTCCAAGGGTAAAGCCCACCAAGATAGCTTTCACCTGTGACAAAGCTTACAGTCCTTCCCACACCGTAACTTTCTTATTTTCAGTGTTGGCTACTGTTTTGAATGAGAGCTGCCTACACTTTATTTAATGTATGCAAATATAGAAGTCAGTGTTTCTTTATGACTTATTAGGAATTTCTCAACTTCTGAGTAAAAATTACTTTTTCAGAGGTAGGACTTCCTGGGTCAGCAGTTAAGAGAATTCTGATTTCTGTCCCTGGGACCCAGACTGGGGAGCTCATAACTGCCTATAACTCCAGCTCCAAAGAATCTGTTTTCTCTAACCTCTGTAGTCACTCATATACAAATATATATATAATTTTTAAGATGAAAAGGAAGGAAGGAAGGAAGGAAGGAAGAAAGAGAGAGAAAGAAAGAGGAAAAAGAGAGAGCAAGGAAGCTGAGGAGGAAGGGAGGGAGGGGCAGAACAATTCAAAACTTCATACGGAAAAACAAAACACAAGATTAGCTAAATATATATTTACATATTTTTACATATATATGTGTTTTACATATATATGTATACATATATATATATAGTACAGGTGTGCATTTGTTTAAAATGGAGGGACATTTTCTAAACTGGTAAATGTATAAGTTGGAAACATGTTATTACAATTAAGAAGTGCTTTGTTCTATATATAACTGTGCATGTTATGCTTTCACCCACCCCGCTGTGCAGAAGTAAAATAGATGGATGGAGAGCTTCTTTGAAACAGTTAACCTCTCTCACCAGCTCTCAGAAAATCTCAAGGAAATTTCAGATCAATCCTTTTCTTGAGGCAGTGATCCAAAATTAATGACTATGCCTCCTGACTACTGCTAACAGTGGGATTTTGTGCCCTCCTCCAGGAACAATACTTCTTCTTCATTAACAAATCCAAACTGGCTCAAGATAAGGGTGTAGGGAGGAAATGTCTGGGGAAGCCAGGTTGGTCTGGTCCTAGAGATAGCATAGAGATCACTAAGTTATTAATCACATATATACCCAAACTGCCAAGTAAGAAATAGTTCGTGTATCTCTTCCTTTGGAGAGAGAAGTCTGCTTAACATTCCTGGCTCCCCCAGTGCTTATCTGTGAGCACGAGATCCTCCATGCCCCAATAGTTACATGAGTTACCATAGGCAGAACAAGAAAAATCCTATTAGATTATTTTGTTTTCTTGGGTTTTTGAGACAGTGTCTTACATAGCCTGAGCTGTCCTTGATCCTCCAGGCCTCTGCCTCTCCAGTGCTGGGATTGCAGGTTTTGAAGACATCTTGATATCTTCAAAGTCTCAGTGTAGGAAGTTTTGAAATGCAAAAATTGAACTTTAAAGCTGAACATAGAATTACCATGTGACCCAGCCTTATCCTTCCTGGCCATAGGGCCAGAGAACTTCACATCCCACCACAGAGATACTTGATCATCCATGTTATAGACACCCTATTCACAATAATGAAGAAAGGGGATCAGCCTAACTGTCCATCAAAGGATGAATGAATAATGAAAATATTATACATAGACACAGTAGATTTTATTCATCCATATGGAATAGTAAGTTTTCAGATAAATTCATAAATATAAAAATTATTACATTAAATAAGGTAACCCAGAGTAAAATAGCTAATACTACATGTTGTCTCACATTTTGCAGATCCTAGTTTTAATTTATATATTTACATATATAGCTATTTAAGTTTAGTTCTAAACGTCCTTCTCTAGGCTCTATGGTGCCTGATACACAGGCCAGGCCACTATCTGTTTCCCAAGCAAATGTATCTCATTTTAAAGACAAGCCTGTTGCCCTGAGCAAAAGAAAAAGCATTAAGCTTACCCTTGTAAGCATATAAATTGTAGCCTTGAGTTTTGGGGACCTAACTAAACTGATGTGTACCTGTAAGTACTCTATGTATTTTTGCATCTAATGTGACCGCCATCTATCCTCCTTGAAAGTAGCTCACATTTAGAGGGATAAGCCAGCTGCCAGAGTAATGACAACCCCGACTCAGCATACAAAGGCATTTCGACATGAGAGGCATGCTGCTTGCATGTCTGTTTCCCCACCCAACCTTGGTCCTTACATAGACCAACAGAATATATCTCTTAAGCCAATTACCCTTTCGCACCAGTTCTCCCAAAGGAAGCTCCACTTTTAAGGAGCTGGCTGGCCTTTTTAGAGCAGTGATATTTTCCTTATATTAACCTAAGATTGATGTGTATCCATCTTTTAGATCAGTAAGGACATATAATCTATTATTAAGAAAAAGAAACATACATAGTAAATTTAAGGAAAAATTTGTCAGTTAAATCCTAGGGGGTCTCTGCAAGTAACTTCTCAGCAGGGGTCCATGCCCTGTGGAGACCAGGCTAGTCCAAAACTCACAGAGATCCACCTGTCCTTTTCTCCATTGTGTTAAGATTAAGGGTGTGTGCCACCACTGCCCTGCACAAATATTTGATCTCAATTCTGGCCAAAATCTACAGAAATCTAAAATAAAATTCTAAAGTTAACAAAAAAAAAAAATTGCCTTGGGTCAGTTGTACCAATTTAGGCTTCAGTGAGTGAAGCCCTGTCCACCATTCTTTTGAATTTAGTTATTGCTAATTCACATAGGTGAACCTTTTCCAGAGAAAACTAACAAACACCTTGTGGCTAATGAGTTCTCATTTCCAGCTCCTATCAACTCTATGGAACAGAGTTTGGTTCCTTCTTCCCTTCTCATTATTGGTAACTTAGCTTCACATCTCTCTACCTTTCTCCATGAACAACAAAAGCCAAAAACAAAACCAAAAAGGATCCAGGAGCCTTCTGCCATAGCGACTTGGAGAGAGACCATAGCATTCTCTATTTTTTTTTTTTAAATTTGGGCTGTCTTTTGGGAGCTATTCCTTTACCAAATTATAGCAAAGTATGCTTTTTCAAGGGTATGGATACACTAAATTCGTTGGGCACCATTTTGTTGCAGATAATATGTATCTGTATGTGGCTTGAGAGGCCAATAACTGACACATAGAGACTGAAATGTAATTCAAACCTGAAAGCATTACACTGGACAAATCTAAACTGCTACTAATGTATTAGTTTACTAATTAACTAAAACGAAATTAATTTAATCCTATGTCCTCATAACCTACTCTAACTCAAGCACTTGCCAATCTGATGGTCCTTGGGCAGCTTTCTCTCCATCAACTCCCCCTGGCAACTGTCCACCCTCAACTGTCAACTCCTGGCTCCTCTTCCTCTCCAGGATGCCCTGCCTTCCACTTTCTGTCCTTCTGACCAGTTGATTGGCTAAACAGCGCTTTATTGACAACTGTTACATCAGTTCAAAACATTCCTCCATATATATGGCATATACCCACACATACATGTGTGTGGATGTGTATGTATGTGCCAAAAGTATGATATATATATATATAATGTTATGCTTATGGCAGCCTATGTCTTATATCCATTGATCCATTGTTTCTTGGTTGCAGCAAGAGGCTAATACAAGTGATATGCCTATGTTATCTAGGGGTAAAGAAGTGCCCCCTGCCCTGCCCTGGTAGATTGAAACTCTTATAAAAACATTCACTGGAATAAATCTTTGCTCCATGAGTTGTCTTTGTCAGTTATTTTGTCACTGCAATGAGATGGGTATCTAATACATCATCTTACTGCCTTTTTAAAGTTACCAATATGCTGAAATCTGTTTCCAGTTACCAGTCTTAATGGGAGAGCATTGTGTTACTCATCATGGAATATGGTGCTCTTCTTGGTCTTTCATGGATAGTCTTTTTCAAGTTAAAGTCTCTTTCTCTTATTCTTAGTTTGCATCTATTAGTGTGATTGGGTCATTTATCCTTTTAGACGAGTGTGTTAAACTAATTGGTTTTGTCTTCAAATTTGATATTTTTAACTGGCCCATAATTGTGTGTGTGTGTGTGTGTGTGTGTGTGTGTGTGTGTGTGTTTGCACAAGTGTGTATGCCCATGCATGCTTGTCTGTCCAAAAAATGCAAATACACAAGTCTGGAAGACCATAAAAGAGTATATCTGATGTCCATTTTATCATCTCCCCATTATGTTCCTTTGAAACAGGCTCTCTCATTCATTTAGGAATAGGCTGGCATAAAAACGACAGCATCTTCAACAAATGGTGCTGGTCTAACTGGATGTCTACATGTAGAAAAATGCAATTAGACCCCTATTTGTCACCATGCACAAAACTCAAGTCCAAGTGGATTAAAGACCTCAACCTAAAACCACAGATATTAACCCAGTTAGAGGAAAAAGTGGGGAAGAGTCTGGAACTCATAGGCACAGGAGACAACTTCCTGAACAGAACACCAACAGCCCAGGCCTTAACATCAACAATTAATAAATGGGACCTCATGAGGCTGAGAAGCTTCTGTAAGGCAGGTGACACTGTCAAGAGAACAAAGCAACAGCCTACAGACTGGGAAAAGATCTTCACCAACTCTTCATCTGACAAAGGTCTAATATCCAAAATATATAAAGAACTCAAGAAATTAAACACCACCAAACCAAATAACCCAATAGAGAAATGGGGCGCAGAACTAAACAGAGATTTCTCAACAGAGGAATATCAAAGGGCTGAGAAACACTTAAAGAAATGCTCGACCTCCTTAGTCATCAGAGAAATGCAAATCAAAACAACTCTGAGATTCCATCTTACACCCATCAGAATGGCTAAGATCAATAACTCAACTGACACCACATGCTGGTGAGGGTGTGGAGAAAGAGGAACACTACTGCATTGCTGGTGGGAATGCAAACTAGTACAACCACTTTGGAAAGCTATCTGGTGCTATCTCAGAAAAATGGGAATAGGGATTCCTCAAGACCCAGCTATTCCACTCCTTGGAATATACCCAGAAGATGCACTACCACACAACAGGGACATATGCTCAACCATGTTCATAGCTGCCTTATTCAATATAGCCAGAACTTGGAAACAACCTACGTGTCCCTCAAAATAAGAATGGATAAAGAAACTGTGGTACATCTACACTATGGAATAGTACTCAGCTATTAAAAACAAGGAATTTCCAAAATTTGTGGACAAATAGATTGAACTAGAAATTGTCATAATGAGTGAGTTCACACAGAAGCAAAAAGAGCTAAATGGTATATACTCACTTATATCGAGACACTAGTCCAAGTCCAAGGTGTACTTCCCCATGAAAAACTGTACCTACCAGGAAAGTAGGTAAGAGGGGAGGACATCCTATTGAGACTTTAGGTGTGAGAAGCCTGGGAGAAAGAGGAAATAGAAGGATCCAGCGGGTCCTGGAAAACTACAGGTGAGTCTGGGCCCTGGGGTCCTCCGCAAACTATGGCAACAGCCAAGGAAAAAATAGGCAGTAAGCCTCGAACCCCTACCCAGACTAGCCGATGGACAGGACATTCTCCACTGTTGAGTGGAGAAGGAGATCTAACTTTCACACAAACTCTGGTGCCCCATATTTGAACATGTCCCTTGGATGGAGATGCCTGGTGGCACTCAGAGGAAAGATAATAGGTCACCAAGGAGAGACTTGATACCCTATGAGCATATACAGGGGGAGGAGGTCCCCCTCAGACACAGACATAGGGAAGGGCAGTAGGGGGAAGTGGGAGGAAGGGAGGAATGGGAGGATACATGGGATGGGCTAACAACTGAGATGTAATATGAATAAATTAATTTTTAAAAATTAAAATTTAAAAAAAAGAAATAGGCTGGCATTAGCCCCAGTTATCCTCCTGTCTGCAGACCCTCCCACACACAGCACCACCACACACAGAGCTGGAATCACAGTCACATGGGCAACCACAATCACCTTATTTGGGGAAAGTGTCCAGAATAGTCTGTTTTGTGAGAGAGGGTCTCATATACCACAGACTGACATCAACTCACTCTGCAGGTGAGGATGACCTTAAACTCCTGTTCCTCAGACCTCTACCTCTAACGCGCTGGAATAATAGTTGTAGACCACCACTGCTGCCAGGATTATACTTCTGAGGCCATCTAATCCTTATAGACTTTTCTATACAGATTATCTGGAGTTTAGTACACAACAAATATTATTAAAAGTTTTATGTAGTTGAAATTTAAGTCCTGGTTCCCCATCTTTTCTGATATTCATGCCATTTGTAATGTGATTTGAAACTCCTTCTGTCAGAGAAAGATGTCAATCCCTTACCCTTGACCTTGGCTTGTCCAGCAGAATGTGCACAGAGCTGCATGGAAGGCCAAGTCTCACTGTATCTTCCAACTGGGTCCAGTGGCCACATAAACAAGCTGATGGAAACTGGAGCATGTGCTGTGTAAGCCAGGTCTCAAATGACCACTCAAGACTCTGTGAATATGACAGTCAGCCAGCACAAATGTCATCTGAGACTTGACCTGTGGAAACATCCAGTCTAATCACATGATGAAGGTGAAACACTGTGTTTTAAGCTACACAATGGTCAGCTGATTGTCATGCTAAATAAGCCACAAGAGACAATCTTATTCATGACTATTTATTTCTTTGCAACCCTAGGTTAGCAACCCTTGCTAAGCCTAGGTTAGCATTATATAATTTCAAGAATAAAGGGTGAAGATCCTATGCGTCACCTGATACCTATTTGTTTGGTCTGGTTGAAATGATTTGAAATTTTAGCATTTTTCCATTGTCCTTGTATTGTTGTTGTTTATCTGGGTTATTTTGTCTGTGTTCTGGTAGTAAACACTATGGATCCTAATTTAGAAAACCAAATAGCTCAACCATCCAAGCACTTTAACCAAGGGGTAAATGATGTGAAAATGTTGAAATGCATGCAACATGTGGTCCTAAAGACAAACACTTAGGGTGATGAGAAAATAGAAATAAAACCAGATTCAGAATATAAGTACTACAAAGTTTGTAGCCCAGACTGGATGTGCAGTGAGACCATACAGAACCAGATTTTCCTGGGGTCTGAAATAATCATAGGTAGCTTCATAGAGTATAGAATTAGATGTTTCCCCTAAAGATTTACTTCTATTTACATGTATGCCAAATACCTGAAGATTGCTAAGGATGCCAGACAAGGCTGTCAAGGTCTGTAGGGTTACAGAGGGTTTGTGTTGCCATCATGGGTTCTGGGAATGGACCCTAAGTCTTCCTAGAGAACAGTAAGTAGTGATAACCACTGAGCCTTTACTCCAGCTCCTAGAGTTGGATTTCAGTTTTTTGCTTTTTGTTTTGTTTGATTTTGGAGACAGGGTTTCACTGTGTAGCTTTGGCTGGCCCAGACTCACTCTGTACACCAGGCTGGCCTCAAACTCACAGTGATCCACCTTCTTCTACCTCCCATGTGCTGGGTTTAAAGGCGTGTGCCACCATGCCCGGCTAGAGTTGGATTACTAAACAATTATCTAAATTATCTAAAAACTCCAGTATGTGAAGGAGAAAAGAAGGCTATATAAAGAGAAACAAATATGAACAAACAGTCACAATCCTGAAACATGTCTCCAAAAACAATTATCCAGTAAGAGACTTAAAATTACACTTTACATCCTCATTTATTTGTATTTGCTGAGCACCACAACCTAAGCCCTGGACCCCTGCTGGTGAAAAAAGTAGGAAAAGAAAAATGTTGTTGAGGTGTTTACTCTGCACCTTCTTGACCGCTGTTAGAAAAGCATCCTGTTCAAGTAATGCATTTATATAATCTCTTAAGTCAAAATAAAAAATTTAAGGCAGTAATAATCACATATTACTTTGGGGCGCCCGCGCCACCTCAGTACCAATTCGAAGGCAAGGGACTGCAGATTTAACTCATACACACACACACACACACACACACACACACACACACACACACACACAATAACACAGCGGGTCCTTCGTGCTAAGAGAGCAGCAGCCACAGCAGAAGCCAAAGCAGCAGCTGTGGCAGTGGTTTATTATTCCGCCCAGAGTTCCAAAGAGCCCCTCCCAGGTGAAATCTCTCAAGAGGTAATCGCACCCAGGAGGAAAAGTCTCGAGCAAGGGATGGGCACATTCTCAGAGCAGTAAACATGACTAACTCACCAAGATAAACACAGACATGGAAGCTGCTAGAAACAGGACATGAAACAGCAAGACAGTCAGGCAATCCAGTCGGGCCTGGTTCCTACATTACTTTTAATGCATTAATCCTAAAATTGTTGCTAATGAATATAAAAAATAATGATCATGAGCTAAAAATCCGTGGCCACCAAGAGCGCTCCATAGAAGATGCATAAAGGAATCCTTTAGCCTGAAGATAGAAACAAACAGATCCATGAGGCAACAAGGAAGATAAAAACTATGCTTGAAAATAGTCAAGAAAGTATTCAGAGTTTTATAAAAACAATATGAAATGACGGGAAATATTACACACCTTTCAATTATAATGAATATTAATGGTCCCTAGTGAAATAAAATAATTTGCCCAATGAAATAAAGCAGAGTGGCCAATTGGATTAAAAGATGGAACCTGCCTATTTACTGCTCCAAGAAACACACCTTGCCATCCAAGACTATCACTACCTTAGGGTAAAAAAATGGAAAACTATAATCCTCCTGCATCCTCCAACTTTCAGAAGTAAATTGAAGTGCAGCCCAGATGTTTTCTGTATTGAGATTTGTGATGATAGTGTAATGGATGTGGATGTGTTTTAGGCTTTTGGAAAGAATCTCTGCTTTTTTTCATGGTAATCAACTTAGTTTTCATTCCCACCAAAGTGGGCAGTTTTCCTTAGCTTGGTATCCTCCTCTATACTGTCATCTCCTGTCTTGTTTGGTAACGGCAGAGAGTAGCTTTGAACACCAGACTAACATCAAATGTTATGGTGGCTTCTAGTCATATTAGGTATATCAATAAACACTGACTCAGATCTGACAGGAGAGTGTGCACACCTGTAATAATCTCAATTAGACCTAATGTTCTTAGCCTGTTAGGATATAGTGTGACATGGCTCTCTGGTGGAATTTCACTGTCATAGCCTGAGGTCTACAGATGATGTCAGTAGCATCCTATTCAACAGCAAGCTAATGCTGGAATGAAAAAGACAGAGACAGGCACCTTATGTTATTGTGGTGTCATAAGAAAATGTTCCTACCAACATACATTTATGGTCACTTGACTCCAAATCTAACACCCATGTGTGGTAAGTTGACCCATCAAGCAGGCCTCAGCTCATCCTGAGCAGCATCAGAAGGCTGCCGCCAACAGCTTCCCACGAGGATTGTGCACATTATCAGTTAAGGGAACACACCCCTCTTATTTGGGTTCTGATGATGCCATTCTGTCCAGATGACAGTTTATCCTTTATTCTTGTCTTCTCACAGAAAAAAAAAATCCATCCAAGACACAATTTGAGCAATAGTTAGTTTTAAAAACAAAGTAATTCAAATAGACTGTTCAGTATACTCCCGAGCAAGACTGGAGCAGGCTGGCCTGGAGATGGGTGGTCTGCACGGTGGAATCACAGAAGTCTCTTATGGTCCCAAATCTATGAAGTCCTTGTTAAGTTCCCACCTTGGTAACTTCTGTCTTACAAGAAAGATACTGAGCTTTGTGATGGCTCATTTGTTAGGAGCAGTGGCTGCTGTTACACTCACATTGCAGCTTGCAAACATCTGTAACTGCAGTGCCAGGGAATACAGTGCTTCTTTCCTGCTTTCCTGGCACTGCACACACATGGTACACAGACACATGTGCAAGCAGAACATTATATACACAAAATAATCATTACTTTAAGTTAAAATTTTTTAGTTTAGCTTTTACTTGGATCATTGCATATGACCCAATTTCTATAACTGAAATTGACAGTGAGTGTTAGGCATCTATTTAAATAGAAATTTCATTGTACCTTCTTATAAAGTAAATTCAATCTTATTCTTTTGATTACTTTTGGAAATTTGGCAACTTTTTTTGAAAAGTGGACATCCAAGAGCTTTATCAGAATAATGACTTATCTTAATTTCTCTAAAGTATTAAAAGATGACATTTAATTTTTATTAAAATAACCAAATGTATAGTTGCATACTTCCTATAGTTTGTATAAGAGCCATAAGCTATAGGAATGTGTGCAAGAAAGAAGTGATGAGAAAATTAAAATGGCAGCATCTGGATCAGTGGTAAAAAGAGAGACAAGGCCATGTCATAGTCCATTTTTGTTACCATAATAAAAACCTGGATGAGAAGAGACCCTACCTCTCAGAGTTCAGGAGACTGGGAAGTGCAGTGCCAATGTACCAGCATCTGCCCAGAGTCTGCTGGTGCATCACTACAGAGTGGGAGGTGTCACATAGACAGAGCTCAGTCTACCTAGAATCACTGTCATTACCACAGCATTAGACCATTACTAATTGGCTCATTTGGAGGAGTCAATCAGAACAAATTCTTCCTGTCCCTAGCTCCTTAACTCTGGGCTTCTTTTGTTAGAGTCAAGAGCAAAGAGTTTAATCAAAGTTCTACAGTCCAGAGGTGAGATGGCTTGGGTTCAAAGGGAGGGTCTAGACATCAGGACATTGAAACAATTTTTTGCAGCCACTTGCAGATGACCCCAGGCAGAAACCAGCAAAGGCCACACAAGGCCTCCAGTTCCCCCTGCTGGCCTGGGCTTCCTTCTGTGGATTCCTCTGTTATAATGGCACATCTGTGTCTGTGTACATTTACAGTTACAGAGTAAAGAAACTGGACATGAGCATCTGTAAGAGGCACAGTGGCTCTGGAACCCATGCTTTGTGCCACTGACTGAGCACTGGGAGGGTCGACAGCAGGGACAGTTCAATGCAGAGATGATGTTGAGGATAGTGACGTCATCAAGATGAGATTCACAGTCAGGAGGCAGGACACAGGGTTTCAGACATGTTTCAGCTTCTTTTGTCAGATCCAATGGTTGTCTGAAGAACAGAAGTCAGAAAGCACTTGTGCATGTGAGATGACAGCACAACTGTTTTCTTCATCCTTGCCTGTGAGTCCTAATCTGAAGAACAAAGAATAGCTGCTCCTAATATTCAGGACTTTCTTAGAATTTTCACGTCAGCCATTGATTATCCTTAGACTTTTGAGGATGCTCTAAATTACAAAGTATTTAAACATAATAAGCACACAGTGATAACATTATAAACACATATAAACATAGAAGATACAACTGATAGAAACCTCTATAATTTTCAGTTGTATCCTCTTCGGAGAAGAACACTTCCTGCAAGAATCTTCATAATTATTCATGAATAGAGGATGAAATGTCCTTGTTTTACTATGAACTTGTCATATGATCATGTGAAAAGCATGTTTACATAGCTGAGTGTCATTTTCCTTAAATATATAGTGTGTTGCCAGTTCATATTTAGGGAAGGCAATGAGATATATATGAATACAACACTTACACACAGTAGGTTCTCAGGAACCATATTCCATGTGCAGAGCGAACACAGTAGATCTACAGGACCAGATGCAGAGAGTAAAAGAGCCTCAACTCATGTGGAACAGAATCAGGTTCCTGCCTGTCTCATCCAGAGGCTGGTGGGTCTTCTTTTCTCACAGCACTAGTCCATACCCTGAGCTCCTGCAGATCCCTACAGGTGGGATAGAGACCATAAGCCAAGCACTCACACAGACATCCTCCGGGGTGGTTACAAGGAAGGGTGTGTTCAAGACCACCCTTTCTCATGCAGAGATTGTCACACATTAGGCAGTAGACAGGGCTCCCTCACAGCTGTCCCTTGGCCTCTCTGCATTTTCTCCTTGGAGATCCTGAAGTCTGAACAGCAAAGATTATGTCACCCTGGTGCCCAGCATGCTAAGCAAACTATGAACTTCCCTCTACTGGGCATCTGTAAATGTCCCTATGTTTTATTTTTTTCATCATTAGTTTCTTTCTTCAACTTTCAAGATCCTTTTCTTAAGGCCAAACTGTTTAAATTAATGTCTTCTTTTCAAAAAGCTTTTGATGGATTCCCAGTCCTTACCCAGTCAGACTTCTGTTGAGAGCTCTAACACTATCTCATTTAATCCCCAAATAGTCCTATAGAGAAAATGTTTACTTTCCCCTTATTTCCTTACCTGAAAACAAGGGTTCATGGAGTTAATAATTTGAAGAGATGGGGTGAGGGAACGAGGTCAGAGCAGGGTAGAGGTCAAAAGGCGATTCTGGGCTGAGCCTCCCTTTCTGCCTTGTTTCTAGCCCTGTGCTGTGTACTCCAGACTCACTGCCCAGGTGCTCCTGGGACATTCCCAGGCCTGCACCTCCATCTGTCTGCAGGAGTGCTGTGCTACAGACATGCACTTGTGCACTAGGAGTTTTATGTGGGTTCAGTGGGAAGAGCTGTGAGCTTGTACCAGAGCCACTGGCTCAGGCCAGTGCAAACAAAAGCAGTGTTCTCTGGAGCCTGACAGTCTCCAAATTTACCTGGTCATGGCTGTCTAGTCAGAGCATCATTTTATCCAAAAGTAAAATCACATATCACCTGAGCTTAATACTATACCTTACATGTTCTTTTAAACTTACTATTGTAATAGTATTTACTATGAATCAAAATCAAGTAAGCATTTTACATTATAGCACAATTAGGAAACACAAAGAAAGAGAGAAATAACAAGATTTACCATGTATGAAAATATTTTCAAACAGCAACGTGCATACTAATTCTGCCAAGCGGAAATCATTTAATAACACACTAAGGTTCAGCTTTCCCCACAATCCTAACATTACTGCATAAGAATTTCTGTGTAGTTACTGGAGAGATGGCTTAGAGGTAAAGAGTGCTTCCTGCTCATGCAGAGGACCCAGAGTCAAATTCCAGCTCCCACAAGGCAGCTCACAACCATCTGTAACTGCAGTTCCAGGGAATCTGGTGCCCTCTTCTGTGGGCTCCTGCATGCACATGACACATACATATTTTTTAATTCTATGTAAGTGTGTAAAAAAAGGGAAAATGAAAATCTGTATTCTAGAAATACATTTAAAATATTTTTATTTCCAACAGTAAGAAGGTTGTTTAAAGATTGACCTTTAAAATTTCATTGTAAATAACACACACACACACACACACACACACACACACACACACACTATTATAATGGGCTGATGTCTACTTGTATATGAAAATTTCAACTCTATGTCCTTGTCCAGAGGTGAACTTGGCAGGGCCAGTGTGGAGCTGAGGATAGTTACTCAAAGGACTTAAAGTTTCAGTTCCTGGGAACTTGGCTTTCCTCCATAAAAGACTGGGGTCATCAGCCCCAAGGCCAGTGTGTCCTTGGTCTGTCACACTCTTGGGATTCTCCATGTTCCCTTTGTGCATCAGTGCTGGGTTAGTGACCTGCTGACTCCATCCCATTGTATGACAGCTTTCTTCTGACTGTCCCGTTTCTACCCTGGATATACTATATATAGTGTACAAGATGCTGTACTTTTTTTTTTTTTTTCGGTTTTATGAGACAGGGTTTCTCTGTGTAGCCTCGGCCGTCCTGGACTCACTTTGTAGACAAGGCTGGCCTCAAACTCACAGAAATCCACCTGACTCTGCCTTCTGAGTGCTGGGATGCTGTACTTCTTAATGAGCTTATTTGACATAGCACAGAGCTGCTGCAAGACCTTACAAGGTCACCTGTTCTATCTTCTTTATTCTGATGCTTTCGGTCTTCCTGCTCAGTATCCTGTCACTGAAGAATGACCTGCTGGTCAGAGTCACCACAGATAGTCTCTTTCTTTTCAGTGAAGTAAAATAATGGGCATAAATGGAATGTTCTGGTTGCTTGGGGTACCTGAGAACTGTTCCTGCCGTGCCATACTTGGACTGCCAATGGGCATGTCCCCAGTTCAGCGCTCACTGATAACAGAGGAAAGTAGCATGTTTGAGATATAGTTCATGGACAGACAGTAGGGAGAAGGCAGGAAAACACAGTTGAGAAATACAGTAAGTTCAGTCTGGTGAAAATGTTCCTCAGATGAAGACTGTATGCAAATACTATCTTACTTAAGAGAGATGAGTGGTTTTTCAGATGTCAAATCACAGAAGAAAATTAAATAACGAAATATGGTTCAGCATTGAAAGAAAAAGAGTACTTGTTAAAATAAAGCACCAAAAGAGCACTTATTAAAATAAAGTATAAGCTATTGGGGTAATAATTTTATTTCTTTTTTTTTGCATGTGTATGTGATATGTGTGCATGTGAGTATGTGTGCTCATGTGTGTATAAGTGCACATCTGCGGTACATGTATGTGCATTTGGAGGCAAGAGTTTGATATCAGGTGTCTTCGTTGATGAGGCTCTACTCTATTCACCAAGGCAGGGTCTCTTCATGAACCCAGAGCTCACTGATTCCACTGGTCTAGTTAACCAGATTCCTCTAGGGTCCTCAGTCTCCACCTCCCAAGCACTGGGCTTGTAGGTTGGTTTCCATTCTTACCAGTTATTTACACAGGTGCTCAGCATCTGAAGTCTGATCTTAAAGGCTTACAGGGCATTGTAAATGATTGACCTATGGAGCCATCTCTTCAGTTCCTTGACAAAGAATTTTTAAAACTTGTCATAAAGATGCTCGTGGACACCACAGAGAACAACTACAGGAATTCAATACATGGAAGAATTATACCAATGAAGATGTAAGAACTGTAAAATAGGACCAAGCGCAAATGTCGAAATGAAAAATATCATAAGTGAACTGAAAACATATTAGTTGTAAACAAGGATATGGTAAGGGGTTGGGAGAAAGAAGAGGTATAGAATGAATTAACCAAAACTAAGAATGGATGATAAAAACTTATATAAACTCAATAATTTGTAAACTAGTTAAAATTGGTATATAATTTAAAATTAATTTGAACAAAGTTATCATGCATGAAAGACAATGTTGGTGCCAAAACACGTGAGTTATTAAACCAGTATCTCAGTTCCAGACATGAGATATCATATAAAGTACTTGGAAGGGATACCCCAGATGTCCCCCAAACCACACAGCCTAGTGTCATTGTTCTTGACTGATTTTCCACCATTAATATATTGCCAAGATCCTCTTGCTGAGGAGACCACATTGTTTCAGAACATAAATAAACCAATCTGGAATTGAACAGAAAATGTTGGTCAAACCAGGCTACTGGTAAGCTTCCATAATGCAAGAAGCTTGCAAAATACACTCAGACTTGAACTTTCTCCTGAGTTAGTCTGTTGGTCATTTTGCCCCATCTTTGTCCACTGATTCTTCGTGAACTCTTGTTCCCAAGGACCTATACCTGACTGAGACGCTCCGTGGCAGGTGGCACCCAACTCATGAGACTCAAAAAAAGGTAAAATTTCTCTCCTTTTTCTTATATACTTTTTCGGGCAAAGATAAGGACTTCGACAAAGAGCGCTGCAGGCTCCTCAGCAAAAGCAAAGGCTGAGCAAAGCAGGTGAGTATGTAAGAATCATGGGGCATTCACAGTCCAAAAACAGGGGTATGTTCCTGGCAGTACTGGCATATGTTAGAAAGCAGAGGCGTTAAGACCTCAAAAAGGAGTTTGGCAGAATTTTATGATTTTTGTTGTTGTTGTTGTTGTTGTTACTAGAAAAGACACTAAACAGGATTCTTCTTCCCTCTGAAGTTTCAGACATGTTATTAAAACAACTTGCATGGGAAAATGTCAGTACTCTCTAAACTAAAAAGACTAGAAAAACAGGGACTGTACAAGATGACACTAAAGTATGTATAAATACCTCAGCCAATGGTAGGTCCAGGGTATGGCCTACGCTGTAGCTTTGAATGGGAACGATCCTGATGCCTTCAGAACTTAAAAGGGGGTAACAACAAAAAAATGTCATGCTTTTCTTGTGGTCATCAGGGTCACATCCATCGTGACTGCACCGAGGAAAAGCAGACCTCCAATAAGAAAAACAAGCCTCCCTTCTCCTGTAGCTATTCCTGAAGGCATAGCTATATATTATTGTTATAGATCTAAAAGATAGTTTGTTCACTATTAAATTACATCCTGACGAGTCTCATAAATTTGCATTTAGCATACCTTCAGTTAACTTTCAGAGACCTTATCAAAGATGTCAGTGGCAAGTCTTGCCTCAGAGAATGAAAAATAGTCCCACTCTTTGTCAGAAATTTGTGAACCAAGCATTAAAATCTGTTAGAAGTAAATATGGGAAGGCTTTTTTTTTCGGCATTATATGGATGATATTCTTATAGCAGAAAAGACAAAAGAAATAACTAATTTCATTCTTAAAGATATGATTGATTCTTTAAGTCAATATGGATTAGTTATTGCCCCTGACAAAATACAACATAATAGGCCAATCAGTTACTTGGGAAAAACTACCTATGACAACTTTATTATGTCACAAAAGTTACAACTTAGTATTGATAAATTAAAAATGCTTAATGATTTTCAAAACTTTGGGGGAAATATAAATTTGGATTGGATCCTATTTAAAAATTACTACTGGACAATTGCATCATTTGTTCAAAACTCTAAAAGAAGATCCAGATACAAGATCTCCCAGACAGTTAATGCAAAAAGCCTCACAGCAACTATCTTTGTCCACCAATCCTTCGAAGAACTCCCATTCCAAAGGACCTATACCCAACTGAGATGGTCTGTGGCAGGATGGCATTAATAGACCTGTTTTTTTCAAGTCTACTGTGTACAAGATTGTTGGATCAGCTAATGTTATAACCCTATAAAGTTTCTTTTGTGAGTTATCTTTACACATGTAATGACACAAATATTTATCTTTCTGAATCATCCATGCGGATATATTCTACCTTCCTCTTAGAATGCAGGAAGAAAATGGATTGAAACAAAATTTTTATTGGGACTAAATGACGTGGAGAGGGGAACTGAGAAAGTCAATTTTCAGAATAAAATATGCTTTCATTCATCTAGTAAATAATAAAGCATAGCTTTAAAATAAGGACATTACTCACTCAAAATGCACTTGTGGTTAAGAGAATTGGACCTGGGTTCAATTCCCAAAACCTACACGGGAGCGGTTTCAGAGGATGTAGCACCCTCACACAGACATACATGCAGGCAAAACATCAATGCACATTTTAAAAAGCTCTTCCTCTTTAATGATGCAAAGTAGAAAGGCTGCTGTGATGACATAGTCAGCTACTTCAGGAGGACCACAGATTTAGGTCAGGTAGAAAGAGCTTAGAAAAAAAATAACATTTACAAAAACTACAGGGAGTACTTGCTAATTTTGCAAAACTTGCTCATCTGTGCCAAAGAAAGAAAAACAGAGAATGAGGCTGGAGAGATAGCTCAGCAGTTAGGAGTACTTGTTCTTCTTGCAAAAGACCTGGATTCCATTTCCAGCACCCACATGGCCACTCACATCAGTCTGTAACTCCAGTTCCAGGAACCTGATGTTTTCTGATGCCCTCTGACCTCTGCCAGCACAGGTGATGCGCATATACACATATACACAAACAATAAACATACATCAAGTAGACAAAAATGTAGTCTTTTTGTTTGTTTACTTACTTTTTATGACAATCACATCTTTTCCTTCCTCTTCTCATCCCAGTCCCTCTAGCTAACCTCTTATTCTCCATCTCCCCTTCGCCTCCCACCTCTCCCCCCCTTCCCCTCCCCTTGCCCTATCTCCTCATCCCTTTCTTCTCAGAGACCAGGAGGCTTACCATGAACACCACATTCCCCCATACTTAACACACCAAGTTGGTGTAGAACAAGAGGGAGAAGAAGGAATGAAAAGATCAAGAGATTCTTTGTAGCCTGGTATTTCCTTTTTTGGGGGCGCGGGGGACTCATCAGTACAGTGTATCTATTATATAAAGATTTTAAGTACTTTGTTTTTAGGACCCAAAAATATGCACACTAGTGGAAAATGAAGTATTTTCAGCACTTAAGAAGTTTAAGTAACTCCCACTTGATGTGAGATAAATCCAATGAAATGATTACATTAAAATGGAATTTGTTTATAAAATGTATTATACTTAGAACAGTATAATTATATAACTATAGTTATACTCAGAGCAGTAAAATTGGAAATAGGAACATTAAAAACTAGAGAAATATTTCGACAATGTCTCCTATGTTTTAAATTGCAGAGTATAAAGTAAATCTTACTTTTAAATACTTTTTTAATTCTTCTGTATGTTGGTATGAATTTTTTAAAGAATATATGAAGTTTTCCACATATTATGGGTTGCTACAAGTGAATTCTTTTTTTAATGGTATCCAGCTTTGCTAAAGATACTTTTCATAAACTATCATGGTATTTCAGGCAGGATATGGGCAGACCAACATTAACAGTACACACAGAACTCCTTTCTGGTATAGACTACCAAATTCAGAAAGCCACTATAAAACGCAGCGAGATCTCTATTCAATGCTTTGAAAAGTAAAGCAAAATACTGCTTTTATAAAACTTGATATAAACAGTATTTCAAACTGTACAGTCACCAGAAGTACACAGTTATCAAAAACGCTCACACGTCACTTGGCATCTCCAGCGCCTTCGGCTTTCTGTGCCTGGTCTGTTTTGGCATCTCCATTTTCCGTGGGATTATTTGCATCCTTACCAGCATCAGCTTTCCCCTTTTTCCTCTTGGGTACCTTCTCTCCCTTCTTTGCAGCGGCCATCTTAGATGTGGGCTCTGGCTTTGGAGGAGCAGGTTTAGCAGACGACCTTGCAGACCTTCTCTGTGGCTCGTCCTTCAGTTTGGCTTTATCTTCTTTAGCCTCCCCCTCAGCCTGTCTTTTGGGCGTGGTGGCAGTGGGAGGACATCAGTGCTGAATGCGGGTTGGGGGCATGGAATACAGCGGCATGCAGGTTTGATCCATCCAGGGGTTCCTCTCGCTGCTCCTTCACACTGCTACTACAAACAAATTCTTATCTTTACTATCATTATTAAAGCATTCCCATGTTTTCAGTCCCCACTCGTGAATCTGGACCCTCCTGTCTCAACTCTTAAGTAGCTGGGATCACAGGTGTGTGTGTCACTATGTAAAGTCCACATGCATTTTGGGGAACTCATTTTTGTGATCTCACAAATTCAAAAGAAGGACTTCTCTGTACAAAAACTCCATATCATATAAGTGGAGTTCACTAACATTGACTGTACTTCAGGCTTAAGGTATGACTGCTAACATCTATTTGAGACTCACATATTTTCTTTCAATCCCCTGTATGTGCAGTTCTCCAAGATGGTTTTCATTTGCGATGTCAAGAAATATTCTCAGTTCCTTATGATAACAATGTGAGAAGATACAGGAAAGCAGCAACTGTACGTAACAGGCTAAAGCATTTCTTGGCAAAGACTAGAAAGGATTTTGGCACTGGAGGGTATAGCTGTTGGGTTTGCTACAAATCCATCTCCGATCTGCATAGATCCTGGCACTGCTGATTCCATTGTCATTCAGGTAGGTGTGTTCTTCCACTCCCCGGATGGGAAGCCTGAAAATAAACCAGAAGCAGTGAGTCTGCAGAGCCCAGAAGTGCATCCACTCCTGCAATGAAATCTCACCCATCTCACCTGCTTATTGGTAATATGAATGGAATCAAAGAAAGACAGAGTCCTGCACTAGTTATTCACCTAATGTCCCAGGGTTCTATGTGAACACCACACCTTTGTCATCATCCATGATGAACCCTGTAATGTGTGTACAAAGTACTGAACTGGTGCTTGTTGTCATGTTCAAATAGACTGCTACCGTGGACAGCCTCACTGCGGGGGATTTTCAGTTCTGTTTTGAAGCGTTTTCCATAGGGGGAACCCACTTCGTTTTTAATTGCTGAAAGGGCTTTAATGATGGACATGATTAGGTCTGTGATTTACCATTTCAGTAAAACAGCTGTGTTCAAACCCAGGAACTGCCTTGGGTGCTCTCTGATGACAAGACTTTAGGAGAGGTTTCCAATGCCCTTAGAGTCTCTGCTTCTGTGAACAGGAGCAGCCATGCAAATAGCGGATGGATGGGTCAAAACTTGCAGTTCTGAAATGGCTTCCTAGGGTTTCAGGCCCTCACTGCTCATCTGGAGCTTTGTCTACATCCCACACAGGGAGTTTGTCAACAACATAAAGTTCTCAGTTGGTGAAGGAGCAGAAAATGACTTCCCCAGATGCCATCATCATGCTAAAGGTTTTCAATGAAATCACACCAAGTTAAGGTTTTGAAAATGATGGCCAATACATGGGAGAATCTCCAAAGGATTTAAATTTTGGGGGATGTGGAGATTGCTGTGGATTGATTCCTGTATGTAAGCTCACACCCTGCCTCCCAGGCATTCTTCCAACCCAAGGGTTTATTATATTTTCCTTCCTAATAGAGTTGTCTGCACATGCTGCAGACATTTGTATGTCATAGACACAGCTAACATATATCACTACACATCAACACCGTAGAAGGAAAGGTGGTCTGCAAACTTACAAGTTGTTATACTTAGTGCTGTCTGTCCATGTCCAAGGGTCCTCTAAGGACTCTCTGTGCAGGCCGATCCAGTAGCCAAAAGTCCCCTTGTATCTTCTTAGGAAATTCTGTCATAAAACACAGAAAGTGAAAACATGTGTCCCTCTGTTTCAGATGATCCTTGAGGGTGTCCACTCCACAGCTTCCTCTAGAGATAACAGGAGGGCATAAGTGAGGCTCACAGAGTTTGGAGCTGAAATGGAGCTGTAATTCTAAAGTGCCTCCTTTGAATTAAAGTACCAAGTTTAATGACACATCTCTCTGTGGCTGGGATAGTTCCTGGCTAAGCCTCCTCTTCCAGTTACTAACAATTGTCCCCTTCAGAAAGCAACATGTGCCAGCTTAGAGGAAAATGCTCATGACCACTAGGTCTCTCAGCATAATGGCATATCTGACTTTCCAGACTGGCTATGAGCACTACATGAGAGAATGTTCCTTCAAAGTCTCAGGGCTGCAGTCAGAAGTGTTACCATCGACAAACGGCACACACTCACATGTCCCCATGTCTCCATCTGCTTGGGGTGGATCCTTCCTCATGCTTCATCTTTCACCTCCCTATCTCAATGCAATACATATTCAACAGGAGAAACAAACCAGCCAACCCATGATCATTTCTTACCAGCTCCTCCATGTTGTCAATTCGAGCTAGTTGGGCCTCTAGTGCTTTGCAGTAGTTCTGGCTGAATGTCCAGTTACTTGTGTATTCAGAAAAATAAAAACATTTGCTTCCAAATCCAATCCAATCCCTCGGGCAAAGAGCATAGATAGTTTCCATTGGCACCGGCTCAATCTTTCTTACTAAAATTTAGAAAGTACAATGAATTATAAGGAGCATGTCTTGTCTCTTTTGGGAAAAACCTCCTGAGCTCAGCTGTGAGGTGTAGTCTGATTGTAGCTTGCCTAACTGATCTGAAGGAATCCTCTTCTGAGCATAATGGCCTTTCTCTGAAGGTCTCCCACCTTGCGTCTGAGTCCTATTACCTGTCAGGTGCTCAAAACAATAGGGCTCCCTGACATGCATTTCAATGATATCATCACTTTTGTGCTTATGATGGTCATTTCCTACCATAGGGGTTGCTAGAGCAGCGTGAACTCTGCATGGACACCTACTGTGACAGTCTGATAGCTGAGACAGCAGTGAGGACTCAGGGGAAGGTAGTGAACAGGGTGCAGACATGGGCACTAAAGGACAGTTCACATACCTAAAAGGAGCTGTAAGATTTTCTTACACTATTCCGTAAAGTGTGCTTGTAAAATTCTATGAATTGATTACTTCAGAAACTTATATTTAATCCTTCCAAAATACAGTTGCATGTGGTAAATAAAATCATGGGTAAAGAGGGGGTTGTATCTTCCTAAACATATCACTCCTCTCTGTGCTCACACTCCCTTGAGGTTTGTCCTTTGGGTATTGCTCCCTTGTTCTCTGCCTTAAATAGTTCTCCCAGGTGGACAAATGTCTTCTGCATCTCTGTCTAGATGGTGCTGACATCATCTTCCCAGGGATGCTGAGCCTGGCCTCCTGTACACACCACAGCCTATGCTGTTCCTTCATTGCATCTTCCTGCTGCAGCCTAAGTTCCCAGAGAACAGCAATTTCCAGTGCGTTTTCTCTAGAGCCCTTCCCACAGTGACTGGTTCACATGGTCAGTAAGTATTTACTGACAAAGTAAATGTGGACAGAATGCTTCAGAATTTGGAGAATAAGTCACTTACCTGACAAAGCAACAGAAAGTGCAACCACAGCTACAGAGAGGACCGCGATCACCACAAAGCAGCAGTAAAGCTTAACAGGAGACTCAGGGAAGGCGATTCTGAGACATTTGCCTTGGAACTCTTTACCTGAAAATGCAAATATGAGAACATCAATCTAAAAACCCCTTTTAAGATGAAGATATCAGAATCATCCATACATTAGGTTTGTACTCTGTCACCACACACCCTGGCACAGAAGGCCCTGGTCTGTAAATGGTGCCTGTGGTTCACAAAAGACTAGAGGGCAGGAAAAAGAATTGTTGTCATGGAGTCTTCCAGTTATAGAACTCAGGGCCAGTGAAAGAGAAACAAACAGAAAGAATAAAGATCAGGTTGAAATATAAACAGCAAAGAACTACCCATGGATTTAATCTATAAGGATAGCTTTATTCAGATTAAGGGAAACACTGTGCACATGTGCTGGGGAGCAGGCTCCAGGATCAGCAGACCCTTGAGAAATGGCTGGGAGGTTAAGGCTGCTCTTCTAGAGGACCCAAGTTTGGCTTCCAGATCCCACACAGGGCAGCTACAGCCACCTGTGTCGCTCCTGCTGCAGCCAATGAGACACACGTGTTGGTACTGTTGTGTTTCCAGTGCTAGGGAGGCGGAAGCTAGAGAGTCAGGAGCACTGGAAACCCTTGACACATCAACCTGGACTACATAAATAGTAGTCTCAAAGAACCTAGTAAGGTAATTAAATATTAAAATGCATAAATGAAATAGAACACATTGACATTACACATGAAATATAGGGAGCATTTTAACAGGTTTACCAAAACTATGTAAAAAAATTAATTTGTCTACAATAATAACTTCTCTTAACAAGTTAAGAATTTAAGAAACTCTTCCAAACACATTAATGGATATTCGACATTTCCAAGAAATCAGCAAGGTGATTTCATTCTTTTTAAATATATTTTTATTTAATGTGTATAGGTAGGTGATTTACCTCATATATGTTTGTGTGCATGCCTGATGTCTGAGGATGCCAGAGGGGGTGTTGAATCCCTTGGAACTTGAGTTACAGACAGTTGTGAGGAGCCATGAGGGTGCCATGAACTGACCCTATGTCCTCAGCAAGAGCAGACAGTGCTTTTAACTACATGCTATCTCTCCAGCACTAGGTAGTTTTAAAATAATAAAACACCTCAAGGAACACATCAAACATCTGGGCCTGCCCTGGCTGCCCTGTGCACACTGCATGTGTCTCATCCTGATTCTTCCTGATGCACTTTCCACCTATCTTCCCAGCACAGAACATGAAACAATCTCTCTATCCGTATGCTGAAAGCTCACATCTCCACTCTCCTATAAAAGGAGACCCAAACATGAAGGCAAGGACTATAAACCTATCTGAGAAAAAGATGAAAAAAGCCTCTCTGAACTTGTCTTGAATCAAAGTCTCTCAGGTATAATACCAAACTCCTTATCCGCATTAGAAAAAAGGAAAAGAAACATTTCGACTTTGGCCGAATTTAAGAAAACAAAAACAAAGCCAGCCTCTTTTCTGAGTTCCTCAAAGAGGGTGTGAAAACCAATTTTGCAAAACATAGATCAATTAGAAGTTGTATCTAGAACACCCTGAGATTTCGGGGAGCTCAATGAAGGAGGAGGAGGAGGACGAGGAGAACCACCACAACAACAACAACAACAAGAAAAACAAGAACAAGAAAAAACAAGAACAAGAAAAAAACAAGAACAAGAAAAAACAAGAAGAACACAAAGAAGAAGAAGAAGAAGAAGAAAAACAACAACAACAACAACAACGGGCCAAATACCTGAATATACCCTAGCTATCAGAGACTGCATTAAATAAGCTTAGTGTTACCAGATGTGGAGGAAAGACAGCTGAAAATAGATCGTCAGTTTGTTAAGCTGCGAATGCACTTACAATATGCCCTGGCCCTGCTACCCACACATTCACACAGATGAAAACCTGTGTTTTCATCAAATAAGTATTAACAGTAACTTTGGAGATTCCAATAAAACAATTTTCAAAGATTTAATTCACCTCTTGCCACAAGACAAATACCCTAAAACATTGACAATATCAGCCAGAATTAGTGAGCATTGGTGCTGGACATTAAAAAGGAACAAACTGGACCATCACTATTACTGTATCCAAGTGTTCCTCAGGCTTGGATCCTCAGCAAGCTCTAGGGCTGTGAGCCATAAAACCAGCTGTCCTGAAGTTCAGAGTCATAGCTGTGTTTGTTTGTTTGCTCTTAATAGCTCCAACTGTCACGAACTTGTTTCTGCTTGAGCTAAACTAAACCAGAAGTTCTCGGTTTGCTTTTTTTTTTTTAACATTCTGCAAAATAAAAGCAGATGTTGTATTTTGAGCTGCTTTCATGTTACCAAATCCTTAACTGCTCTTAGATCAATGGTGCTCTGTGACTCTGAGACTGCAGGAATCCATGTGAACAGCTTCTGGTAGAGCAAATGTCAGGTCATGGGTGGCTATGCTTTGGGAAGAGTAAGGGAAAGTCTGGGAAAAGTTTGCCTCAGAGAAATTTGGGTAGAGATATAGGCCTCTACTTCATTGTGATAGAGGAATTATTATTACTCTACATTTTCAAAACTCCAAGACACTTACACCAAATGAATTAAACTTACATCAAACTGGATCTAAACTATACTTTTGGAAAAGCTCCCACTGACTTTAACCACTATATTTGCTCATTTTTGTACATCCCCAAGAAAATGGGGAACCTGTGCTTAAACTAAAAAGGAACCCAATGGGTAGGTTTAGAGGATTTTAAGCATTATGTAATATCCTTTGGATTTTGGCTCCATATAGAATTGTCAACATTTGATTTTGGTGTATTTGTTGGGGTGACCTTTCTTCACATTGCATTAAAGACTGTCTTTGTATTATTTCTTTCTTCCTTTCCCCAACAAGGTCTCTTTGTATAACCACCTTGGCTGTCCTGGAACATGCTTCATGAACCAAGTTAGCCTCAAGCTCACACAGAACTGTTAGCCTCTGTCTCCCAAGTTCTGGGATTAAAGTCTTGTGACACCATGCCCAGCATACACAAGTGTGTCTGTGTATTTTCAATTGTTAATTCTGTACTGGCAAAGACCTAAGTGCTGGCAGGATTTTGATTTTATAATTTCTATGGCCCCATTGCTGGGGGTGTTTTAATGCATTCACCACAATAAAACAGTGAAAGTGTGGGTTAAATGTAAAATCTATACAAAAGAAGAAAGAAAAAGAAAAAACAGCCAAAGTAGAGAGTTTGAGATGTGTTAATGACCAGTACCTGATATGTCTTCTAGAAGAGACTTCAAGCATCTACCAGCCGGGGTTCCAACAAGATTTCACACCAGACATTTCTTATACGGTATTACGAGTAAGATTTAGCAATAATCCTCTGTATTTACACATGTACAATTTCTGATACTTTTTCATTTTGATACATAAATGGTAATTTTTGTCATCCATATTTCTCACGCTGTATACACATATATGTCTTTCTAAATTCAAATGCCTCCAAAAGCACAGTTTTAAACAAATCTTTCATATTCTTATTAGAAAGCAACATTGAAAATGTTCTATCTCAAAAAAAGAGAAAGAAATGAAAACTTGCTGGCATTTAAAGTTTATTTTAAAAAAGAAAAGAAAAATTAAAAAACTGCTTCAATGACAGAATTAGTTATGGTTTCAAAATGGTAAAGTTGTGAAATGCCCCCAGTGACACAAGAGCTGCACTGTAGACATGAGCTCCACACTCGCCAGAGGCAACGTTCCCACTGCATGAGCATTTTAAGTATTTCATTTCAAAAATCAACCCAGCTGCAGCAGAGGGAGCAAGAGTTCCAGGCCAGCTAGGGATCATCATCATCATTATCTCCATCATCTTCATAGATATTAATAACAGTAATAATCATAATAGTAATTTCATTTAGAGAATACTCAGTGTAAGTTATAAACATTAACATTTGTCATGAATTTTGTACTTTGGTAAATTTCAATTTTGTTTTCTCATTGGTAATTATAAATTTTGTTTTCTCAAAATCCAATAGTCTTTCCCTAGATGAGAAAAAAAAATAAGATAATGGAAGAGGGAAAAAGAAAAAGGAACATGAAAGAATGAAATATAATGAAGCATACATATTTTCAAAACACAGTTTTTTTTCCTTTCTGAAGATTGAAGTAGAAACCCTCATTATAATCTTTTCCTATAATTTACCATGAGCTCAAAAGGCAGAGGGTTTGGTCCTGGGTGGGCTCAGCCTCCCACCGCACACCACTCTCTACAATGCTTATTAATTGCAGTGGATCCAAAACACAAGCCCAGCTCCCCAGGCAACTTCTGTCAGGCCACAACCCAAACAACAGCAAGCTGTGTCTGTGCCTCTGGGTCTCCCAAGGCTCCACTGTTCGTGCTCTTGTTTGGGAACTATTTGAGTATTATAAGCGCCAATAGAAGAGCTAATGTAACTACCTCACAGCTAGTCCTGTCTGCACTCTCCCCTTCCACAGAGATCCACTGTCACAGGCTCACAGGCTGGGTCAGCTCCTCTGCCTCCCTTCCCTAGTGAAGCTCCTCTCTGCTCTTGTAGTTTGGTTCGCATTTGATTCAATACTTACCCATTTCTCCCTCCCACAGGCCATCTTTGGTAGGGAGCATGCCCACTGAAGACTCTGCAGGACTCATTTCAGAGCTGAGCAGCTGAATTTAAGCTACAAGGAGATTCAAATTTGAAAGCTGAGAGAGGAAGAAAGATCTTTGTGCATTTCATAGTCGGTTCCAGTTTGAAAAGCCTCCTCTCTGCCCCACCTACCAGTGTGCTTACTCACTTGCCTAAGCACAGTAACTCATCTGGTTCAAGCTGAAACACATTCCCAAGACAGGAGAGTACAGTCACATGAAATTCAGTGACTGCAATACATACAACTGCTAAATGCTATAGACCAAGAGTGTTTAACTTAGAGCAACCCCAGGTGCTGGAGGGTGGAAGAAGATGCCAGCTTAATGCCCTGCAGGGGTCAACTTGGGAAGAAAAGACAACAACACAAAGGCAATGTGATTACCAACAGTTTCCTGCCCTGAACACCACTCACCAGACAGTGAGCTTCTGGGCAGCTGCGCCCCATGTTGCTCCAGCTCTAGTTTTGAGGGCATCACTTAAGAAAGAGACACCGAGGGTGACATCAGAGGATTCTCTGTGCTAAGGAGCCCAGAGACAGAATCTCTAGGAGACACAGTTAGAAGAGAGAGAGCTGGAGGCCCACAGTGCCCATAGTCAGTGCTTATGAACACACTTCTCACCTCTCAAGGGAATAAGGGATTGTTTATTCTGGAGCAAATTGAGTGGCCTTGACTCTGGACCAGATTCAAGCTGTGCCATATAACACGTTCATATATGAAAATGTTTTTGTCAGTGGTGTGGGGACAGGAAGATAGTGTCCACTGCCACCTTCATCAGGGAACAACAGCAAAGTCCAGCGCCATAACAGTGATATCACATCTGTATGTTGACTGCAACCTGGGCCAGAGAGGTGGCTCATTGCTTGAGAGCACTTGTTTATGCTGCAGAGCAGGGTGCAATTCTCGGAACACAAATGTCGGTTCATGCACATCTTTTGGCCTCTCATATACTTATGTGGTGCATAGACATACAGGCAGGCAGAACTCTTATTCACAGAAAAAATTTAAATGAAAATATTAAAGACTTGAAAGCAAAGAAAATTCTTATTGGACCATTAAACATCTAGTATACTGGCCTTTAAACACAAAACAAAACTTCAGGAGTGGTACTGAGGGAGTAGGAGTTAGACATAACTCTAGTAGACAGGCAGATAGGAAGAGGAGCCACACCTAAGTAATAAGATGGCCAACTTCCAAGATGGCAGTTTCTTCCTCACTCTCTTGACTGAGACAAAAGCCTGGCAGCTAAAAGTAAAGGTCCTGAACGCTTTTAATCTGGCCAGTAGCACACCTGCTCTTCCACAAGCCCACCTGACAACATCAAGACGGATCCTTCTTCCCAGTCCAATTCCCTACCTGCTTCTGGCCTCTCCTTTTTCCTCTTCCATTCTCTCCTCCCTTCCTCCCTCTCACCATCTCCCTCCCTCCTCCTTCTCCTCCTGTTCTCTCTCTCTCTCCATTCCTATCCCGCTCTCTCTCTTCCTTCCTCCTCAATCCTCCTGCCCACAACTCCCCTCCCTCATCCACCCCCCAGGTCACTAGAAGCCATTTATTTAATGAGCCATTCTGACATCCTGCTGGAGCACAGCCAGGTGGCAAACTGGAGCCAACTGGAGACTGACTTTTCCTGTTCTTTACTGGTTTACTTTGTGTTTCGTTTCCCTTTCCAAGCTCTCTGACTTAGAAATGAAACTTAACACAAGCAAACCTCACTGGAATCTGAGGGGCTTTTTACTCTTCTGTAGATGGAGGCCTGTTCCTCCACCTCCAGAACTCTGAGCCAGAGATAAGCACTAGACTTTCTTCTGCACCACAGTGGAGCCTGGAGCAGGGACAAGGACAGAGTGAAACCTAGCGCAGTGACAAGGACCTCTTGTCCTTTCTTATCACAGACCTGCAGCAGTTCTGGGATTCAGAGACCCCAGTGGAAGCTGAGACCTATTCAGGCTTCTGGACTGAGTTGAGGAGACATATTGTTAGAAGCACAGGGACATTTAGGAAATAAGGCTATACTGTGTGACAAAGTAAATGTGGACACAAGCACACGTTCACTTGTGCAGACCCACAGAAGGGACATAGTCAAGAGCAAGACTGGCACAGATTCATAGCAGCATCAATATTTATTTCTACAATGGACATGTGCGCTGCTGACTGTGGGTTGGGGACCATAGGGAATGGGCACATGTGCTGCCCACTGTAGGATGGGGACCATAGGGAATGGGCACGTGTGCTGCCCACTGTAGGATGGGGACCATAGGGAATGGGCATGTGTGCTGCCCACTGTAGGATGTGACCATAGGGAATGGGCATGTGTGCTGCCCACTGTAGGATGGGGACCATAGGGAATGGGCACGTGTGCTGTCCACTGTAGGATGGGGACCATAGGGAATGGGCACGTGTGCTGTCCACTGTAGGATAGGGACCATAGGGAATGGGCATGTGTGCTGCCCACTGTAGGATGTGACCATAGGGAATGGGCATGTGTGCTGCCCACTGTAGGATGGGGACCATAGGGAATGGGCACGTGTGCTGCCCACTGTAGGATGTGACCATAGGGAATGGGCATGTGTGCTGTCCACTGTAGGATGGGGACCATAGGGAACAGGCACGTGTGCTGCCCACTGTAGGATGGAGACCATAGGGAATGGGCACGTGTGCTGCCCACTGTAGGATGGGGACCATAGGGAATGGGAACGTGTGCTGCCCACTGTAGGATGGGGACCATAGGGAATGGGCACATGTGCTGCCCACTGTAGGATGGTGACCATAGGGAATGGGCACATGTGCTGCCCACTGTAGGATGGGGACCATAGGGAATGGGCATGTGTGCTGCCCACTGTAGGATGGGGACCATAGGGAATGGGCACGTGTGCTGCCCACTGTAGGATGGGGACCATAGGGAATGGGCACGTGTGCTGCCCACTGTAGGATGGTGACCATAGGGAGTGGGCACGTGTGCTGCCCACTGTAGGATGTGACCATAGGGAATGGGCATGTGTGCTGCCCACTGTAGGATGGGGACCATAGGGAATGGGCACGTGTGCTGCCCACTGTAGGATGTGACCATAGGGAATGGGCATGTGTGCTGCCCACTGTAGGATGGGGACCATAGGGAATGGGCACGTGTGCTGCCCACTGTAGGATGTGACCATAGGGAATGGGCACGTGTGCCGTCCACTGTAGGATGGGGACCATAGGGAATGGGCACGTGTGCTGCCTACTGTAGGATGGGGACCATAGGGAATGGGCACGTGTGCTGCCCACTGTAGGATGTGATCATAGGGAATGGGCACGTGTGCTGCCCACTGTAGGATGGGGACCATAGGGAATGGGCACGTGTGCTGCCCACTGTAGGATGGGGACCATAGGGAATGGGCACGTGTGCTGTCCACTGTAGGATGGGGACCATAGGGAATGGGCACGTGTGCCGTCCACTGTAGGATGGGGACCATAGGGAATGGGCACGTGTGCCGCCCACTGTAGGATGGGGACCATAGGGAATGGGCACGTGTGCCGCCCACTGCAGGATGGTGACCATAGGGAGTGGGCACGTGTGCTGCCCACTGTAGGATGGGGACCATAGGGAATGGGCACGTGTGCTGCCCACTGTAGGATGGGGACCATAGGGAATGGGCACGTGTGCCGCCCACTGTAGGATGGGGACCATAGGGAATGGGCATGTGTGCTGCCCACTGTAGGATGGTGACCATAGGAAATGGGCACGTGTGCTGCCCACTGTAGGATGGGGACCATAGGGAATGGGCACGTGTGCTGCCCACTGTAGGATGGGGACCATAGGGAATGGGCACGTGTGCCGCCCACTGTAGGATGAGGACCATAGGGAATGGGCACGTGTGCCGCCCACTGTAGGATGGGGACCATAGGGAATGGGCACGTGTGCTGCCCACTGTAGGATGGTGACCATAGGGAATGGGCACGTGTGCTGCCCACTGTAGGATGGGGACCATAGGGAATGGGCACGTGTGCCGCCCACTGTAGGATGGGGACCATAGGGAATGGGCACGTGTGCCGCCCACTGTAGGATGGTGACCATAGGGAATGGGCATGTGTGCTGCCCACTGTAGGATGGTGACCATAGGGAATGGGCATGTGTGCTGCCCACTGTAGGATGGGGACCATAGGGAATGGGCACGTGTGCTGCCCACTGTAGGATGGTGACCATAGGGAATGGGCACGTGTGCCGCCCACTGTAGGATGAGGACCATAGGGAATGGGCACGTGTGCCGCCCACTGTAGGATGAGGACCATAGGGAATGGGCACGTGTGCCGCCCACTGTAGGATGGGGACCATAGGGAATGGGCACGTGTGCCGCCCACTGTAGGATGTTGACCATAGGGAATGGGCACGTGTGCTGCCCACTGTAGGATGGGGACCATAGGGAGTGGGCACGTGTGCTGCCCACTGTAGGATGGGGACCATAGGGAATGGGCACGTGTGCTGCCCACTGTAGGATGGTGACCATAGGGAATGGGCACGTGTACTGCCCACTGTAGGATGGGGACCATAGGGAGTGGGCACGTGTGCTGCCCACTGTAGGATGGGGACCATAGGGAATGGGCACGTGTGCTGCCCACTGTAGGATGGTGACCATAGGGAATGGGCACGTGTGCTGCCCACTGTAGGATGGTGACCATAGGGAGTGGGCACGTGTGCTGCCCACTGTAGGATGGGGACCATAGGGAATGGGCACGTGTGCTGCCCACTGTAGGATGGTGACCATAGGGAATGGGCACGTGTGCTGCCCACTGTAGGATGGGGACCATAGGGAATGGGCATGTGTGCTGCCCACTGTAGGATGGTGACCATAGGGAATGGGCACGTGTGCTGCCCACTGTAGGATGGGGACCATAGGGAATGGCCACGTGTGCTGCCCACTGTAGGATGGTGACCATAGGGAATGGGCACGTGTGCTGCCCACTGTAGGATGGGGACCATAGGGAGTGGGCACGTGTGCTGCCCACTGTAGGATGGGGACCATAGGGAGTGGGCACGTGTGCTGCCCACTGTAGGATGGGGACCATAGGGAATGGGCACGTGTGCTGCCCACTGTAGGATGGTGACCATAGGGAATGGGCACGTGTGCTGCCCACTGTAGGATGTGACCATAGGGAATGGGCACGTGTGCTGCCCACTGTAGGATGGTGACCATACGGAATGTGCACGTGTGCTGCCCACTGTAGGAGGTGACCATAGGGAAATGTGGAATGGAAGGACAACTAATGCAGTGTCTCAGTACGTTTCCCTCAATTTTCCCATGACACTTGACCTGCTCTGAAAGTCTACTTCTTAAAATGCAGGAAGACAGAGCATTTTGTATGATATTGTAATGACTGGAATCTTACGTCTCCACACAAGTCAACCTCCCTAATCTTTCTTTTTCCAAATCTTTTTTCGATATCAGATTTCTCTGTGTGTAACCATGGCTGTCTTGGAACTTGCCTTGTAGTCTAGACCAGCCTCATACTCACGGAGATCAGAGAACACTGACCCTGGATGAAGGGAGCACATGCATATTGATACCAAGCCAGTAGCTTAGAAGTGATGACGTCTTTGCTATGTGTTCTGTACCCTGTAATTTCATTTAAAGTTGTAGTTCAAAATCTGACAACAAAATAACTTTGCATTCTGTACCTGTAGTGTGTATGCTTGACCGCTCACTGACTTCCTTGAATCTGCTCTGTGGGAAAATGTAACCGCTAACCCCCTCTCCCCCACCCTCCCACCCCCGCTTTTGAAATGTATGTTTAAAAACTTAGACTGCTTGGCCACAAAATACACTCAGACACAGACTCAATTTTGAGTTTTGTCTCTGTTTGTCACCGCCGCCTTATCTTTGTCCACCAATTCTTCAAGACTTCCTGACCCCAAGGACTATCCCCAACTGAGCCGGTCCATGGCACTCCACAGCTAACATGGCTTCCTCCTGCTCACTGGAATGGTTTGCAGATCATGCACTGGCTGCATCATTTGCTCAGTTAAATATACTCCAGTTGCAGCAGCCACATGTGATAATCCCATTCCTACATGGGGTCAGCTCAAGGCCTTGGCTAACAGAGCTCAAGCCCTGGTTTCTACTAACAACCTCCCTGTACCCCCACAGAAGTTGATGTGGGAATACTTGCTCTTTTGGCAGTAAAGTTGTGCTTTTCTTGCTTTCCTATTTCCAATATTCAGGAATTTGGAGATTCTTTGCCTTGTTGGGTTTATATATATGCCTGGCCCTCCCATACTTCACATGGCTACATGGAATACTGACCTGATTAAAGTTGCTACCAACAATGTTGACCTGCTGGGTGGAGAGAGTAACAACTATTTAACTCAGAGGTCAGAAAATAGTTTTACTTTTGGGGAATTTGCTCCCACATAGCCCATTTGTTTTACAGTTGGAGAAGTAACTCAAGATTGTTTTCACTGAAAGGAACACACTGTAAGGCGCCAGCTACGACCGCGCCAGCCGCACCCAATAATGGCACTGGTCTGTGTGCAGTTACCTGTAAACAATTGCCAGTGCACATGCGTTTAACAGAGCTATCTCTATCTGCCCCTCCCGAAAGGGGATTATGCTGATTGTAATTACTCTTGTGAAAGCTGTTGACCTATCTGCATTCATTTCAATTATTTTCATAAGGCAATGTCCATACTGATTCTGCCTAGAGGAATTCATTCATAACACACTAAGGTGCAACTTTCCACCACAATTCTAACATTACTACGTAAGAATTTCTGTGTAGCTGCTGGAGCGATGGCTTAGAGGGGAAGAGTGCTTCCTGCTCATGCAGAGGACCCAGGGTCAAGTCCCAGCTCCCACAAGGCAGCTCACAACCATCTGTAACTCCAGTTCCAGGGAATCTGGTGCCCTCTGACCTCTGTTGGCTCCTGCATGCACATGGCATACACATAAAAAATTTTAAAGTAATTCTGTGGAAGTGTGTATATGTGAAAAAAAGAAAGAGAAAAAGAAAATCTGTGTATTCCAGATAGATATTTTTAAATATTTTATGTCTAACAATAAGAAGGTTGTTTAAAGATTGATCTTTGAAACTCCATTGTAAACACACACACACACTATTATAAAGGGCTGATGTCTACTCGTATGTGAAATTTTTCAAAATATGTTAGAATTGTCTTCTCAGCTTATTCTGGACCTTTCTAGAATTTATAAACTAAATTAAAACTACAAAATGTAATTTTTAGTGACAGGGATGTAAATTGACTATTCAAATTATCTCAATACTTACAGATCAGGATTTAAAATAGAACCATTTATCCACTTCTAGACCTTCTCCATTGGTACGTATGTTAGTCCAATACAAAATAACTGTTCATTTCCCTTTAAAAAAGTCCTACATGAATCTCTATAATGAAAATAAAATAAGAGACTTAATCTACAATCTGTTTATTCTTGACTTACTCTCTGAACCTTCTAAAACACTACTATTCCTGTTGGAAGTCTTTCCTACCTCCAACCAGTGTAATTCTCTCTACATTGTGAAATTGCTTTCTCTATATTTGTGTATTTAATAGATTGATCCCAGTTATTAATTCAAAAGTCTAATTACTCTCTCAGATCATTAGCTGTTTAAAAATCAACCATATTTTTGAACCATAAGATGCACTTGACCATAAGATGCACCCAGTTTTTGGAGCAGTAAAGCAAGAAAAACAGGAAAAACAGTAATCAGACCATAAGGCACACCTTAACTTCACACACACACACACACACACACACACACACACACACACACACACACACACACACTTTTGGGGGAAGGGAAAGTGCATCTCATGTTCTGTAAAATCTGATACTTCCTCAGCATAGACAATAGGTTAAAGTCCAGAGATGTCTACATTGCTTACAGAAAAGTGTTATGTTCTACTGTGCAATTTTATTTAACAATTTACCAATTCTTCTTCATAATAAATGAGCAGCAAAGTAGCTTCTTTCACAAAACAGTCAGATAGACCTTCTGCCCGAGGTCTGGAAGTTTGAGAAATAAATAAGCATTTATCCTGGCATGGATGCCAATGTTTTGAGTACTTTAGCACAGCAGATCTCCCTAGAGTAAGTAAGAAGAGACAGTCTATTTCTGGCTTGTTCCTGCTGCACCACAATCAACTACACACAGTAGGCCCTTCCTTAGTGCATGCTGAAACATGGTTGATGCTGTCATGTGTCAAGGAACCGCCATTAATGGCAAAAGATTCATTCTATGTTTTATTTCTATTAATTAACTACAAAGTAAACTGTTTGTCATATTCATTAAAATAATCAAACGCTCCACTTTTTAACTTGGCATCTGCCTGTTAAGATCACGTGCACCAGCGGCCTAAGGCAGCATGGCCAGGTGCCTAAGAGCATAGATGTCAAGGCCACACAGCTTCATTTCAGTTCCCAGCACCAACATTTACAAACTATGTGACTCTCCATGAGTTCTCAATGTTATGGCTGTCTTCTCAGACAAAGCCATGGTGGTATAGTGTCTTCATGGAGGGCTGTTGTGAACTTTGAGGTAACTTACATTTTCTGACAAAAATCACCTGTTATTCTGAGTAAATTCAAGCCACACAATTACTTGTTGGTTCATTCCTGTTCTCTTGAGCAGCTACATTGCATATTTCTGTTGGTGGGTTTTGCACTAAGAATCACACTAATAAACAAGAAAACACACAGAGAGTATTAAACAGTGAAATGAATGGTGTAATAGGTGTGTTCTATTTCTCACTTCGGGAAACCAAGTTATTTCAACAAACCTAAACTTCTGGGCTGAGAATAAAATATTAGAAAACTGGAGTAAAGGGCAAGTTTGAAGACAGGGTATATGAGTGAGAAAAGCGCAGAACACATGGATTCACACAGCTCCGGATTGCAAATCATCCGATGGACAAGTCAACCTTTGAGCATTGCTGAATATTTCAATTGCTCAAAGCAATTGAGCACCTGGGCTGGCTCTTCCCAACAGAAGGCATACCCACCCCCAAGAGAAGGTTTAGCAGCCATATAAGAGGCTAAATATGGGGGCCTTTTAGTATTTTTTTTACTGTCACCTTTTGTCACAATTATGACGTTTACTTTCGTAGTCTAGATGCACAGATTACACACCCCGTATGGTTCTCAGAAAAATGAGAAGCACTGAAGAAACGTGAAGTTTCTGCAGAGGGCACAGGATATTGTCCTGTAACTTTACATAACACTGACCTTACCCTGGGATTAAGGTGTCCAAATACTATGAAGAGGACTAATGTTTATGTGGGACTATGATGAAACCAAAGCTCTTACCTCATATAAGACACTGAGTCCAATTAGGCTCAAAAGGAGAAGGATCAGCCCAGCAGAGCTGAATTTCAGAGCCAACCAATGCCACTGTGGGCTCTGGTAGGCATCTAAGTGCAAAAACTACACTTGAATACATCTCAGATAAAAGTCAGAGGTAGTTCCTTAATTACATAAGACCTTTCTTAAATACAAGGACTATTTCCAACACTCCTAGTAGACTGACTAAAAGTGGAGTTGGTGCTACACTTTGTGCCCACTGCTTTACTTTTACACACAGACAGGATGGAGGGGGGGTAGTTTTCTATTTTAACTGAGTTCACACAACACAAATTCATAATATGGTGTATTAGTAAAATAAAATTCTGCTAAGTATTATCGCCTTTTATTTAAAAAGAATTTATTATGGCTTCTCTTTGCCATGAGTGGGTGGTCAGTATCTCTACTTTGCGATTTGGATCCATCCCTGAGTGAATGGGTGTTACTGGGACACAAGCACTGGTGACTAGTGACTCACACCCTAACCTAGATGCTGGAATTTCATCATTGCTGCTCATGCCAGTGAACAGCTTAAAACACTGAGTTTCTCAGTCCTAGGATTTTCTAGTTAGTAGTTTAAGCCCACTGTTGAACCTAAGTAACAGAAGCTAGGCATTGAAATGGCAAATAAAGGAATACTGTCCTACAACAGACATACACTATGTCTACAGCAGGTAAGAGGGTACTATAGCATAACATTGGGGAGTCTCTCTTGCCACCATGTCCAGCAGTGTACTGATCCACAGGAGACAAGTAGGCAGTTCCGTTAAACATGACTAAGTAGACAGTGTTGTTTCAAACTTTGGGAGTTTGACCCCAAGTATTTAATTTTAGGCATATTTAAGCACAGCAAAATTTAGTGAAAATTTCTCTGGTGATAAGTAACTCGATGTCATGTGTACAATAAAGCTTAAGACCCTCTACGTTGGCATTCTTTGTAAGGAACATGTTACTTCTTCCATCAAGAGGGGTTCTATAACTTGACTATATGTGTCTCCTTCCATAACGATAGTTTCTATATTTGACTACATGTATCCCCTTTCATAAAGATGTGTTCTATAACTGACAAGCAAATGATAAAGGTCTGGGAGAGAATTCACTGTGGTCTTATCTGCATAGCTAGTGCAATAGTCACCAGGGTATCAGAGTCCAAACCCAGCTTTCTGTTTTTGAAGGAACAAGCCTGTGAGTTTAACATTTTTGGTTCCCCTAGTGTTTATTTGTGAGCACCAGGACCTCTGTGCTTCCTACATAACACAGCATATACACTGTACTAATGAAGAACCATGTTTGATATCTCTGCTTTCCTTAGTATCTGTGTCAACAATGGTTGTTTTATTCTTATTAGACAGTGAATGTATTAATTTTGAGATGTGGTCATCATGTCCTACAACTTTGTCGTTTTAACTTTCTTCTTGACTGTTGTAGCTTATCCACCAGAGAAGACTGCTCGGACATGGGTTTAAGCCAATAGGAAGTCTTTATTATCTGGACAGCAACTACACTGGGTGTTCAAAATCCTACTGTAGCACTAATCAATTCTCAGGTTGAGCTTTTAAGCACACACACACACACACACACACACACACACACACACACACACACACATGCACAAAAAAAATGTTCTGAGTTTATATACTTCAGTTAAAAAGAACATTTAGCCAGAAGCAGAGCCACAGAACCTAAAAAGAAAAGTTAGCACTTTTGGACTTTCTCTTTGTTTTAGTTTTGTCTGCATGCCAAGTTTTACAGCCTGAATGGTACTTCCATCATGGAGTCAGTTGTGCTAACATCTGGAGGCCTATTAAGGTCTGGGGCTCTGTTACATTGACAACTTAATACATGTGGTTTTTATATGGAAAACAATGAGAGTTCTGTTTATAAAGGTAATAATGAGAAACATTAGCTGGCTCTTACATTACAAATTTAATCATAATCTCCCTTTTGTTCTCACTTAGTTTTTAACACTTCTGTAATTTTCCATTCTTAATGTATTTCTAGATTTATTTTTTAGAACCAAGTAGGTGCCATTCTGAGCAAAACTTTCTTGTTGTTTTTTGTTTTGTCCTTTGTTGTTGTTTTTGTTGTCCTGTTTCTGAGATCATGTTTCCTATAGCATAGTCTAGATCCAAATTCTTTCTGTGATTAAGAATGACCGTGAACACCTAATGCCCTTGTCCCCACTTTCCAGGTACTGGAATTACAGCTGTGCCTCACTTTGCATGACTGGGGATTCCTAATTTCTACAGCTACAGATTTATTCCTGTTTTTGTTAGTTTCTTGTTGTTTCTAAATAATTACTAGTATAAACGATCACACACTTTGAATTACATGTTAAATTTTAAACCAAGTGTGCTAAAAATATCATTGTGTAGTACAGAATTGCCTTTGTGTCAATTTTTCCCACTTTTTTTTATCTTTGGTAGCTGAATTGTATGATACAAATAATAGATGAATACTAGTGGTCTCTGAACTGTAAACCATTTTTTGGATGCTGACAATCATTAAATAAGTTATTTCATTTAAAAATGTTCTTGAGAACAAAATAAAGAAGAAAGAAAGAGAGGCAGAAAGAGTAGAAATATTCCAAGGAGAGAGAAGACAGCATTTCTCACCATTAAGATCCCTCCATATCTGCAGACATAGTTCACTGCTGACTAAAATTTTATACACACACACACACACACACACACACACACACACACATTGTATCTATTACACAGGCACAGAACCTTCATTGTATCTCTAGAGAAATGTTTATAACAGCTATTCATTCACATGACATTGAGATCATCTTAGACACTGTAGGAAATATGGAAATTATCTATAGGACACAGGTGTATGCACACAGGTCCTCTGCACATACCATATTGTATAGAGGAGACTTGAACTTATATGCACCAGTTCTTTAAGCAACCTTTTGTGGCCAGTGAGTAATTCTGTGTGATGAGAGGTGACACAAGACTGTCATGGAAGGAAACAACGTACTGGACTTGAGAATTAGGACAATGGATCGTCATTCCTGCAGGGTAGGACATGCTGTGTTGCTGGACAAGGAGGCGGAAGCAGACATCTTGGGAAAGTCCAAGGCCCCAAAGATATCCTGAATATTAGAAAAATAATGTATTTATATTTGCATAGAATTTCCTTTGAACATTAGTATGATATGGAGTGACTAAGCCTGGGAAATAAGCCTAATGAGTTATGTGTCTCATTTTATGTATATGCATTATTTCATGTTGGGAACTGTTAGGCTTGGGCCCCCTTGGGCCATGCCCTGGCTGGTATGCAATTGTTATTCTGCCCTGGCAACTTCCAGTTGTGAATGTTGTGCCTCACTGAGCTGACCACAAGTTCCTGTTTTGCGCCCTGGTTACCTTGGTTACATGGTTCCTCTTATCCTGGGGACTTCCCACCTACATCGTCTTGTATTTTTCCACCGGCCTCTGTACTGTATAAAAGGCCTTGGCCCCTCCTCATTAAACAGCATTCTCTTAGAATGGATGACCCGCTGTCTGGAGTGATTCTTCAACCCGTAGTCCCTCGCTCAATACATCGGGGTATTTGCAGCGCGGGCACTGCAAATGGAGGTCTCACCAAGATTGAGAAAGAAGGGAGGATACTGACAAGTCGCCCAGGGAAGCTGGCCAGTGCCTAAGGAAGGTAAGATACGGGTGTATTGGAAAATGGGTGCCACTACGGCCGCCGCCATCATGGTGAACCAATTAACTAAGTTATTAAAGGAACAGGGCACCGGGATTAAACATAAGACAGCCAATGAATTTATTAAAAATATAGAACAGAGCAGTCCCTGGTTTCTGGTATCAGGGGGATTAAACTTACAGGTAAAAAGTGATTTACAACAGATGTTACAGAGAGAGGGCTCAGGAAAAGTCCCTATAGCTACCTTTTCTTTATGCCGCCTTGTTCAAGATGCCCTGCATAGTACCAATGAAAAAATAAAAGAACAGTTAGGGGCCTTGAATGAAACTTTAAATGAGGTACAAGAACAGGAATTTCTGAAGTCACTGGCTTCAGATACAACGGACACTTTCTTCTCAGACTCCGAGGATGAAGAAAGTTTATTAAGAACAGATATCAAGACTTTAAAACAGCATTTGCACAAAATGACTATAGAGGGTGGGACAGACAGTAGAAGAGACAAGGATCAACCCTCACCCTATAATCCTGATTTTCAGAGTCAAGTCTCTTTGGCTGAGGCCTCTGTACCTCTGAAAGGAGTTATTTTTCCTGTGATAGAAGTGCCTAATCCCAATAATCCAGGACAGGCTCAAAGACAGCATGAAGCTCTTCAATTTAAGGACACAACCAACCATTACAGTTACTAATCTTGTGTACAACCCATGCTCCTACAGGGATGTTTTGGCAAACTGGGCCCATCTTATGGGTTCATTCATAAGTGTCACCTGCAAAAATGGTTATGTCATATCCGCAGGCTATGGTGTTGCTTCTTTTCAAAGCTTGTAAAATAAGTATGCAACCCTGTCAATAAAATAAGATGACAGAGTTAAGAAAAAAAATGCATGTGACCTCTTGTCTTGTTGTTTTGGAGACTTGTCAATGCAGCACTGTGAATAATCAAACAAAAACTAAAATATTTTGTTCTTATAGTTCAACAAGGTGTAAACTATTGAAAGGCAGGCATCAAGTTGGAAGATAAGGCATCAGTAATTAGCTGCCTCTTGACCTTAAATGAATCTAAAGAAGAATAAAATTTAAAATAACACTTCTGGGTGAAATTTTCCAATTAAATTAAAAACATAAAATGTCATTTCTTATACTATATACTTTGTCTGCTGTAATTAGAAAATATAAAATGAGAAGTCCAAAAATCTTTTGATACATACTCTTCATGAACTAAATGACAGAGTATATAATGTATGTCTTAATTCTGTTTAGATCTTCCTGCATGTTGGTCATTGATTTTTGTGAAGGATGTTGTGTTTTCTCAAATATTTGGAAGTCACACACCAAGCATCATCCTTCTTGTGATTTTTGAGGCATTTCCAGTTTTCAGTCACCCCACATGTTTATTGTCCTGTTCATTCAAAGTAAGAACTAATGAAAAAACTTTACATTACTGGCTATAAACGTGGAGGTCACTAATACTAATGTGATTGTACTTTAGGTTTAAGTTATGAGGACCAACTCATTCCTGAGCACTGATTTAATTTCGAAACATTCATGGTCACTCAAGAACCCTTATGTTTAATCCTCAATGACAATTGTTTTCTTCAATGTCACCACACAATAGGAATTGCTTTTGATAATGATTTTTGCAGATCAAAAATGAAATAGAAACATACTAAAGATTTCTCATGGGATGTTTTGAAACATTCTTTCTCCAGATTTAAAACTGCTAGATACAGGATACTGCTGAAATACAGCAGCTGGGCTTGTTGCAAATCCACCTCCTCTGTAAGAGGTTTCTGCCACTGCTGATCACACTGTCACTCAGGTAGGCACACTCTCCTTCTCCTTGGGTGGGAATCCTTAAAAAAAAAATCCTCAGAAGCCAGCATTGCATTCAGTCCCACAACAAACTCTTGCCTGTCTGTAGTGTAAATCAAAGAAAGGGAGAGTTCAGCTGGAATCACATGCACTAGTTTTACACCTAGTGACTTTTACATTCTCAGGGTTTGACTTCATCACCACACCTTAGTCACTGATCCACGTTGAATCTTGTAAGGTGTGTGTGAAGTATGTGACTGGCACTTGCTTCCATGTTCAAATAAACTGCTGCTGTGGGTGGCCTCACTGAGGGTGACCTTCAATTCTATCTTGAAGTATTTTGTAAATTGCTGAAAGCGCTTTAGTGATAGCAATGACTGAGTCTCTGATTTACCATTCCACTGTATGCCTACATTCAAAACAGCTGTGCTCACATCCAAGACTCTTGGGGTGCTCTAAGGTGATGAGACTTTGGAGGAGGTTCCCAATGCCCTGGAGTTTCTGTTTCTGAGAACAGGAACAGCTGGGCAAGCAATGGGTTAATGGCCACTGAAGTTCTGCAGTGGCCCCCTGGTGTTTTAGACATCTCACTGGCCATCTACAATGTTGCTTATATCCCACACAGGGTGTTATGCCAAGGAAAAGTTAAATTGGTGATAGAGAAGACAATAGCTACCCCAGATGCCATTACTTTGCTAAAAATTTGGAGTGAAATCACACTAAGCAAATGCTTTGAAAGTGATGGCTAATAAATGGGAGAGCTTTCAAATGATTTAAATTTGTTCAAATGTGGAGTTTTCTGAAGATTGGCTTTGCATGTAAGCACACACCCTACCTCTGAGGCACACCTCCAGACAAGGGTTCATTTTTCTTCCATTCCAGTACACTTGGCCTCCTGACTTTCATCTTTCATAGAAGCATCTCACACACTTTTCAACAAATGATCACAATAGAAGGGAAAATGGTCTAAAAACATACAAGTTGTTGTACTCAGTGTGGTCTGTCCACCTCCAAGGATGCTGTGATGACTCTCTGTGCAGGCCAATCCAGTGGTCAGAAACCCCCTTGTATCTCTTCAGGAAATTCTGTCATAGAACACAGAAAGAAAATTCATGTGTCTCTCAGCTTCAAATGACCCTGAGACTCTGCCCTATAGCCTTTGTTCAGGATGGCAGCAGGCTGTAACTGAGAGTCATCAACTTTGGAGACGTAATTACCCTCACTTTTCAGTGGAGCCATTTTATATCCATAATCCAAAGTATGTTGGTGATCACACTTCTCTCTGTTGCTTGCATAGGTTCTTGTTAAGCCTGGTCTCATAGTTATGAACAGTTGTCATCTTGAGTATGCAACATCTGCCAGCTTAGATAAAGACTCACATGACTGCTAGGTATCTCAGTAGATCCCATGTTTGGTCTTGTATGTTGACTAAGAGTACAACATGAGAGCGTGTCTCTGGAATGTCTTGGGGGAACAACCAGAAGTGTTAGCATATCAAATGTACACTCTAACATGTCCCCAAGTCCCCTGATGCCTGGCGTGGGATCCTGCCTCATACCTCAGCTTTCAGTTTCCTAACTCAAGACAATACATATTTAACAGAACAAACAACACTCCAACTCCTGACCCTTCCTTACCAGCTCCTCCAAGGTGTCTATTTGAGCCAGATGGGCCTCTAGTACCATGCAGAAGGTCTGGCTGAATGTCCAGTTTCTCATGTTTTCAGAAAAATAGAAACATTTACTTCCAAATCCAATCCAGTCTCTAGGACAGTTGTCATAGCAAGGTGCAGGGCTCTCAATGGCCAGGTTTTCCTTTCTCACTAAAATGCAAACAGTGAGATAAAAATATCATAATGGAACATTTCCCTGTCTGGTCGCTTTTTCTAGCTATCCAAATCTCAGTTGTGAGGTGAGGGACTGTAGCTTTCATAAGCATGAGGATCTCCAATCCAGAGCCTTCCAGTGGGCTGTTCTTTGTGTTTTGTGTTTTGAGACAGAATCTAGCTATGTCCTCCTGCCTGGCCTGGATCTCACAGTGTGGACTGTACTTGTCTACAGCTTGTAGTAATCCTCCTGCTTGTTCCTCCTGAGGGCTGGGACTAGAGACACCACACCCTGGAAGGAAATCATTTCTAGGCCATCAGTACTTTAGGATTGTTCCTGATTCCTGGAAGTCTCCAGCATCCTTTCCCATAATCCTCCTTCACATTCTTATTTTTGGCAAAAGAAAAAATCTCCCCAGTTGTCTGAGTTTTATATAAAGACATGACACTGCATAAACCATGGTATTTTCAAAATGGTTTTTGATACCAAAACTTTGATTGAGGCCTTCCTGTAATTCTGTTTCACACACACACACACACACACACACACACACACACACACACACACACACATACACACACACACACATGTACACACACACACACGATGGCACTTGCTAGAGCCAGTTAGGAAAGCTACCATCATGACTTCTGATGACAGATGTTAGAACCATGTGCAGAAGTAGATTTCACTGCTGGTAGAAGTAAAGCTTAATACAGTCAATATGGAAGTTCTTCAAATCATTTAAAGTGTGACTTTGTTATGCCACTTGTGGGTGCATATGGAAAGAGCCCCATATCCTACCATGAAGATACTTGCACATCTATGCTTATTGCTGTCCTATGTACAATAGTAAGAAAATGGATCTAACATAAATAAATATCCATAAACTTGTGAAGAGATAATACAAATATGGCATATATTCAAAACAATATTACTCATCTGTAAGGAAAAATAAAAATTTCAGGAAAAAATAATCCAAGTGAGTTCTTGGAAACCCACAAAGAAAGAGACCACATGTACACCCTCAAAACTATATCCCATCCTACAATGTATAGTGTAAACAGCCATGAGTGTGAGCATAGTATAACACATAGGAAAAAGGACAGGGAAGAGTGATATAAGAGGAAGAGGAAGGACAAAATGCAGGCAAAGGGCCCAATATGTCATGAAAAAGCTTAGGCATGGAATATTTTTCTAGTTATAACCCTGTCATTTTATTTCTTATTTTGAGGAAGATAGTGCATAAAAATGTAAATGGCAGTAGTAGAATAAAACCATAGCTTAAGCTTCATGGCTATAGAATGGCTATTCTAAATGTAGGGACATTGCTTTAAGAGGTTAGAAGGAATGTGCTGTTCTTTTGAAAGTGTAGGGAATGGCAAGAAAAAAGTGATTTGATAGGAAATATTAAATAGCAGAAATGATTCCCTCCCTTGTTTTCAGTGGAGGGGAATTTGTTATTGCTGTTCTCACTTCTCATACCCAGAACCATGAGGCTACAGTGAAAGGAACAAATGCAATGGGCAGGGAGGGTGACTGTCACTCCTTTTTATCTGACTCTTCAGAGCTACTCAGTAGTTTAGGTTACACAGACTATGTCTTGTTGGCAAATGTTTGTTTGTTCATGTTCTGACTTGTGTATTACTCATTGATGTGCTTAGAGTTGGTTTTATAAAAAACATGATTTTACCATGATACATTTACTCCGGCTACATCTAGAAGAGCTGTACAAGGTTTTATCACATTACTCACACAATCTATAACTAAAAGCTTAGGAATCACATACTCTGGAACTTGCTATTTAATCATTTCAGACCATGGTTGAAGATATTAACTGAATCCATGGATCATGGGGAAATCTGAACCTTCAGAACCATATTACCCTTCACGTCCCTCACTTTCCTTTGTCAACAGTGTCCTCCTTTAGGTTCTTCCTTTGAGTTTTCCATATGTCTCCTGTATCTCTGTCTAGAGGTTGCTGACTCCATCGTCCCAGGGATGCTGAGCCTGGCCTCCTGTGCACAACACAGCCTGTGCTACTCCCTTCACTGCATCATCCTGCTGGAGCCTAAGTTCCCAGCAAACAGGAATTTCTAGTGTGTTTTCTCAAGCCCTTCCCACAGTGCCTGGCAAACACTGATCAGTAACTACTCACTAACAGTGTAAGTGTGGACAGAATGCTGCAGAATTTAGAGACTAAGTCACTTACCTGATAAAGCAAAACAAAGTACAACTACAATTATAATGATGACTGGGATCACTAAACGCCAGCAGGAAAGCTTAACAGGAAACTCGAAGGAGAAGATTTTGTGATGTTTTTCTTGGAATTTTTTCCCTGAAAATATAAACAATACCAGAGTCTTAATCCCAAGAAGATTTTAGGGAAAAGGATAAATTTATCCCAGAATTGTCTGAATATTTGCCTTGTACTCCTTTAGTGTAAATCCCCTTCACAGAAGACCTGAGAAGTATCTATGATTAATCCAAATAAAAATCCAACTACAGCCATCATGGCTTAGCTCATATCTTAAATAATTTTATATGTTCAATGCACAGCTACCTGTTACAGTCAGAGTTAAACACATGCTAGAGTGGGAGTGGGTGGGATTTGAACCTCCTTCTATCCTCACCCCCTACAGTAGATCTGGAAACCACAAGCCCTAGCACTGCAGGTGACTTTCACCACTGTGCAGTGAGAGCTGTGCTGTTAGAGTTTCCTTCATTCTGGGACATAAGGAGCAACTTCCTGTAATTCAGCAGAGTGTACTAGCAAACTAAACACAGAGAGAGAGAGAGAGAGAGAGAGAGAGAGAGAGAGAGAGAGAGAGAACTAAACAAACAAATGCAACCCAAACAAACAAAACCTATCCAAACCTATGCCTCAGTATTTTGTCATTAAGTCCATGTTCATTTCTCTTGGCCAGAAATTCTTGAGAATTATATACTCTCAGAGAATAACTAATATAACTGAGGTCTCCCAGTATCTCCACTTCTCCAGAGACCCGCCATGACAGGCTAACAAGCGAGAGGTTCAGCTCTTCTGTGAGACCCTGGAGAAGCTCCCCTCTGCCCTTTTAGCTTGATTCAAATTGGATAAAACACATACCCATTTCTCCCTCCTGCAGGAATTCTCTGGTAGTGGGCTCTGTCTTCAGCATACCGAAGGAAGCCTCCGGAACGTGCACAGAGTTCAACTCTGAGGAGGACCAAAAGTGAAGCTAGAGAGGAGGATTTTTTTTTTAAACTCTTCAACCTAGGACATAAGCCAATGGCACGGCCCTGCTGTCCATCAGGCGGCTTGTTAACTCCTTTCTTTCAGCACACCCACTCAAGCACATGAGGGTTTTTCCTTGGAGAAACTGAATCACAAGGTAGGAGAAGGGGGGGGGGGGCTGAGATGTGAAATGAAGTGGCCTGCAAACAAAATATTCAGAACACCGTGATGCTGTACTGTTGCCACTCAACAAGGCAAAGAACATTTTGTTTCAGGAAGTGTCTAAGGCTCCCACTGAGTAGCCAGCTGTGCCTGGTCTCAGACTCGCTTTGGAAAGTGACTTCAGAAGGATGCAGCCCTCATGCCACAGGAGGCTAGAGCAGCCGAAGTGAGAGCAGAGCTCCTGCATGGGCTGCTTGCCGCTCTCTGCACCCATTCCCTGGGGACTGCCCAGACGCTCATGGAGCTCATTCTTCCTCCCCCAGGAAACAAAGTGGAGGTGCAACATGGGGGTGGTGGTACCCAGCCTATAGAAGAGATTACAAAAGAGGACCTTTCCCAGGCACTAGGACCCTGGAAGAGGCTGGTCACCTATCTGTCTAAAAGGTCTGATCCTGTTTCTGCTGGTTCAATGGCTTCTTTGTGGGCAGTTTGCAGCTACAAGCATGCTAGGAAAGAAAATGAGAAACGAACTCTGGGCCAGGAAGTGTTACCAACTCCTTTCTACTCTTTGGTCTTCTGAAGGGACCCCAGAAACTTGGATGCACAACATCCAAATAAGACATCACCAGGCATTTCTCCTGGGCCAACCCTGTATCTGACTGTGTAAACCTTCAGCCATCAGCCCAGCCAGCCTGCTGCCCGATGATAACCCAGCAGCCCCTCCAAGACAGAGCCAGGTTAGGGTCATGAAAGTCCGCTGACCAGAAGGGAGTGGTCACAGCAGAGTAAGAGTCTATGATGCTGCAGAGGATCTGGATGAGGTGCCCTCAGCACAGAATCCTGTCAGGTTTGTCAGCACAGTCTGTCAGCTGCTCTGACCTGGCCCCTCTGGCTCAGGCCAGCAGGAGCTTGCAGCTCAGCTTCTCCAAGCAGGCTAGAAAAACATGAGTTAAATCCTGACCTGACTTCAAAGAAAAACTGAGGTTTTCACCTCAGGAAAAATAGAATACTTAACATAAACTTTTGCTAATGTCTGTTCTGCTTCTGTAATCACAAAGATTTTGGCTCCCAGGTCAAACAGAAACACCATGGTGACATATCTGTGCCCTATTCTTATTAAAAATTAATATAAATCTTGCCATTCTTACCAACCACCAACTCAGCTGCACCAATGGGAAGTGCTGACTGTGGGTTTTGCAATTCAGTTAAGATATTTTTCATTTGAACATTTCTGCTTGGTCCTATTTAACAGTTCATACATCTTCCTCGGTATAATTCTTCCATGTATTGAATTCCTGAAGTTGTTCTCTGTGGTGTCCATGAGCATCTTTATGACAAGTTTTAAAATTCTTTGTTAAAAAACTAAAGAGATGGCTCCATAGGTCAATCACTTACAATGCCACATAAGCCTTTAAGAACAGATTTCAGATGCCCAGCACCTGTGTAAATAACTGGTAAGTATGGAAACCAACCTACAAGCCCAGTGCTTGGGAGGTGGAGACCAAGGACCCTAGAGGAACCTGGCTAATTGGACCAGTGGAATCATTGAACTCTGGGTTCATGAAGAGACCCTGCCTTGGTGAACAGAGTAGAGCATGATCAAGAAGACACTTGATATCAAACTCTTGTCTCCACATGCATGTACAAATACCACAGATGTGTGTGTACCTATACACATGTGAGCACACATACTCCCATGCACACATACCCAAGCAGCTTATATACCTGTGATGCTTTAGTGTAACAAGTGTTCTTTTTCTTTATCTGTTGGACCATATTTTGTTATTTAATATTGTTCTGTGATTTGGGCATCTAAAAAAACCACTCATCTCAAGAAAGAGAGTTTTGCATAGGCTCTTCAATTGAGGAATATTTTCACCCCTCAGTCACAGTCATAGGGGAGGGGAGTAAGGGGAAAATTAAAAAAAAAAAAGAAGACTATCTGTAATGATCCTGACCAGAAGGTCATTCTTTTTTATGTATTTTATTAATTTATTCATATTACATCTAAATTGTTATCCCATCCCTTCTATCCTCCTATTCCTCCCTCCCTCCCATTTTCCCCTTACTCCCCTACCCTATGACTGTGACTGAGGGGGTCCTCCTCCCCCTGTATATGCTCATAGGGTCTCTTCTTTGTAGTTTGCTATCCTTCCTCTGAGTGCCACCAGGCCTCCCCATCGAGAGAACGTTGTCAAATATGGGGCACCAGAGTTTGTGTCAAAGTCAGACCCCACTCTCCACTCAACTGTAGAGATTGTCCTGCCCATTGGCTAGATCTGGGTAGGGGTTTGAAGTTTACTACACGTATTGTCCTTGGTTGGTGCCATAGTATGAGCACCAAATCTGCCTATCATAATGTTCTTCTTGTAGGTTTCTAGGACCCTCTGGATCCTTCAACTTTGCCATTCTCCCATGCTTCTCTCATCTAGAATCCCAATAGGATGTCCTCCCCTCTGTCCCATTTTCCTGGTTAGTGAAGACTTTCATGGGACATGCCCCTTGGGCTAGTGTCCAGATATAAGTGAGTATATACCATTTGAGTCTTTATGCTTCTGGGTTAACTCACCCATTATGATCATTTCTAGTTCAACCCATTTGTACACAAATTTCAGGAATTCCTTGTTTTTAATAGCTGAGTAGTATTCCATAGTGTACATGTACCACAGTTTCTTAATCCATTCTTCTACTGAGGGACACTTAGGCTGTTTCCATGTTCTGGCTATTATGAATAAGGCTGCTATGAAACATGGTTGAGCAAATGTTCTTGTTGTGTGCTGGAGCATCTTCTGGGTATATTCTAAGGAGTGGAATCACTGGGTCTTGAGGAAGCCCTATTCCAAGTTTTCTGAGATGGCACCAGGTACATTTCCAAAGTGGCTGTACTAGTTTGCATTCCCACCAGCAATGAAGGAGTGTCACCTTGCACAAAACTCAAATCCAAGTGGATCAAAGACCTCAACATAAAAACAGAGACACTAAGTTGTTGGGGATGATAGGCCATATAGCCAATGTTCAGCCATCTTGTCCAAGTCTTCACCTTTAAGTCTCTATCTTTCCCAGAGCTTACCTTTCACCAGAAACTAGCTGACCCTGTTGTGAGTCAACAGTTAGACTAAAGACAGATAGAGATGGGGCGATCCTACTGTGAGTCAGCAGTTAGACTAAAGCTAGATGAGGACAAAGCAAGATACTCTGTGTGGCAGAACATTATGACCCTGCCTGGAATTCCCTGTGTTTTGAGAAAAGCTTGCAGCTGGGTTGCTATAGCAATATGCTTCCCTGCCTTCTGAATTATAAAAGCTGCTGCCTGACTAATAAAGTTTGAGAGTTTGATCAATCAGACTTGCTCTCCTTCTTTGTGTCTTGCATTTTCAACAGGTGACCTTCCTCCAAGTTTTAGTTGAACCCTGCAGGCCAGGACAAAGTGACGCCCAAAGTGGGGCTCAAGGAACAGAGCACTCACCTGCCCATCACTCTTCAAGGACCGGTCACCCTGGATCGCCGCGGACTTCGTGCCTGTGAGACAGATCCGGCTTGGATAGCCTGGACTCTCCCAATCGTGAGACAGATCAAACAAGGTAAGCAATGGCAATACATATGGAACAATCACTTAGCAAACATGAATTATTTATCAACGAACTTAAAACCTCCCTCAAGACACAAGGAATGTGGGTAAAAAAAAAAGACTTAGTAAAATTTTTTCTCTTCATTAGTGATATTTGCCCTTGTTTTCTAAAAAAAGGGCACTGTGAACAAAAAACACTGGCAACGGACAGGGGATTGCCTTCATGATTATTATAGGTCTTTTGGGCCTGAAAATGGTCCCTGTCATTGCCTTTTCCTATTGAAATTTGATTAATGATATCTTATGTGTTAGATATTTTCATGAGGATATTAAAATTTTATTAGATAAAGCTAAAAAAATTCTTTTAAAAAAAAACTTAGAAAAAGTCTGGGGAAATGTAAAAGTCGGCATACCCAGTCCTCCCTTGAGGATCCCTATTAAGGTCAAAGTCTGTAAATCTGCTCTGCCTGAAGAGTCCCCTCCCAGACCTGAACTCTAATCAAGGAGTTAGGTAAGGCGGCTGCCACTCTTCTTTGTCTGTCTTCTTTGTCTACCTCTCTGTCTCTCCGTGTTCTTTAGTTTTGCTTTGAAGCTCAAGCATTTAAGTTAGTCACAATGTCAGGGTTGCTCTTTGCCTGTGCCAGGAGATAGTATACCTCTTGACTCCTGAAAGGGAGGCTGGGAGACGTTCCTGACCTCCAGGAAGGGAAGTCAATCCCCCTCCACTTGGGAAGCGCTCTCGGCCTGCCTGATCACCGGGTCTGATCACTCACTTGGTTCTGGTTTTGGTGTAGTCCAGACTATTGTGGCTTCTTGGCACCATTTTTCTGGTTTTTGTTTATTTGTGTCTATTTGTGTGGACTTTCTCACTATGAGACAAAAGGATCAGCCCCCTTGACTATTGTCTTAGACTACTGGATGGACTGACAGACTAGGGCACATAACTTGTCCCTCATAGTGAAGAAAGACAAACTTGTCGCTTTTCTTGTCTTTGTCTGGTGTTTAAATATTGTTTTATATATTATATTCTGTTGGAGAAAAAAAAGAACAAAATTTCATTGACTGGCCATTAGTTCTAACTCATTTCAATTATTCTCAAGAAAAGAAACAACAAAAACTGATCACCTAGCTCTGTCCTTGGAGCTAGGATGCCTGGCTAAACTGGCAGGAAGCCCAGGGCTGCCTGAACTCCTAATGATGTGCTCTAAACTCCAGCCAGCCCAAATCCCTCAAACATGGCAAATGCAAGGTCACTACTCACAACAGAAAAAATTAGGTGGCTAAAAAATGATAGCTAATATGAAGGGTCTTTCCAGGAACTGCGTGGTAAACAATGACCAGAAAAAGGCACTGGTAAGGTCTTTTTCAGTCCTAGTCACTCCTTAGACTCCTTGGTAATGGGCTCTGAATAACTTTCACTATAGAGGCTGTGTATTTTCAACAGGGGCTTGTGTGCAGAAACATCCTGGGCAGGATGCCAACTCGGATACTCCTAATTTCTCTATTATCTTTCACAAGTTCTGCCTTTAGCATTTAACATTTAGATGTAAAATCCTTTTAAATTATGCTATAAAATTAAAGAAATGTTTTGTCTGTTTTACAACATGTGTGTTTCTTATTGGCTTTAAAGGTATAAACTTATTGTGTTCTGTATATCTTGGTTAAAATCTTTAAAATCTATAACAGATAGTTATGCTTGTAATTTAAGGCCAGAGCCATTCTAACAGCAAATAAAATGAACCAACTTAAGAAACTGATCTTTAACAGTAATAGACTTATAAAAAATTAAAATTTGAACAATAAATGTTTCCTTAATAAAGATGTTAAAACTACATCTCCAGCATATACCTGTGAACTTTTATCTAAGGATTAATAATTTTCTTATTAAGTATAATGTTTAAAATTTAAGTTCAAACTCTTGCTTAAAACATATGAGTGCATGTGTGTTTGTAACACAGATATTATGTGATTCAATCCTAGTTCAAAAAACTATAAAAATCTGGTTTTAAGTTCTAAAAATTATGGTTATACTCTCTGACTTCACTTTTAAACAAATGTAACAGGATTTGTTTGTATTAATTACGTTACAGTCAATATAAAGTGCTAATAACTTTAGATTTAGATTCTTCTATAAATTATAAATTAAATATATTAGTAACACTGACAAATTTTCTTTAAAAATTGTTGTATTCTATAATGATATGCCATATGGAAACCAGAAAAGTTTCCAGCCTCTATATTTATAGATCTTGATGCTGAAGTAAAGAAACTCTAATTTAATAGTTATCATTTACATAACTTGTCAAGGTCTTATTGTACATCAAAATCATGGTGTGTAAAACAGGAGATGCAAATTAATACAGAGGATAAAATTACTCAGCTGTTATTGTTTCCCTACATTAAGGACAAAGCCGTTCCAGTAAAAAAGAATGGGTATATTTGAGAATACAGAAAAATGTATATTCTGGCAAACAATGTTATATATTCACTTATAAGTAGATATTAGCCCAACATAGATGCTCTCTGAGAAACTCCACTCAGTGGAGGATTGGGACAAATACTAGAAATCATTGCCAAACTCTGGGCAAAGAGCTATGAGTTATGTAAAAGAGTGGTCCAGATGAAAAACATTAACAAGTATTTAAGATTATGCATAAAAGGTAACTTAATAAAAATCATTAGAAACAGCTGAAATTACAGAGGATGGCCAGTTCAGGCTCTGTGTCCCCCATTACTAGTAATCTTCACTATTGTCACTCTTGTAGTTTCCACTGCACTAAGTTTCTAAAGATGCAGAATCTCACAGGCAAATACTAGGTGGAGCTTGGGAAGCCCTGTGGAGGAGGGGAGAAAGCACTGGAGGAGCCAGGAGGACCAAGGATATCACAGGAACAAGGCCCACAGAATCAGCTGACCTGGACTCAGGGGACTCACAGAGATCAGGGAGCCTGCCTGGGTCTGAGCTAGTTGCTCTGCATATGTTATGGTTGTGTAACTAGGTGTTCTTGCGGCACTCCTAACAGTGGGAGCAGGACAGTTATGCACCTTTCCCATGCCTTTGAGACTGTCTTCTTCCTAGTGGGTTGCCTTCTCAAGCTTTGATGTGAGAATATGTGCCTTATTATAGATTGTTATGCCATTTTGGGCTCATATTCCTGGAAGGCTACTCTTTTATGAGGAGATGTGAAGTGGGGGATGGTTCTGGGGTTGAAAGGCTAGATGGTGGAAGAGACTTGGGGGAGGTAAGAAAGGGAAAACAGCAACTGGGATGCAATATATGAGAGAAGAATAAATAAAATGGTAAAAATTTTAAAAAAAGAAACAGCTGAAATGAGATTGAGACAAGGATCCCATACCTGCCCCACTATAATAAAAAATATAAATAGTTTAATTAATTAATATCTGCTGTGCCCCAGGTTAACTAAGCCTACTTTAAAAAATAGTAATAACAAGTGTCTATGTCTTGATTGATTGCTAGTGAGTTAAAAAATACAACAACAATAATAATTATAGACATAATAATAAACATTCTTAAGCCATACTGGTACTTTAACTACAACTGGTATGTGAAGTTAAGAACTACTATCACAAACTGTTTAAAATAATTAAAGCTTATGGTTTTGTTAGGTACTAGCTCAGTTAACCACAGTTGTTTTCTAAAAGTAATCAGCCAATATATAGCTAGAAACAAGCAATTCAGATATACTAAAATTAAACAGATGTGGTCCTCTAGCACTTATCTACAGACTACAGATTATAACACTCTGTTTTATGTTTATAAAATATAGGTTAGAGCAGACAACTGAAGACAGACGAGGATTGAGCACAGATATGCTGGTCCTCAAGCTTATCAGAGATCTGCTAAATATGTCATTAACTATATTTAAACTAATTAAGACAGAGATTCCCACATCCTAGCAGTGGCTTACTATGTTTAAAGGTCTGAAAAAATGTTTAATATTTGAGAGTCTAAGAAAGTGTTTAAATGTTGGTAAGTGCAAGTTACAGAATTAAAATAAGATCAGTGGTTACAATAAACTGATAATGGTCCTGGCTACACCAGAAAAAAATTTCAAGACTTTTGTCATCAATTACATATCAAACATGTGACAGGAATACCCTATAGCCCACAAGGTCAAGATATTGTGGAACAAGCTAATCAAACCCTTAAAAATACCCTCCTAAAATTAAAGGAGGGGGGCTTGTATCTCACGAAAGGCTCACCCAGGAACATCCTTCACCATGCACTGTTTGTGCTCAATTTCTTGACTTTGGATGCCCATGGCAAATCTGCTGCCAATCACCTTTGGCATCCTGGAACCAATACTGACTATGCTAAAGTCAGGTGGAAAGATCCCCTTACTCACAAATGGAATGGACCAGACCCAGCCCTTATCTGGGGAAGAGGTTCTGTGTGCGTATAGGATACCAAGGAAGGAGCAGCCAGATGGCTGCCTGAGAAACTAGTCAAACAAATCGATGCTCCTCCTCCCAATCATCTTGATGATGTCGGCCAACATATAAATGATCAGGAAATCCAGGGTGGGAGACTCCCCTGAGATCCTTTTCCTTCTCTTACAGATGAGGTTTCTTTGGATAATATCTTTTGGGATACTACTGAAAGGCCAGAAAGTAATCTCCAATCAAACAACAACCATCATCAACCGGTATTACAAACCTGGTCTGTATTGTCAACACTGGGAGATACTGTCTGGTCTATCACTGGAGACCATCCTTATGGACCTGGTGGCCAGACCTAACTTCACTTACCTGACTTCAAATCATTCTCGCCCTGAGCTAACTGATTCATGTTGGTTATGCTATGACTCCAGCCCTCCCTTTTATGAAGGAATTGCGGTAATTGAGAACATCTCCAATTCCTCTGACCATTCTCAATGTTGATGGACCCAACTGGGTAATGCCAAGCTAACCTTGAGTTCCGTATCAGGCTCCAGGTTATGTATAGGTAAAGTTATCCCCTCCTCCTATCAACATCTCTGTAATATAACCATTATATCCTTCCCAGTAATAACACTTGGTGGGCCTGTGACAATGGCCTCACTCCCTGCATATACTCCCCCCATTTAAAAGCTAGTAAGACCACTTTTTGTATTCTCATTCAATTAGTCCCCCCACTTAATATATTATACTGAGGAAGAATTTTCCCACTACTGGGATCCTGTTACTGATCAAGCCCTGCTTAGAACCAAGCATGAGCCTATAACTGCAATTACCCTGACTGTCTCCTCGGATTAGGTGCTACAGGTACTGGCGTGGTGTTCTTTCCAAAAAACATTATTCAGATCTCTGCCTGTCAATTGATGGAGACTTGGACCAAATGGAAACTGCCATATCCCACCTTGAAAAATCCTTGTCTCCCTCACCGAGGTCTAGGAGAGGCCTAGACTTGCTGCATCTCCAGCAAGGGGGACTTTGTGCTGTCCTTAAAGAAGAGTGTTGCTTTTATATGGACCACTCTGGAGTGGTCAAAGATAGCATGGCCAAGGTTAGAGAAGGCTTAGAAAAGAGCAAAAGACAACGAAAACAGCAACAGAGTTGGTTCTATAACTTGTTCTCCACCTCCCCTTGGCTTACTACCTCCATTCTAGGCCCCCTGATAGGATTTCTTCTCTGCCAAGAGCCGCCCTGTTGAGGGGGCTCACTAGGCATGTGGGCTGTCTAGGAGGTGATCTGGTGTTTGCAAGGTCTTATACCATGATGTACCCTGAAACTACTTCCAGCCTCTGACATGCTGTCAGGAGCCATTGATTTGGGAAAATCCAGGAGGCATGAGAGATCTCTGGAGGTGATCCGATATTTGCAAGGTCTGTATCGTGATGTGCCCCAGAATTGCTTCCAACCTCTGACTACCCTGTCAATTGTGCACTGCTGCATCTCTCTGAAATCTGGCATTAGAGCCGGGCATGGTGGCGCGTGCCTTTAATCCCAGCACCCAGGGAGGCAGAGGCAGGTGAATCACTGTGAGTCTAAGGCCAGCTTGGTCTACAAAGTGAGTCCAGGACAGCCAGGACTACATTCATGGCCAGCCCGGTCTACAAAGCGAGTCCAGGATAGCCAAGATTACACAGAGAAACCCTGTCTCGAAAAACCAAAAATAAATACATCTGGCACTGGTGTGAATTGTTATTTTCTGGGTACTGACCAGCTCTGATTGAGCAAACTTCCTAGAGGTTCTTATTGAAGATGTACTTTTTGTTATCCAGATGAATTAATCCCTGATTATGGAATTCCTGATTTGGCTCAAATAGTTTTAAAAGTTAAAGTTAGTTTATGGCTGCAATAAATACCTTTGTGGACCTCCAAATGCCTCACTAGGATAGCCTACCAGCAGATTTGTGGCTTCAGATAAGCCTCCACCGCAGATGGCACCACAAATCCTGGTATTTGACCATAAATATAGCCAACTTTGTTTAAACTCCATGTGAACCTATGTGGAATGAAGTTACCTAGAGATGTCTGAATTTACTCTGTTTCTTAGAATGAAAGACAGACAAAATTATTGTCCTGAGCTCATAACGAACTAAGAGATAGCTGGATAATGTATAGTCAGGTCCATCCTAACTGATAAGTTGTATACTCTTGTAAGTTTCTGTCCTTATTAACCTTAGACCCTGTCAACCTTTGTCATTCTGAACTCACCATGAACTTATGTAATGGATACATAGATAAGAAATGTTTAGATTTAAAGCATGTAACCTGTTGTATTTTAGAATTCATCTGCTTTTGTGATTAATTGTACTGTTTTGACTATGAGGTAATTCCCTGTTCTCAGAAGTATAAGTATGGTCTTCTACAATAAACGAGGAAGGAGAAAGGAGAGAGGAGAACGAGAGAGAGAGGAGAGATGGAGAAGGAGAGAAAGGAGAGAGAGAAAGGAGAGAGCGGGAGAACAGAGGAGAAAAAATGAAGCAGCTCAACTTCAGTTGAAGTTAAGATGCCTGACTTCATCCACCTTTTCTCCTGATCCTCTTCTCTTGAATGTATGTGTGTGAGTGGTTTATTTTCTATCTCTCTCTTACTTCTTATTTCTCTGTAGATTCGCAAATAAGTTAGCAGACTCAGGGCCATCAGCCTTCTATAGCTAATAAGCCTAAGTTTACACCAACTTATTGGAGATCTCCGCAAAGAGGCCTATCTACAGATCAAAGAGCCTCCTTTTATGACCCCGTGCAGTTTCTAGCCAGAAGCTGCTTTTACAGCCTCAGCCATAGGAAAAAAAGGTGGTCAGTTTAAATTCTCCTCAGCCGCGGTACAGCCAGTCCCTAGAGAAGAAACCTTGGGCTCCTTTTCCCTTTCCTTCCTTTTTCTTCTTTCAATCCTGATCGGTTGCCTGAGCCATCAGCTCTGGCCACCCAAGAGATAAAGTGAACAAGAAGGGCACCCGCAATCCAACCCCAGAGTGAATCTACCCTGGACCCTCACCAGAGCACCAGCCGGGCATTAACACTTCTCCTTCTTTCTTTTGGCCCCTGGGCTTTTAGATGCCTTACTACCTTTGTAAAACAACAGCTAGATGCTTGAGATGCTCAAGCAATACAGGTGCATTATCATAGACTTGACTTGGCGGACCAAGGCCATGATGAGCTTGACCACTAATGTGCTTCCACTCCCCCTTCTTTGGCACAATGAGAATGGCATATACTCAGATATTGCCTGCCATAAGGCATGGGCACCTGCAAGGGGTGTGGGGCAAGGTACCGCAGGGGGAGGACCCGATTGCCCAACTCTGAGTCCCCTGAGAAGTAAACCTGATTGCATAGAGGTTGATGTCGAAACTGTCTTGTTCGCTGTATGTTGGGGACGCCTACAGACATCAGAGCAGGACCTCCCTCTCCTCTTCAAAAAGACATCTTAGCAGGCCAATCTGGCCCTAGGAGGATCAGGTCAATGCTTCCCCCCTCTAGTTAACGCCCCCTCCCTCTGGGAATCAATGCTCACCCATATATAATGGATCCATCTACCTCCTCTTTTAATAAAGAAAGGGAGGAAATGTTGGGGCAATAGGCCATATGGCCAATGTTCAGCCATCTTGTCTAAGTCTGCACCTTTAAGTCTCTGTTTTTCCCAGAGCTTGCCTTTCACCAGAAACTAGCTGACCCTGTTGTGGGTCAGCAGTTAGACTAAAGACAGATAGAGATGGAGCAGCCCTGTTGTGAGTCAGCAGTTAGACTAAAGCTAGATGAAGACAAAGCAAGATGCCCTGTGTGGCAGGACATTTTGACCCTGCCTGGAATTCCCTGTGTTTTGAGAAAAGCCTGCAGCTGGGTTGCCATAGCAATATGCTTCCCTGCCTTCCGACCTATAAATACTGCTGCCTGACTAATAAAGTTGAGAGCTTGATCAGCATTTAAGACTTGCTCTTCTTCTTTGTGTCTTGCATTTTCAACCAGTGACCTTCCTCCTGAGTTTTAGTCAAACCCTGTAGACCGGGGCACCTCCCAAATGCTGAGATTGAAGACATGTGCCACCACTGCCTGCCTTCTTACCCTTCTTTTAAAGGGTATTTAGAGTTGGTTAGCTGTCCAGATGTCTTACTTTTTAAGGGAAATGCATTGTGCATGCTTGCATTTCTCCTTTGCCACAAACTCTGCAAAGAATGAAACACAAAGAACCCAGAAGTCCTTGGGTAGATGGAGCAACTGGCCAACTTCAAATCCTCAGGCTGCCTCAAAATAAAACCAACCAAACAAAACCCTAAACCCTCATGAGTCCAAGACTCTGGCTGAATGGGGAGTTTGGGGGGAGCTGGGCAGCAATCAGGGAAAAGTGGGAGGTGATAACCTAGAATGTTTAAGGAGCTCTTATTTCCTTCCCCTTTCTACCTCCTTCTGTCCTTCCCTCCCTTCCTCCTCAACTCCCTCTCTCTCTCCTTCTCTTCCTCTCTCCTTTTTTCTTTCTTTCTTTCTTTTTTCTTTCTTTCTATCTTATCTTTCTTTTCATCTTAAAAATTGTGTGTGTGTGTGTGTGTGTGTGTGTGTGTGTGTGTGTGTGTGTGTGTATAAGTGACTCCAGAGGACAGAGAAAACAGATCCTTTGGACCTGGAGTTATATGTAGTGATGAGCTCCCTAGTCTGTGTCCCAGGAACAGAACTAAAAATTGTCCTAACTGCTCACCCATGAAGTCCTACTTCTGAAAAAGTAATTTTTACTCAGAAGTTGAGAAATTCCTAGCAAGTCATAAAGAAACACTGACTCCTATATTTGCATACATTAAATCAGGAGTAGGCAGCTTTCATTCAAACAGTAGCCAAGACCAAAAATAAGAAAGTTCTGGTTTATTATTTAAAAAGAAGATGGGACAGGAAGATGGTTCAGGGCTTAAAAGCTGTTGTCACATAAGCCTGACCACCTGACCCGTATCCCAGGAAACCAAGGGAGCAGTAGAGGGCTGCCTCCTGTGACCACATGACTCCTAACATATGCTGTGGCATGGAGGTGCCCTGCCCCAAGTAGTAAGCAAAGTAATTTTCAGTGGGCCAAGAGGTCACTCTCCAATGTTTCAAATAGGTGAATATGAGTATTGTCTGTAATTATTTATTGTCCAGTAAAATATGTTTTTCAAGAAATGAGGTTGGCTTTAACATCACTGCTTCCCTAGAGCTCCCAAGAGTCAAGGACAAATTGCTGTATCGGGTTACTTCTAAACAGTGGTAGAGAAGTCCCTTTAACTGAAAACTGCTTATGAATAGAACCTCTGCGTCAGGTGTGGTGGTGTAGACCTTTAATCTCAGCACTTGGGTGACAGAGGCAAGTGGATCTCTGTGAGTCTGAGGCTGGTGTGGACTACAAGGCAAGTTCTAGGCCAGCCATGGTTACACACAGAGAAATCTGATATGGAAAAAAATGAAAAAAAGATTAGCACCTTTGACCTCTCAGGAGACCTAAGACTCAAGTGATTACAATATCATTCAAACCACTCTGTCTTCTTGCATTTTAAGAAGTAGACTTTCAGAGCAGGTCAGGTGTCACCGGAAAATTAAATGGAAAGCACTTACTCTGCATTAGCTGTCCTTCCATTATATATTTCCCTATGGTCCCCATCCTACAGTGGGCAGCACATGTGCCCACTCCCTATAGTCCCCATCCTACAGTGGGCAGCACACATGCCCATTGTAGAGATAAATATTGAGGCTGCTACGAATCTTTGCTAGTCTTGCTCTTTGCAGTGGGCCTTCTGTGGGTCTGCACAAGTGAATGCATACTTATAGCCACATTTACTTTGTCACACAGTGTAGCCTCACTGCCTAAATGTCCCTGTGCTTCTAACAATATGTCTCCTCAACTCAGGCCAGAAGTCTGATTAGGCCTAAGCCTCCCCAGGGGTCTCTGATTCCCAGAATTGCTGCAGGTGATAAGAAAGGACCAGAGGTTCTTGTCACTAGGCCAAGTTTCACTCTGTCCTGGTCCCTGGTCCAGGCTCCACTCTGGTACAGAAAAAGGTCTAGTACTTATCTCTGGCTCAGAGTTCTGGAGGTGGAGGAACAGGCCTCCATCTACAGAAGAGTAAAAAGCCCCTCATATTCCAGTGAGGTTGCTTGTGTTAAGTGTCATTTCTAAGTCAGAGAGCTTGGAAAGGGAAACTAAACACAAAGTAAACCAGTAAAGTAACAGGAAAAGTCAGTCTCCAGTTGGCACCAGTTTGCTGCCTGGCCCTGCTCCAGCAGCATTTTAGAATGACTCATTAAATAAATGGCTTCTAGTGACCTGGGGGGTGGAAGAGGGAGGGGAGTTGTGGGCAGGAGGATTGGGGAGTAAGGAAGAGAGAGAGCGGGATAGGAATGGAGAGAGAGAGAGAGAACAGGAGGAGAAGGAGGAGGGAGGGAGATGGTGGGAGGGAGGAAGGGAGGAGAGAATGGAAGAGGAGAAAGGAGAGGCCAGAAGCAGGTAGGGAATTGGACTGGGAAGAAGGATCCGTCTTGATGTTGTCAGGTAGGCTTGTGGAAGAGCAGGTGTGCTACTGGCCAGATTAAAAGCCCTCAGGGCATTTGCTTTTAGCTGCCAGGCTTTTGTCTCAGTCAAGAGAGTGAGGAAGAAGCTGCCATCTTGGAAGTTGGCCATCTTATTACTTAGGTGTGGCTCCTCTTCCTGTCTGCCTGTCTACTAGAGGTATGTCTGACTCCTACTCCCTCAGTACCACTCCTGAAGTTTTTTGGGGGTTTTGGTTTTTTGTTTTGTTTTTTTTAAGGCCAGTATACTAGATATTTAGTGGCCCAGTAAGGATTTTCCTTGCTCTCAAGTCTTTAATATTTTTATTTAAAAATTTTATGTGTATAAAAGTTCTGTCTGCCTGTATGTCTGTGCACCACATAAGTGCATGAGAGGCAAGAAGGTGTGTCTGATCCTCTGGAACTGAGATTATACAGAAGGGCATGAGCAGCCATGTGTGTCCTAAGAACTGCACTCTGCTCTGCAAGACCAACAAGTGTCTTAAGCAATGAGCCACTGTTCCAGCCCAGCTTGCAGTCAATGTACAGATGTGAGATCACTGCTCTGTCGCTGGACTGTGCTGTGTGTTTCCTGATGAAGGTGACAGTGGGCACTACCTTTCTGTCCCCACACCACTGACAAAAACATTTTCATATATGGATGTGTTATATGAGAAATCCTGAATCCAGTCCAGGGTCACAGTCACTCATAATTGGCTCCAGAATAAATGATCCCTTATTCTCTGAGGTGAGAAGTGTGTTCATAAGCACTGACTGTGCACTGTGGGCCTCCAGCTCTCTCTATTCTGACTCTGTCTCCTAGAGATTCTGTGTCTGGGCTCCTTAGCACACAGACTCCTTTGACCTCACCCTGGGTGTCTCCTTCTTAAATGAAGCCCTCAAAACTCAGAGCTGGAGCAACATGGGGCTCAGCTGCCCGGAAGCTCATTGTCATCTTATTCCACCCTCCAGCACCTGGGGTTGCTCTAAGTTAAACACTCTTGATCTATAGCATTTAGCAGTTTTATTTCTTGCAGTGACTGAATTTCATGTGACTGTACTCTCCTGTCTTGGGAATGTGTTTCAGCTTGAACCAGATGAGTCCTGTGCTTAGGCAAGTGAGCAAGCACACTGGGAGGAGGGAAAGTTTGCCAGAGAGGAGGAGATTTAATACTGGAACCGCCTATGAAATTCACAAAGGTCTTTCTTCCTCTCTCAGCTTTCAGTTTCAGTTTCAGCTTTCAGTTTCAGTTTCAGTTTCTCCTTGTAGCTTAAATTCGGCTGCTCAGCTCTGAAAGGAGTGCTGCCGTGTCTTCAGTGTGCATGCTCCCTAACAAAGAAGGCCTGATGGAGGGACAAATGGGTAAGTATTGAATAAAATTCAAAGCAAACTACAAGAGCAGAGAGGAGGTTCACTAGGGAAGGGAGGCAGAGGAGCTGAACCAGCCTGTGAGCCTGTCACAGAGGATCTCTGTGGAAGGGGAGAGTGCAGACAGGACTAGCTGTGAGGTAGTTACATTAGTTCTTCTGTTGGCGCTTAGAATACTCAAATAGATCCTGAACAAGAGAACGAACAGTGAGTTTCCTTAGGAGACCCAGAGCCACAGACACAGCTTGTTATTGTTTGGTTGTTGTTTTTGCACTTAGCTTAGTCCTCTTTGGTAAATTACACTCTGGTGACTTGTGCCAAGTTGCTGTAGACCATGCTTGCTTTGAAGGAACCACAACAGCTTTGCATTGAGCAAGTGACAGAAGTTGCCTGGGAAGCTGGGCTTGTGTTTTGGATCCACTGCAATTAATAAGCATTGTAGAGAGTGGTGTGCGGTGGGAGGCTGAGCCCACCCAGGACCAAACCCTCTGCATTTTGAGCTCATGCTAAATTATAGAAAATAATATAATGAGGGTTTTTACTTCAATCTTCAGAAAGGAAAAAAATGTGTTTTGAAAATGTGTATGCTTCATTATATTTCATTCTTTTATCTTCCTTTTCCTTTTTTCCTCTTCCATTATCTTATTTTTTTTCTCATCTAGGAAACGAATATTGGATTTTGAGAAAACAAAATTGATATTTACCAAAGTACAAAATTCATGACAAATGTAAATGCTTATAACTTAAAGCAAGTATTCTCTAACTGAAATTACTATTATGATTATTGCTGTTATTAAAACCTATGAAGATAATGGAGATAATGGTGATAATTAGAATGATGATGATCCCAAGCTGGCCTGGAACTCCTGCTCCCTCTGCTGCAGCAGGGTTGACTTTTGAAATCAAATACTCAAAATGCTCACACAGTGGGAGTATTACCTGTTGGGAATGTGGAGTTCATGCCTAAAGTGCAGCTCTTGTGTAACTGGGGGCATTTCACAACTTTACCATTTTTAAATTTTTTTATTATTTAATTAATTTATTCAGATTACAACTCAAATGTTATCCCATCACTTGTATACTCCCATTCCTCCCTCCCTCCCGCTTTCACCCTATTCCCCTCCCCTGGGTCTATGACCTAGGGCAACCTCCTCTCCCAACATATGGTCATAGGCTAACAAGTCTTGTCTTAGTAGCCTGCTTATTCTTTCTTTGAGTGCCATCAGGCCTCTTCACAAAGGGGAAGTGGTCAAATATGGGGCACCAGAGTTCATGTCAAAGTCAGTCCCTGCTCTGCACATAACTGTGGAGAATGTCCTGTCTATTGGGTGTCTACTGCTATATGTGGATAGCAGGGCCAGGGCATATAGTAAGTGCATTCTCATCTTAACAAACTGACAATCAGCTGTCTTTTCCCAACCCTGGTAGCAGTGAATATATTTAATGCAGGCTTTGATAGCTAGGATATATTCAGGTATTTGGCCCCTTCTTCATCTTCTTCTTCTTCCTCTTCTTCTTCTTCCTCTCCTCTTCCTACTCCTCCTCCTCTTCCTCCTCCTCCTCCGCCTCTTCCTCCTTCCTTTCCTCCTCTTTCTTCTTTCTTCTTTTTTAACATTGAGCTCCCAGAAATCTCAGGTTGTTCTACATACACCTTCTTTTTTATCTATGTTTGCAAAAATTGGTTTTCACACCCTCTTTGTGGAACTCAGAAAAGAGAGGTTTGTTTGTTTGTTTGTGTGTTTGTTTCACTAGGCCAAAGTCCAAATGTTTCATTTTTTTCTAATGTGGATAAGGGTTTTGGTATTATACCTGAACATTTTTATTAAAGACAAGTTCACAGAGATTTTTTTTCTATTTTTCTCAGATAGTTTTATAGTCCTAGGTTTCATGTGCTCTTTCTATAGGAGGGAGGAGAAGTGAGCTTTCAGCACATGGGTAGAGAGATTGTTTCATGTTCTGTGCTGGAAAGATAGGTGGAAGGTGCGTGCAGGAAGAATCAGGATGAGACATGTGCAGTGTGCGCAGGGCAGCCAGAGCTGTCTCATGGGAAGATTACAGGTCAGGGCCAGAGGTTTGATGTGTTCCTCAAGTTGTTTTATTACTTGAAAATTACTTAGTGCTGGAGAGATGGCACATGGTGAAAAGCACTGTCTGCTCTTGCTGAGGACACGATCAGTTCCTGGCACCCTCATGGCCCCTCACAACTGTCTGTCACTCTAATTCCAGGGGATTCAATGCCGTCCTTGGCTATCAAGCATGCACACAAACATATATCAAGCAAATCACCTATACGCATTAAATAAAAATAATTCTAGAAAGAATGAAATCACCCTGATAATTTCTTTGAAATGATGAATATATGTGTGTATGTGTGTGTGTGTGTGTGTGTTTGGAAGAATTCCTTAAACTGTTAACTTGTGAAGATATTTTCTTATTTTAGACAAATATTAATTTTTTACATGATTTTGGTAAACTTGTTAAAATGCTCCCATATTTCACCCATTAGTTATGTCAATGTGTTCTATTTCATCCACGTTTTATTATTTAATTATCTTACTAGGTTCTTTGAGACTAGTATTTATGTAGCCCAGGTTGAGTTCAAAGTTCCCCAGTGAACAAGGGTTTCCTGTACGCCTGACTCTCTAGCTTCTGCCTCCCTAGCCCTGGAAATACAACAGTGCCAACACGTGTGTCTCATTGGCTGCAGCAGGAGCTATACAGGTGGCTGTAAGCTGCCCTATGTAGGATCTGGAAGCCAAACTTGGATCCTCTAGAAGAGCAGCCTTAACCTCCCAGCCATTTCTCAAAGGGCCTACTGATCCCTGGCCCCTTCCCCACATTCATGCACACTGTGTTTCCCTCAGTCCTAAACAGGCTATCCTTATAGACTAAATCTATGGGTAGTTTTTGTTGTTGTTGTCTGTTTTCCAACCTGATTTTCTCTCTTTCTGTTTGTTGCTCTTTCACTGGCCTTTAGTTCAATAACTGGAAGACTCTATGGCAGCAATTCTTTCCTGTTCTCTAGTCTTCTGTGAGCCATGGACATCATTTACAGACCAGGGCCTTCTGTGACAGTGTGTGTGGTGGCAGAGTACAAACCAAATCTATAGATGATTCTGAGTAAATTTATTTTTTTCCTTAAAAGTTTTTTTAGATTGATGTTCTCGTATTTATATTTTCAGGTAGCAACTTTGAAGATGAATATCTCAGAATCACCTCCCCTGTGCCTCCTGTTAAGCTTTACAGCTGCTATGTGGTGATCATGGTCCTCAGTGTAGCTGTAGTTGCTCTTTCTGCTGTTGCTTTTTCAGGTAAGTGACGTTTTCTCTAAATTCTGCAGCATTCTGTCCACATTCATGCTGTCAGTAAATACTTACTGATCCCTGGGAGCCAGGCACTGTGGGAAGGGCTCCAGGGACAATACACTAGAAATTCCTGTTCTTTAGGATCTTAGGCTGCAGCAGGGAGATGCAGTGAAGGAACAGCACGGCTGTGGTGTGCACAGGAGGCCAGGCTCAACATCGCTGGGAAGGTGACATTAGCAACCTGTAGACAGAGATGCAGAAGACATAAGTCCACCAGGGGGAACTATTCAAGGCAGAGAACAAGTGAGCAATACCCAAAGGACAAACCTCAAGGAAGTGTGAGCACAGGGAGGAGTAATATGGCCAGGAAGATACATGTCTCCCCATTACCCTTGGTTTTAGTTACCATATGCAACTGTATTTTGGAAGGATTAAATAAAAGTTTCTGAAGTAATCAATTTATAGGATATTACAAGCACACTTTTCAGAATAGTGTAAGAAAATCTTACACCTCCTTTTAGGTATGTGAACTGTCTTTTAGTGCCACATGTCTGCACTGTATCCACTACCTTCCCCATAGTTCTCACTGGTATCTCAATTATTGGACTGACTGTCACAGTAGGTGTCCATGCAGAGTTCATGTTGCTCTAGTAACTCCTGTGGTAGGAAAAGATCATCCAAAGCACAAAAGTGATGACATCATAGACATGCATGTCCAGGGAGCCCTGTTGTCAGTAAGCACCAGACAGGGAATGGGACTCGGCCCCGAGTGGGAAACCTTTAGATAAAGGCCATCGTGCTCCTGAGAGGATTCTTTCAGATCCATTAGGAAAGGTACAATCAAACTACACTTCACAGCTGAGCTCAGGGGGTTATGCTCAAAAGAGACAAGACATGCTCCTTACACTTTTTTGTACTGTCTAAATTTTAGTAAGAAAGACTGAGCAGGCCCCTGTCAAAAAGGCCTATGCTGTTTGCCCAAGAGACTGGATTGGATTTGGAAGCAAATGTTTTTATTTTTCTGAATACACAAGTAACTAGACATTCAGCCAGGACTCCTGCATGGCACTAGAGGCCCAACTAGCTCAATTTGACAACATGGAGGAGCTGGTAAGAAATGATCATGGGTTGGCTGGTTTGTTTCTCCTGTTGAATATGTATTGCCTTGAGATAGGGAGGTTAAAGATGAAGCATGAGGAAGGATCCCACCCCAAGCAGATGGAGACATGGGGACATGTGAGTGTGTGCCATTTGCTGATGGTAACACTTCTGACTGCAGCCCTGAGACTTTGAAGGAACATTCTCTCATGTAGCACTCATAGCCAGTCTGGAAGGTCACATATGCCATTATGCTGAGACACCTAGTACTCATGAGTGTTTTCCTCTAAGCTGGCACATGTTGCATTCTGAAGGGGACAATTGTTAGTAACTGGAAGAGGAGGCTTACCCAGGAACTATCCCAGCCACAGAGGGATGTGTCATTAAACTTGGTACTTTAATTCAAAGGAGGCACTTTAGAATTACAGTTGTCTACCAGATCCACTCAGAAGTAGAAGTCATTACAGCTCCAAACTCTGTGACCCTCAGTTATGGCCTCCTGTTATCTCTAGAGGAAGCTGTGGAGTGGAGACCCTCAGGTGTCATCTGAAACAGAGGGACACATGTTTTCACTTTCTATGTTTTATGACAGAATTTCCTAAGAAGATACAAGGGGACTTTTGACTACTGGATCGGCCTACACAGAGAGTCCTTAGAGGACCCTTGGACATGGACAGACAGCACTGTTTATAACAACTTGTAAGTTTGCAGACCACTTTTCCTTCTACTGAGTTGATATGTAGTGATGTGTGTTAGCTGTGTCTATGAGATATAAATGGCTGCATCATGTGCAGACAACTATACTGGGAAGGAAAAAATAATAAACCCTTGGGTTGGAAGAGTGCCTGGGAGGTAGGGTGTGTGCTTACATACAGGAACCATTCCCCAAGAAACTCCACATCCCCACAAACTCAAATCCTTTGGATGTTCTCCCATATATTGGCCATCATTTTCAAAACCTTTACTTAGTTGGGTTTCACTCAAAATCTTTAGCATGATGATGGTATCTGGGGCAGCTATTTTCTGCTCCTTCACCAATTAAGAACTTTATGTTGTTGATAAATGCCCTGTGTGGGATGTAGACAAAACTCCAGATGAGCAGTGAGGGCCTGAAACCCTAGGAAGCCATTGCAGAACCACAAGCCTGTGACCCATCCATCCACTATTTGCATGGCTGCCCCTGTTCATAGAAGCAGAGACTGCAAGGGCATTGGAAACCTCCCCTAAAGTCATGTCATCAGAGAGCACCCAAGGCAGTGCTTGAGTGTGAACATAGCTGTTTTACTGAAATGATAAATCACAGATGCATTCACATCCATCATTAAAGCCCTTTCAACAATTTACTAAGAAGTGGGTTCCCCCTTTGGAAAATGCTTCAAAACAGAGCCGAAAATCCCCATCAGTGAGGCCATCATGGTAGCAGTCCATTTGAACATGGCAACAAGCACCAGTTCAGTGCTTTGTACACACCTTACAGAGTTCATCGTGGACAATGACAAAGGTGTGGTGTTCACATAGAACCCTAGGAATATAAAAGACACTGGGTGCAAAACTAGTACAGGGCTCTGCCTTTCTGTGATTCTATTCATATTACAAATAAGGAGGTGAGATGGATGAGATTTCATTGCAGAAGTGGATGCACGTCTGGGCTCTGCAGACTCACTGTTTCTGGTTTATTTTCAGGCTTCCCATCAGGGGAGTGGAAGAACATGCCTACCTGAACAGCAATGAGATCAGCAGTGGCAGGGACTATGCAGATCGGAGATGGATTTGTAGCAAACCCAACAGCTATGTCCTCTACTGCCAAAATCCTTCTTAGTCTTTGCCAAGAGATGGTTTTAGCCATTATCTACAGTTGCTGCTCTTTCCCTGTCTTCCCACCTTGATATCACAAGGAACTGAGAATATTTCTTTTTTTTTTTTTATTTAAAACAAGTTTATTTCTCTCCCATCAAAACTTTAGCTTCCATGCTTATCTTAGAGGTAAGCAAATCCACAGAACCTCACTAGGGAAGTTTGGCCATGTGTATCAGAAAGGCAAGACTTAATGCATCTAACAGCCTTACTTTTTTAAATTTGTTTCAAGAATCAATTAAAGACACATACACCATCTGATTGACAAAGGTGACTATTGAAAACTTAGTCAAATGCTCTAAAACAAGAAAGATAAATAGTATAAAAGATTGTTTGAAAGACGTCAACACAGGCATTAGGAGACAGAACACTGGTCAACAATATAAAAATATATATAGACAGAGTGATGTTAAGAAAATGGCAGTTTTCCAGCCTAAGTGTCCCTCAATAGAAGAATGGATAAAGAAACTGTGGTACATATACACTATGGAATACTATTCAGCTATTAAAAACAAGGAATTCCCGAAATTTGTGGATAAATGGATTGAGCTAGAAATGATCATAATGAGTGAGTTAACCCAGAAGCAGAAAGACTCAAATGGTATATACTCACTTATATCTGCATATTAGCCCAAGGGACATATCCCACGAAAGCCTTCACTTACCAGGAAACTGAGACAGAGGAGAGGACATTCTAGTGGGACTCTAGATGAGAGAATCATGGGAGAAAGGCAAAGTTGAAGGATCCAGAGGGTCCTAGAAGCCTACAAGTAGAACATTATGATAGGCAGATTTGGGCACAGGGGTCCCGCTCAAACTAAGGCACCAGCCAAGGACAATACAGGCGGTAAACCTAAAACCCCTACCCAGATCTAGCCAATGGTCAGAACAGTCTCCACAATTGAGTGGAGAGTGGGATATGACTTTCTCACGCACTCTGGTGCCTCACCTTTGACCATGTCCCCTGGAGGGGGAGACCTGGTGGCACTCAGAGGAAGGACAGCAGGTTACCAAGAAGAGACTTGATACCCTATGAACATACACAGGGGGAGGTAATCCCCCTCAGGAACAGTCATAGGGGAGGGGAATAAGGAGAAAATGGGAGGGAGGGAAGAATGGGAGGATACAAGGGATGGGGTAACCATTAAGATGTAACAAGAATAAATTAATAAAGGAGAAAAAATTAAAAAAATAAAATAAAATAAAAAATAAAAAAAAGAAAATGGCAGTTTTCAACCAGAACATGAAGGATATCACATCATTTGTACACATGTGTATGTGTTCATACATGTAAGTCTAGGAAAACATACTAAGGGATTCACATTGTCTACTTCAGTGGTTTTCAACTCTTCTAATGTGTCGACCCTTTTAATGTTCTTCATGTTGTGGCATACTTTAATAACTGTTTTTTAATACTGTTATGAATTGTAGCATGTATGCAGGGTATCTAATATGAAACCCCCAAAGAGGTCACGAGCTATAGGTTGAGAACCACTGATCTAATTTCAAGTGATTTGAACTTTCTTTTTTATATTATTTATTTTTTATTAATTTATTCAGATTACATCTCAATTGTCATTCCATCACTTATATCCTCCTCTTCCTCCCTCCCTCCCACTTTCACCCTATTCCCCTCCCATAGGTCTGTGACCAAGGGGGACCTCCTCTCCCACTATATGGTCGTAGGCTATCAAGTCTCATCTTGGTAGCCTGCTTATTCTTTCTTTCTGTGCCATCAGGCAGGGATCGATTAAATAATGCTTTGTTGACTCTAAATTTTCTTAATGTGAATGATGAAGGGACGTCAGCTGCGGAGAGACATTGGATAATAGAAAAAACTGAGGAATTGGGGCAACCAATATTCTTCAAGGACTTGGAAAGTATGAAATGGAAACCTGCAGTAGTTTTGAGATGGGGTCATGGGTATGCGTATGTTTCCACAGGGAGTGAAAATATATGGCTACCAACTAAACTTATAAAGATTAGATCTGACCATATAGCAAGTGAATCTTAAGAGCTACCTGGTTCTTTACAGCTTGACAATGTTCCTTACAGCTTGGAGAACTAATGCCCTCTTCTGTCCTATTGGTGTATATGCAGGTAGAGCCCTGTATTTGCAAAAAGCAGGACAATGCTGAAGACAACAGACAGCATGGGTGATTTAACCCCAAAAGCATGCCTCTGGCACCTCGAGCAAGATGCCTCAAATGATGTTCCCTTAAAAAATTATACATGTACTAACATACCTGTACTAATGATTTCTAAAGTCTGCTTACTTTCAGAGCAAAAAACAGGACAATTATGAAGATCGAACTTCTGCCTCTGGCACTACTGCTTCTTCCAGAAATTGCATACATATTAACAATAAATCGGCTAGCCAAAAGGATCGATCCCAAAAGGACTGGACAAAAACAGCTAGCTTTTCCAGCGCTTGGCCAATATACTATTTTTCTTGGGTACCTGAAAAATATTTTTCTCTTAAACAGCATCAAGTAATTTTGAGAACATGATGCCCCCATTCCCAGTAGGTGGGATGGGTGTTTTTTGTGGGTTACCAATGCTCATCTTTGCCTAACGGGGTTATTTACAATTAATAAAAGTTCATTTGGAGATTTCTTTCCTCTATCTTTCTTTCTCTCTTACTTTCTATCCCTTTTAATATTAAGGAAAAGGGGGGAAGGAAGGGAGGATACAGGGTTGTAATAAAGGTAGATTATTGAATCTACTAACTTCAAAAGTTCTATATTGATAAGGGAGGATACAGGGTTGTAGAATAAAAAGTAGATTATTGAATCTACTAACTTCAAAATTTCTACATTGGTATTGTAGATTGATGGAAATTTAAGACTTTTGATTGATAAAAATTTAAGACTTCAACTTTTGCTTCACATTGATATGAACTTAAATTGTATATTCCATTCATTTTTGCCTTATGTATTGTATGTTATATGTTGACAAAATATTGTATATTGTATGTTAGAAATTTAAGTTCTTTTTGTTCAATGTTTGTTTAATGTATTATACATGTACCACTAATGTCTTATAAAAAACTGTTTGGATCATCGGGGATAAAAGTTGGTATTTAGTTACGTAGAAATCCTATTAGATACTCACTTTTGTTATAGAGCAGGTTTGTTTAATAGCTCGTATGTGTCTTCAAAGGAATAGATTGATAACTGTAAGAATAGATAGATTTGCTCTTCAAACTCTTCAGAGATCCACAAAATATGACATTTAATGATGAGGGCTTTCCTGACAGAGAGAGACATCCGCTCCTGGCCGCCTCTCCATTTGCATCATTAAAGATGGGGACTTCAAGAGACGCTGGTGACAGAATGGTCACTAGACGGAAAAACTGCTCTGCTACTGCTCTTATCTCTACGGCTGATGACAGGCTGACTGTCTGCAATGATCAACAATGATGCTGGAAAGTTGACTGTCCAGCTTTGAAGAGACTAGATGGACCAGACCGTCGGATTTCCTGCTTCAAAAAGCAGTTCGTTGGATGTTTTGGGCCGATAAGGCTGAAGACTGATTGTCCCAGTGAAGGAGAGAATTCAATGACTTTCCAGGCAGTCTGCTCTCTCTGTACTGTGCAACTTGGAAGTTGCCTGCCAGCACTTCCTTTATTAGATAGATTTTCTTTCTTGGGTCTCTGATGGGATTGAAGACTAGATAGCCACAGTGTTACTAGAAGCTTTAGTCTAAGAATTAAAAACACATTTATAGATTAATAATTGCAATTTCTCATGAAAGAAAAGGACTCTCTTTGGTAGGATAGTGGTATACTTTCCCTTAGGTTAACAAATATAAAAAGACTTTGTTATGTCTTTTTGTATGTCCTGATAAGTATGTATATATGTATATATGTGTATATAGTTCTTAATTTTTTAAAAGAGAAGGGGGATGTGTGGGAAAGATTAAGCTTTGTCACAGGTGGAAGCAATCTTGGCGGGCTTTACCCTTGGGGCACACCATGAATACCTTGTGAGAGACTGTTTGGAGCCTTCCTGGGCTTGGAATTCAGGAAGCCTACCTGGGAACCCCACCGTTGCTATTGTTTTCCTAATTGACCCTGAATCCTGGGACTAAAGACACCATACCCTGCAAGGAAATCATTTCTAGGCCATCAGCCCCTGGGGACTGTCCTGACTCCAGGAATCCTACAGCTTCCTTTCCCATAATCCTCCTTTCCTAACAAAAGAAAGAAAACTGCTCTCTTATCTGGATTTTATTATAGAGAAATGCCAGAATTGTAGACCATGATATGGTCAAAATAATTTTTTGGTACCAAAATCTTGATCATGAGCTTCATATCATTCATTCTCTCTCTGTCCCTCTGTCTCTGTCTATCTCTCAAACACACACATGCATGCATGTACACACACACACACACACACACACACACACACACACACACATTAAATCTATGTAAACATAAGCTGGCTCTTATTACAGCCACTCAATGTCTACCATTAAATAATCTGGCAACCACGCTGGGCAGTGGTGGCACACGCCCTTAATCCCCATACTCAGGAGGCAGAGGCAGGCAGAACTCAGCCTGTGCAGAAGCATGTGCAGAAACGGGAGTACAAACTGATACTGATACAGCCAGTAACTTAAACATAGACCTGTCATGTGACCCATCTATGCCACTCCTGGCTGTATAAGAAGAGCACTCCACATCCCACCACAGAGATGCTCATACATCCATATTTGCTGCTCCCCTATTTACAGTAGCAAGGAGCAGGACCTGACCTAGATGGTTCTTCAACTGGGAAACAGATAATGTAAGTGTATTTTATGTACAAAACAGAATGTTATTCAGCTGTAAAGAAAACTGAAATTTGTAGGAAAGTAGGGGAACCTAGAAAGTATAATACTAAGTGAGGTCACTCACACTCCAAGGACAGAAACACACTGTACTCCCTCACACACAGTCCCAACCTGTAACGTATCGTGTGGACAGCTGTGAGTGTGAGCATGTAGACAGGATCACAAGGAAGAGTGACATAAGGAGACAGAACATGACACAGTGAAGGCAGAGGGCACACAAGTCGTTAAAACAGTTATAAAGAGAATTGTTTTTCTAGTTTCAACTCTGTCATTGTTTTCCTTTTTTGTGGCAGATAAGTGCATACAAATGTGACTGACAGTGAAAGTCTAAAACCATAACCAAAGCTCCATGACTTCAGAACGGCTATTCTAACTGTGTGGAAGGTTATGAGAGAAATATGATTCGGGACTTGGTGAGTGTTTGAGTGGCTGTGTTGATGGAGCTGTGTGGTGTGCTTATCTGTGAGTCAATTACAATAAAATGTGTGTGCACAAGTATGTAAGCGTGTGTGTGTGTTGGTGTATGTGTGCATGTCTGCAAGTGTACATGTATGTGTATGCATGTGTGTCTTGGTGTATGTTTGTGTAAGATACTCTGAATGCAGCAAGGTGACAGAGAACAGCTTAGAAAAAAGACACTTTTTTTTTAATACTTTCACCTTTTTCTTCCTTTAACAAATTAGAACGAATGTGCTGCTCCTTCAAAGGTCCAATGAGTTTCAAGAAACAAGTGATTTTTGAAACAAAATATTAAGTACCAGAAATGACTCCCCAATTATTTTTAGTGGAGATGATTTTGTTATAGTTGCCCCCAGTTCTCATACCCAGTACCACAGGGGATGGAAAACAGCATGCATATCCAAAAATAGAAACAAATAGTGTAATCATGTAATTATGAACACAGTTTTTCAGGAAACCCATACTCTTTTACTAAAACAAGTAAGCAATCAGTGAAAAATTGAAGTGAAGAGAGAAGGGAGAAATAAAAATAAAAGAATGAAACAGTTTCCAAATACAGAAGACAATTTAACAGAAATCTCACAAGATACTCCATTTCCATAATTTACCACAAACCAAAGTGCCAGTCCCCCAATCTTTTGAATCACAGTGGATCTGAAAGCCACAAGGCCCAGAGATGACATGCTCAGCTGGAAACAGTGAGAGCTGTGTACTTAGAGTTACCTTCAATCTGGGGCATAAAGACATGAACTGCCCTTATCATCCAGTAGGGACAAATGATTAATTATAGGCATAAGGTGTTGTGCAACTCAGATGCTGACTTCTGTAGCCCCTGGTTGTAATCTTTGTCTGAGAATCCCCTGTCTCAATCTTGTGTAAACGCTGCTCCCCAAGTGTCCCGTGATATGCCAATAAAGCAGTTTACAGCCAGTTGCTGAACAGGGGAGCAAATGGGGCTGGACTTTCTGCCAGCCAAGGGAGGAGAATTAGAAGATAAAGTCGGGGGTTCATGCAGGGGAGGGGGTCCAAGAGGACCAAGAAGGAGCTGGAACAGGGAAAGCTATAAGGTACAACTATCTCTGGGATGCAAGCCAGGAGGAAGCCAGATTAATTTAGAGGGTTAAGAGTAGAGTAATAAGTGCTCAGGGATTGTGCTGTGAAGTTATTTTCAAACAAACGTAAGAGTCTCAGTTATTTGTGTGACGGCCAGGTTAAGAGAGAAAGTGAGAAACAGACACTGTTTTGCAAAAAATTACATTAACACTTTGGCTCAAAGTGGCGCAGATGCACATAGAAAGTGAAACTACAAAGTGGTTTCTTAGTTCTGTTCCTTAAAGGAAAACAGAACAGCCACAGTTTCTAAGTCAGAAGTTCACAGATCCCTATTACCCCTGGAAAAGCAACAAGGCCTCCAGCTGGCTGAAGAAAAACTCAAACTAAAACCCCAGAGAGTGGGTTCTTACAGTAAGGCCTTGCTAAGGGGAAAAAAAGATGGCTCTTTAACACAAACAAGCTTCTCAAAGTCATATTTTCGTAGCCAAGGTAGGAAGCTAAGTCCCTTTGAGAAGGGGCTCTTGTTGGCCTGATTTGCAGACCAGAGGAACTAACACTTACAGATTCAACAACTTCCCTGAGTGGAGAAAGGGTCAGGATCCAATGAAGGAGGCAGGAAAAAAAAGCCCCTCCCTGGAAACAAGAGACAGACTGGGAAGCCTCAAGTATTCGAACTGGTAAGGTCTAAAAAATAAATAAATAAATAAACTCCTTAGGGAAAGGTTTTGAGATTAGAGAAGATTATTTACTATGTTGAGGAAGACACAGTGACACCGTGCCTCATGCCCAAGCCACGAAACCTCACAGATTCCCAGAGACCAGTCAGGTGCACTGTACACAGGGTGTTTTTTATTGATCTTGCTCTGGAGCAAGGACTGTCCATTCCCCAGAGGCTGAGGAAGGTGGGCGGCCTTGATTCCTTACAATACAAGATTTTAAAATATATCTTATTAATTTATTCATATTTCATCTCAGTTGTTATCCCATCCCTTCTATCTTCCCATTCCTCCCTCCCTCCCATTTTCCCCTTACTCCCCTCCCCATGACTGTGACTGAGGGGGACCTCCTCCCCCCGTATATGTTCATAGGGTATCATGTCTCTTCTTGGTAGCCTGCTATCCTTGGAGACCAGCAGGCCTCCCCATCCAGGGGACGTGGTCAAATATGGGGCACCAGAGTTCATGTGAAAGTCAGACCCCACTCTCCACTCTACTGTGGAGAATGTCCTGTCCATTGGCTAGATCTGTGTAGGGGTTTAAGGTTTACCACCTGTATTGTCCTTGGCTGGTGCCATAGTTTGAGCAGGACCCCTGGGCCCAGATCTGCCCATCATAATGTTCTTCTTGTAGGTTTCTAGGACCCTCTGGATCTTTCTATTTCCCCATTCTCCCCTGCTTCTTTCACCTACAGTCCCAATAGCAAGTCTTCCCCTCTGTCCCAGTGTCCTGGTAAGTGAAGACTTTCATGGGACATGCCCCTTGGGCTAGTGTCCAGATATAAGTGAGTATATATCATTTGACTCTTTCTGCTTCTAGGTTAACTCACTCAATATGATCATTTCTAGTTCAATCCATTTGTCCATAAATTTCAGGAATTCTTTGTTTTTAATGGCTGAGTATTCCATAGTGCAAATTTACCACAGTTTCTTTATCCATTCTTCTACTAAGGGACACTTAGGCTGTTTCCAGGTTCTGGCTATTATGAATAAGGCTGCTATGAACATGGTTGACCACTTTGGAAATCTATCTGGCACTATCTCAGAAAACTGGGAATAAGGCCTCCTCAAGACCCAGCTATTCCACTCCTTGGAATATATGCAGAAGATGCTCCAAGAGTACAAGATTTTTAAAGGCAGAAACCACAAGTGGGACTTTCCCAGCCTTGGTATTACATAATTGAGTAAGAAGCATAGGGAAGTTGGCCTTAACTGATAAAGTACAGGGCAGAAGAGCTTTGAGTCATGCTTCAGGGTGGCGGGGGGGGGGGGGGGGGGCAGGCAGCTCTTTTTCATCTGCTGTAGCTGTTACACTGTAGGTCTCTCCCACAATTGGGTAAGGGGAAGCTGGCCCTAATCTGATAAGGTGAGCTTTTGTTTGGATCTCAGGGAAGTCAGCCTCCTCCCCTCTCAACCCCCCACCCCTCCCCCCCCCACCACGCGAACTTCTGGACTCCATTTGAGTTTGTGTCTCTTAGCATACAAATAATTGTTTCAGTGACAATTTCAGTCATGTATATCCTCTTTAAGAGAGATCAGAATAAGACAGACTTGGAGAATAAAGAGACTGAGAAAATAGATGCTAAATTAAAGGCCATAGAACCAAGGTTGGAGGGAATCTTTGAATCAAAATAGGGAAACTTCAAAGAAATATGTTTTTCAAGAAATGAGGTTGGCTTTAACATCACTGCTTCCCTAGAGCTTCCAAGAGTCAAGGACAAATTGCTGTATCGGGTTACTTCTAAACAGTGGTAGAGAAGTCCCTTTAACTGAAAACTGCTTATGAATAGAACCTCTGCGTCAGGTGTGGTGGTGTAGACCTTTAATCTCAGCACTTGGGTGACAGAGGCAAGTGGATCTCTGTGAGTCTGAGGCTGGTGTGGACTACAAGGCAAGTTCTAGGCCAGCCATGGTTACACACAGAGAAATCTGATATGGAAAAAAATGAAAAAAAGATTAGCACCTTTGACCTCTCAGGAGACCTAAAACTCAAGTGATTACAATATCATTCAAACCACTCTGTCTTCTTGCATTTTAAGAAGTAGACTTTCAGAGCAGGTCAGGTGTCACCGGAAAATTAAATGGAAAGCACTTACTCTGCATTAGCTGTCCTTCCATTATATATTTCCCTATGGTCCCCATCCTACAGTGGGCAGCACATGTGCCCATTCCCTGTGGTCACCATCCTACACTGGGCAGCACATGTGCCCATTCCCTATGGTCAACATCCTACAGTGGGCAGCACACATGCCCATTGTAGAGATAAATATTGAGGCTGCTACGAATCTTTGCTAGTCTTGCTCTTTGCAGTGGGCCTTCTGTGGGTCTGCACAAGTGAATGCATACTTATAGCCACATTTACTTTGTCACACAGTGTAGCCTCACTCCCTAAATGTCCCTGTGCTTCTAACAATATGTCTCCTCAACTCAGGCCAGAAGTCTCAGGGGTCTCTGAATCCCAGAATTGCTGCAGGTGATAAGAAAGGACCAAAGGTTCTTGTCACTAGGCCAAGTTTCACTCTGTCCTGGTCCCTGGGCAGGTTCCACTCTGGTACAGAAAAAGGTCTAGTACTTATCTCTGGCTCAGAGTTCTGGAGGTGGAGGAACAGGCCTCCATCTACAGAAGAGTAAAAAGCCCCTCATATTCCAGTGAGCTTGCTTGTGTTAAGTTTCATTTCTAAGTCGGAGAGCTTGGAAAGGGAAACTAAACACAAAGTAAACCAGTAAAGAACAGGAAAAGTCAGTCTCCAGATGGCTCCAGTTTGCCACCTGGCCCTGCTCCAGCAGGATTTTAGAATGACTCATTAAATAAATGGCTTCTAGTGACCTGGAGGGTGGAAGAGGGAGGGGAGTTGTGGGCAGGAGGATTGGGGAGGAAGGAAGAGAGGGAGCGGGATAGGAATGGAGAGAGAGAGAGAACAGGAGGAGAAGGAGGAGGGAGGGAGATGGTGAGAGGGAGGAAGGGAGGAGAGAATGGAAGAGGAGAAAGGAGAGGCCAGAAGCAGGTAGGGAATTGGACTGGGAAGAAGGATCCGTCTTGATGTTGTCAGGTGGGCTTGTGGAAGAGCAGGTGTGCTACCGGCCAGATTAAAAGCCCTCAGGGCATTTGCTTTTAGCTGCCAGGCTTTTGTCTCAGTCAAGAGAGTGAGGAAGAAGCTGCCATCTTGGAAGTTGGCCATCTTATTACTTAGGTGTGGCTCCTCTTCCTGTCTGCCTGTCTACTAGAGGTATGTCTGACTCCTACTCCCTCAGTACCACTCCTGAAGTTTTTTGGGGGTTTTGGTTTTTTATTTTGTTTTTTTTTAAGGCCAGTATACTAGATATTTAGTGGCCCAGTAAGGATTTTCCTTGCTCTCAAGTCTTTAATATTTTTATTTAAAAATTTTATGTGTATAAAAGTTCTGTCTGCCTGTATGTCTGTGCACCACATAAGTGCATGAGAGGCAAGAAGGTGTGTCTGATCCTCTGGAACTGAGATTATACAGAAGGGCATGAGCAGCCATGTGTGTCCTAAGAACTGCACTCTGCTCTGCAAGACCAACAAGTGTCTTAAGCAATGAGCCACTGTTCCAGCCCAGCTTGCAGTCAATGTACAGATGTGAGATCACTGCTCTGTCGCTGGGCTGTGCTGTGTGTTTCCTGATGAAGGTGACAGTGGGCACTATCTTTCTGTCCCCACACCACTGACAAAAACATTTTCATATATGGATGTGTTATATGAGAAATCCTGAATCCAGTCCAGGGTCACAGTCACTCATAATTGGCTCCAGAATAAATGATCCCTTATTCTCTGAGGTGAGAAGTGTGTTCATAAGCACTGACTGTGCACTGTGGGCCTCCAGCTCTCTCTATTCTGACTCTGTCTCCTAGAGATTCTGTGTCTGGGCTCCTTAGCACACAGACTCCTTTGACCTCACCCTGGGTGTCTCCTTCTTAAATGAAGCCCTCAAAACTCAGAGCTGGAGCAACATGGGGCTCAGCTGCCCGGAAGCTCATTGTCATCTTATTCCACCCTCCAGCACCTGGGGTTGCTCTAAGTTAAACACTCTTGGTTTAGAGCATTTAGCAGTTTTGTTTCTTGCAGTGACTGAATTTCATGTGACTGTACTCTCCTGTCTTGGGGATGTGTTTCAGCTTGAACCAGATGAGCTCCTGTGCTTAGGGAAGTGAGTAAGCACACTGGAAGGAGGGAAAGTTTGCCAGAGAGGAGGAGATTTAATACTGGAACCGCCTATGAAACTCACAAAGGTCTTACTTCCTCTCTCAGCTTTCAAGTTTGAATCTCCTTGTAGCTTAAATTCGGCTGCTCAGCTCTGAAAGGAGTGCTGCCGTGTCTTCAGTGTGCATGCTCCCTAACAAAGAAGGCCTGATGGAGGGACAAATGGGTAAGTATTGAATAAAATTCAAAGCAAACTACAAGAGCAGAGAGGAGGTTCACTAGGGAAGGGAGGCAGAGGAGCTGAACCAGCCTGTGAGCCTGTCACAGAGGATCTCTGTGGAAGGGGAGAGTGCAGACAGGACTAGCTGTGAGGTAGTTACATTAGTTCTTCTGTTGGCGCTTAGAATACTCAAATAGATCCTGAACAAGAGAACGAACAGTGAGTTTCCTTAGGAGACCCAGAGCCACAGACACAGCTTGTTATTGTTTGGTTGTTGTTTTTGCACTTAGCTTAGTCCTCTTTGGTAAATTACACTCTGGTGACTTGTGCCAAGTTGCTGTAGACCATGCTTGCTTTGAAGGAACCACAACAGCTTTGCATTGAGCAAGTGACAGAAGTTGCCTGGGAAGCTGGGCTTGTGTTTTGGATCCACTGCAATTAATAAGCATTGTAGAGAGTGGTGTGCGGTGGGAGGCTGAGCCCACCCAGGACCAAACCCTCTGCATTTTGAGCTCATGCTAAATTATAGAAAATAATATAATGAGGGTTTTTACTTCAATCTTCAGAAAGGAAAAAAATGTGTTTTGAAAATGTGTATGCTTCATTATATTTCATTCTTTTATCTTCCTTTTCCTTTTTTCCTCTTCCATTATCTTATTTTTTTTCTCATCTAGGAAACGAATATTGGATTTTGAGAAAACAAAATTGATATTTACCAAAGTACAAAATTCATGACAAATGTAAATGCTTATAACTTAAAGCAAGTATTCTCTAACTGAAATTACTATTATGATTATTGCTGTTATTAAAACCTATGAAGATAATGGAGATAATGGTGATAATTAGAATGATGATGATCCCAAGCTGGCCTGGAACTCCTGCTCCCTCTGCTGCAGCAGGGTTGACTTTTGAAATCAAATACTCAAAATGCTCACACAGTGGGAGTATTACCTGTTGGGAATGTGGAGTTCATGCCTAAAGTGCAGCTCTTGTGTAACTGGGGGCATTTCACAACTTTACCATTTTTAAATTTTTTTATTATTTAATTAATTTATTCAGATTACAACTCAAATGTTATCCCATCACTTGTATACTCCCATTCCTCCCTCCCTCCCGCTTTCACCCTATTCCCCTCCCCTGGGTCTATGACCTAGGGCAACCTCCTCTCCCAACATATGGTCATAGGCTAACAAGTCTTGTCTTAGTAGCCTGCTTATTCTTTCTTTGAGTGCCATCAGGCCTCTTCACAAAGGGGAAGTGGTCAAATATGGGGCACCAGAGTTCATGTCAAAGTCAGTCCCTGCTCTGCACATAACTGTGGAGAATGTCCTGTCTATTGGGTGTCTACTGCTATATGTGGATAGCAGGGCCAGGGCATATAGTAAGTGCATTCTCATCTTAACAAACTGACAATCAGCTGTCTTTTCCCAACCCTGGTAGCAGTGAATATATTTAATGCAGGCTTTGATAGCTAGGATATATTCAGGTATTTGGCCCCTTCTTCATCTTCTTCTTCTTCCTCTTCTTCTTCTTCCTCTCCTCTTCCTACTCCTCCTCCTCTTCCTCCTCCTCCTCCGCCTCTTCCTCCTTCCTTTCCTCCTCTTTCTTCTTTCTTCTTTTTTAACATTGAGCTCCCAGAAATCTCAGGTTGTTCTACATACACCTTCTTTTTTATCTATGTTTGCAAAAATTGGTTTTCACACCCTCTTTGTGGAACTCAGAAAAGAGAGGTTTGTTTGTTTGTTTGTGTGTTTGTTTCACTAGGCCAAAGTCCAAATGTTTCATTTTTTTCTAATGTGGATAAGGGTTTTGGTATTATACCTGAACATTTTTATTAAAGACAAGTTCACAGAGATTTTTTTTCTATTTTTCTCAGATAGTTTTATAGTCCTAGGTTTCATGTGCTCTTTCTATAGGAGGGAGGAGAAGTGAGCTTTCAGCACATGGGTAGAGAGATTGTTTCATGTTCTGTGCTGGAAAGATAGGTGGAAGGTGCGTGCAGGAAGAATCAGGATGAGACATGTGCAGTGTGCGCAGGGCAGCCAGAGCTGTCTCATGGGAAGATTACAGGTCAGGGCCAGAGGTTTGATGTGTTCCTCAAGTTGTTTTATTACTTGAAAATTACTTAGTGCTGGAGAGATGGCACATGGTGAAAAGCACTGTCTGCTCTTGCTGAGGACACGATCAGTTCCTGGCACCCTCATGGCCCCTCACAACTGTCTGTCACTCTAATTCCAGGGGATTCAATGCCGTCCTTGGCTATCAAGCATGCACACAAACATATATCAAGCAAATCACCTATACGCATTAAATAAAAATAATTCTAGAAAGAATGAAATCACCCTGATAATTTCTTTGAAATGATGAATATATGTGTGTATGTGTGTGTGTGTGTGTGTGTTTGGAAGAATTCCTTAAACTGTTAACTTGTGAAGATATTTTCTTATTTTAGACAAATATTAATTTTTTACATGATTTTGGTAAACTTGTTAAAATGCTCCCATATTTCACCCATTAGTTATGTCAATGTGTTCTATTTCATCCACGTTTTATTATTTAATTATCTTACTAGGTTCTTTGAGACTAGTATTTATGTAGCCCAGGTTGAGTTCAAAGTTCCCCAGTGAACAAGGGTTTCCTGTACGCCTGACTCTCTAGCTTCTGCCTCCCTAGCCCTGGAAATACAACAGTGCCAACACGTGTGTCTCATTGGCTGCAGCAGGAGCGACACAGGTGGCTGTAAGCTGCCCTGTGTGGGATCTGGGAACCAAACTTGGGTTTTCTAGAAGAGCAGCCTTAACCTCCCAGCCATTTCTCAAAGGGCCTACTGATCCTTGGCCCCTTCCCCACATTCATGCACACAGTGTTTCCCTCAGTCCTAAACAGGCTATCCTTATAGACTAAATCTATGGGTAGTTTTTGTTGTTGTTGTCTGTTTTCCAACCTGATCTTCTCTCTTTCTGTTTGTTGCTCTTTCACTGGCCTTTAGTTCAATAACTGGAAGACTCTATGGCAGCAATTCTTTCCTGTCCTCTAGTCTTCTGTGAGCCATGGACATCATTTACAGACCAGGGCCTTCTGTGACAGTGTGTGTGGTGGCAGAGTACAAACCAAATCTATAGATGATTCTGAGTAAATTTATTTTTTTCCTTAAAAGTTTTTTTAGATTGATGTTCTCGTATTTATATTTTCAGGTAGCAACTTTGAAGATGAATATCTCACTATCACCTCCCCTGTGCCTCCTGTTAAGCTTTACAGCTGCTATGTGGTGATCATGGTCCTCAGTGTAGCTGTAGTTGCTCTTTCTGCTGTTGCTTTGTCAGGTAAGTGACGTTTTCTCTAAATTCTGCAGCATTCTGTCCACATTCATGCTGTCAGTAAATACTTACTGATCCCTGGGAGCCAGGCACTGTGGGAAGGGCTCCAGGGACAATACACTAGAAATTCCTGTTCTTTAGGATCTTAGGCTGCAGCAGGGAGATGCAGTGAAGGAACAGCACGGCTGTGGTGTGCACAGGAGGCCAGGCTCAACATCGCTGGGAAGGTGACATTAGCAACCTGTAGACAGAGATGCAGAAGACATAAGTCCACCAAGGGGAACTATTCAAGGCAGAGAACAAGTGAGCAATACCCAAAGGACAAACCTCAAGGAAGTGTGAGCACAGGGAGGAGTAATATGGCCAGGAAGATACATGTCTCCCCATTACCCTTGGTTTTAGTTACCATATGCAACTGTATTTTGGAAGGATTAAATAAAAGTTTCTGAAGTAATCAATTTATAGGATATTACAAGCACACTTTTCAGAATAGTGTAAGAAAATCTTACACCTCCTTTTAGGTATGTGAACTGTCTTTTAGTGCCACATGTCTGCACTGTATCCACTACCTTCCCCATAGTTCTCACTGGTATCTCAATTATTGGACTGACTGTCACAGTAGGTGTCCATGCAGAGTTCATGTTGCTCTAGTAACTCCTGTGGTAGGAAAAGATCATCCAAAGCACAAAAGTGATGACATCATAGACATGCATGTCCAGGGAGCCCTGTTGTCAGTAAGCACCAGACAGGGAATGGGACTCGGCCCCGAGTGGGAAACCTTTAGATAAAGGCCATCGTGCTCCTGAGAGGATTCTTTCAGATCCGTTAGGAAAGGTACAATCAAACTACACTTCACAGCTGAGCTCAGGGGGTTATGCTCAAAAGAGACAAGACATGCTCCTTACACTTTTTTGTACTGTCTAAATTTTAGTAAGAAAGACTGAGCAGGCCCCTGTCAAAAAGGCCTATGCTGTTTGCCCAAGAGACTGGATTGGATTTGGAAGCAAATGTTTTTATTTTTCTGAATACACAAGTAACTGGACATTCAGCCAGGACTCCTGCATGGCACTAGAGGCCCAACTAGCTCAATTTGACAACATGGAGGAGCTGGTAAGAAATGATCATGGGTTGGCTGGTTTGTTTCTCCTGTTGAATATGTATTGCCTTGAGATAGGGAGGTTAAAGATGAAGTATAAGGAAGGATCCCACCCCAAGCAGATGGAGACATGGGGACATGTGAGTGTGTGCCATTTGCTGATGGTAACACTTCTGACTGCAGCCCTGAGACTTTGAAGGAACATTCTCTCATGTAGCACTCATAGCCAGTCTGGAAGGTCACATATGCCATTATGCTGAGACACCTAGTACTCATGAGTGTTTTCCTCTAAGCTGGCACATGTTGCATTCTGAAGGGGACAATTGTTAGTAACTGGAAGAGGAGGCTTACCCAGGAACTATCCCAGCCACAGAGGGATGTGTCATTAAACTTGGTACTTTAATTCAAAGGAGGCACTTTAGAATTACAGTTGTCTACCAGATCCACTCAGAAGTAGAAGTCATTACAGCTCCAAACTCTGTGACCCTCACTTATGCCCTCCTGTTATCTCTAGAGGAAGCTGTGGAGTGCAGACCCTCAGGTGTCATCTGAAACAGAGGGACACATGTTTTCACTTTCTATGTTTTATGACAGAATTTCCTAAGAAGATACAAGGGGACTTTTGACTACTGGATCGGCCTACACAGAGAGTCCTTAGAGGACCCTTGGACATGGACAGACAGCACTGTTTATAACAACTTGTAAGTTTGCAGACCACTTTTCCTTCTACTGAGTTGATATGTAGTGATGTGTGTTAGCTGTGTCTATGAGATATAAATGGCTGCATCATGTGCAGACAACTATACTGGGAAGGAAAAAATAATAAACCCTTGGGTTGGAAGAGTGCCTGGGAGGTAGGGTGTGTGCTTACATACAGGAACCATTCCCCAAGAAACTCCACATCCCCACAAACTCAAATCCTTTGGATGTTCTCCCATATATTGGCCATCATTTTCAAAACTTTACTTAGTTGGGTTTCACTCAAAATCTTTAGCATGATGATGGTATCTGGGGCAGCTATTTTCTGCTCCTTCACCAATTAAGAACTTTATGTTGTTGATAAATGCCCTGTGTGGGATGTAGACAAAACTCCAGATGAGCAGTGAGGGCCTGAAACCCTAGGAAGCCATTGCAGAACCACAAGCCTGTGACCCATCCATCCACTATTTGCATGGCTGCCCCTGTTCATAGAAGCAGAGACTGCAAGGGCATTGGAAACCTCCCCTAAAGTCATGTCATCAGAGAGCACCCAAGGCAGTGCTTGAGTGTGAACATAGCTGTTTTACTGAAATGATAAATCACAGATACATTCACATCCATCATTAAAGCCCTTTCAACAATTTACTAAGAAGTGGGTTCCCCCTTTGGAAAATGCTTCAAAACAGAGCCGAAAATCCCCATCAGTGAGGCCATCATGGTAGCAGTCCATTTGAACATGGCAACAAGCACCAGTTCAGTGCTTTGTACACACCTTACAGAGTTCATCGTGGACAATGACAAAGGTGTGGTGTTCACATAGAACCCTAGGAATATAAAAGACACTGGGTGCAAAACTAGTACAGGGCTCTGCCTTTCTGTGATTCTATTCATATTACAAATAAGCAGGTGAGATGGGTGAGATTTCATTGCAGAAGTGGATGCACGTCTGGGCTCTGCAGACTCACTGTTTCTGGTTTATTTTCAGGCTTCCCATCAGGGGAGTGGAAGAACATGCCTACCTGAACAGCAATGAGATCAGCAGTGGCAGGGACTATGCAGATCGGAGATGGATTTGTAGCAAACCCAACAGCTATGTCCTCTACTGCCAAAATCCTTCTTAGTCTTTGAAGAGATGGTTTTAGCCATTATCTACAGTTGCTGCTCTTTCCCTGTCTTCCCACCTTGATATCACAAGGAACTGAGAATATTTCTTTTTTTTTTTTTATTTAAAACAAGTTTATTTCTCTCCCATCAAAACTTTAGCTTCCATGCTTATCTTAGAGGTAAGCAAATCCACAGAACCTCACTAGGGAAGTTTGGCCATGTGTATCAGAAAGGCAAGACTTAATGCATCTAACAGCCTTACTTTTTTAAATTTGTTTCAAGAATCAATTAAAGACACATACACCATCTGATTGACAAAGGTGACTATTGAAAACTTAGTCAAATGCTCTAAAACAAGAAAGATAAATAGTATAAAAGATTGTTTGAAAGACGTCAACACAGGCATTAGGAGACAGAACACTGTTCAACAATATAAAAATATATATAGACAGAGTGATGTTAAGAAAATGGCAGTTTTCCAGCCTAAGTGTCCCTCAATAGAAGAATGGATAAAGAAACTGTGGTACATATACGCTATGGAGTACTATTCAGCTATTAAAAACAAGGAATTCCCGAAATTTGTGGATAAATGGATTGAGCTAGAAATGATCATAATGAGTGAGTTAACCCAGAAGCAGAAAGACTCAAATGGTATATACTCACTTATATCTGCATATTAGTCCAAGGGGCATGTCCCACGAAAGCCTTCACTTACCAGGAAACTGAGACAGAGGAGAGGACATTCTAGTGGGACTCTAGATGAGAGAATCATGGGAGAAAGGCAAAGTTGAAGGATCCAGAGGGTCCTAGAAGCCTACAAGTAGAACATTATGATAGGCAGATTTGGGCACAGGGGTCCCGCTCAAACTAAGGCACCAGCCAAGGACAATACAGGCGGTAAACCTAAAACCCCTACCCAGATCTAGCCAATGGTCAGAACAGTCTCCACAATTGAGTGGAGAGGGGGATATGACTTTCTCATGTACTCTGGTGCCTCACCTTTGACCATGTCCCCTGGAGGGGGAGACCTGGTGGCACTCAGAGGAAGGACAGCAGGTTACCAAGAAGAGACTTGATACCCTATGAACATACACAGGGGGAGGTAATCCCCCTCAGGAACAGTCATAGGGGAGGGGAATAAGAAGAAAATGGGAGGGAGGGAAGAATGGGAGGATACAAGGGATGGGGTAACCATTAAGATGTAACAAGAATAAATTAATAAAGGAGAAAAAAATAAAATAAATAAAATAAAATAAAAAATAAAAAAAATAAAATGGCAGTTTTCAACCAGAACATGAAGGATATCACATCATTTGTACACATGTGTATGTGTTCATACATGTAAGTCTAGGAAAACATACTAAGGGATTCACATTGTCTACTTCAGTGGTTTTCAACTCTTCTAATGTGTCGACCCTTTTAATGTTCTTCATGTTGTGGCATACTTTAATAACTGTTTTTTAATACTGTTATGAATTGTAGCATGTATGCAGGGTATCTAATATGAAACCCCCAAAGAGGTCACGAGCTATAGGTTGAGAACCACTGATCTAATTTCAAGTGATTTGAACTTTCTTTTTTATATTATTTATTTTTTATTAATTTATTCAGATTACATCTCAATTGTCATTCCATCACTTATATCCTCCTCTTCCTCCCTCCCTCCCACTTTCACCCTATTCCCCTCCCATAGGTCTGTGACCAAGGGGGACCTCCTCTCCCACTATATGGTCGTAGGCTATCAAGTCTCATCTTGGTAGCCTGCTTATTCTTTCTTTCTGTGCCATCAGGCAGGGATCGATTAAATAATGCTTTGTTGACTCTAAATTTTCTTAATGTGAATGATGAAGGGACGTCAGCTGCGGAGAGACATTGGATAATAGAAAAAACTGAGGAATTGGGGCAACCAATATTCTTCAAGGACTTGGAAAGTATGAAATGGAAACCTGCAGTAGTTTTGAGATGGGGTCATGGGTATGCGTATGTTTCCACAGGGAGTGAAAATATATGGCTACCAACTAAACTTATAAAGATTAGATCTGACCATATAGCAAGTGAATCTTAAGAGCTACCTGGTTCTTTACAGCTTGACAATGTTCCTTACAGCTTGGAGAACTAATGCCCTCTTCTGTCCTATTGGTGTATATGCAGGTAGAGCCCTGTATTTGCAAAAAGCAGGACAATGCTGAAGACAACAGACAGCATGGGTGATTTAACCCCAAAAGCATGCCTCTGGCACCTCGAGCAAGATGCCTCAAATGATGTTCCCTTAAAAAAATTATACATGTACTAACATACCTGTACTAATGATTTCTAAAGTCTGCTTACTTTCAGAGCAAAAAACAGGACAATTATGAAGATCGAACTTCTGCCTCTGGCACTACTGCTTCTTCCAGAAATTGCATACATATTAACAATAAATCGGCTAGCCAAAAGGATCGATCCCAAAAGGACTGGACAAAAACAGCTAGCTTTTCCAGCGCTTGGCCAATATATTATTTTTCTTGGGTACCTGAAAAATATTTTTCTCTTAAACAGCATCAAGTAATTTTGAGAACATGATGCCCCCATTCCCAGTAGGTGGGATGGGTGTTTTTTGTGGGTTACCAATGCTCATCTTTGCCTAACGGGGTTATTTACAATTAATAAAAGTTCATTTGGAGATTTCTTTCCTCTATCTTTCTTTCTCTCTTACTTTCTATCCCTTTTAATATTAAGGAAAAGGGGGGAAGGAAGGGAGGATACAGGGTTGTAATAAAGGTAGATTATTGAATCTACTAACTTCAAAAGTTCTATATTGATAAGGGAGGATACAGGGTTGTAGAATAAAAAGTAGATTATTGAATCTACTAACTTCAAAAATTCTACATTGGTATTGTAGATTGATGGAAATTTAAGACTTTTGATTGATAAAAATTTAAGACTTCAACTTTTGCTTCACATTGATATGAACTTAAATTGTATATTCCATTCATTTTTGCCTTATGTATTGTATGTTATATGTTGACAAAATATTGTATATTGTATGTTAGAAATTTAAGTTCTTTTTGTTCAATGTTTGTTTAATGTATTATACATGTACCACTAATGTCTTATAAAAAACTGTTTGGATCATCGGGGATAAAAGTTGGTATTTAGTTACGTAGAAATCCTATTAGATACTCACTTTTGTTATAGAGCAGGTTTGTTTAATAGCTCGTATGTGTCTTCAAAGGAATAGATTGATAACTGTAAGAATAGATAGATTTGCTCTTCAAACTCTTCAGAGATCCACAAAATATGACATTTAATGATGAGGGCTTTCCTGACAGAGAGAGACATCCGCTCCTGGCCGCCTCTCCATTTGCATCATTAAAGATGGAGACTTCAAGAGACACTGGTGACAGAATGGTCACTAGACGGAAAAACTGCTCTGCTACTGCTCTTATCTCTACGGCTGATGACAGGCTGACTGTCTGCAATGATCAACAATGATGCTGGAAAGTTGACTGTCCAGCTTTGAAGAGACTAGATGGACCAGACCGTCGGATTTCCTGCTTCAAAAAGCAGTTCGTTGGATGTTTTGGGCCGATAAGGCTGAAGACTGATTGCCCCAGTGAAGGAGAGAATTCAATGACTTTCCAGGCAGTCTGCTCTCTCTGTACTGTGCAACTTGGAAGTTGCCTGCCAGCACTTCCTTTATTAGATAGATTTTCTTTCTTGGGTCTCTGATGGGATTGAAGACTAGATAGCCACAGTGTTACTAGAAGCTTTAGTCTAAGAATTAAAAACACATTTATAGATTAATAATTGCAATTTCTCATGAAAGAAAAGGACTCTCTTTGGTAGGATAGTGGTATACTTTCCCTTAGGTTAACAAATATAAAAAGACTTTGTTATGTCTTTTTGTATGTCCTGATAAGTATGTATATATGTATATATGTGTATATAGTTCTTAATTTTTTAAAAGAGAAGGGGGATGTGTGGGAAAGATTAAGCTTTGTCACAGGTGGAAGCAATCTTGGCGGGCTTTACCCTTGGGGCACACCATGAATACCTTGTGAGAGACTGTTTGGAGCCTTCCTGGGCTTGGAATTCAGGAAGCCTACCTGGGAACCCCACCGTTGCTATTGTTTTCCTAATTGACCCTGAATCCTGGGACTAAAGACACCATACCCTGCAAGGAAATCATTTCTAGGCCATCAGCCCCTGGGGACTGTCCTGACTCCTGGAATCCTACAGCTTCCTTTCCCATAATCCTCCTTTCCTAACAAAAGAAAGAAAACTGCTCTCTTATCTGGATTTTATTATAGAGAAATGCCAGAATTGTAGACCATGATATGGTCAAAATAATTTTTTGGTACCAAAATCTTGATCATGAGCTTCATATAATTCATTCTCTCTCTGTCCCTCTGTCTCTGTCTATCTCTCAAACACACACATGCATGCATGTACACACACACACACACACACACACATTAAATCTATGTAAACATAAGCTGGCTCTTATTACAGCCACTAAATAATCTGGCAACCACGCTGGGCAGTGGTGGCACACGCCCTTAATCCCCATACTCAGGAGGCAGAGGCAGGCAGAACTCAGCCTGTGCAGAAGCATGTGCAGAAACGGGAGTACAAACTGATACTGATACAGCCAGTAACTTAAACATAGACCTGTCATGTGACCCATCTATGCCACTCCTGGCTGTATAAGAAGAGCACTCCACATCCCACCACAGAGATGCTCATACATCCATATTTGCTGCTCCCCTATTTACAGTAGCAAGGAGCAGGACCTGACCTAGATGGTTCTTCAACTGGGAAACAGATAATGTAAGTGTATTTTATGTACAAAACAGAATGTTATTCAGCTGTAAAGAAAACTGAAATTTGTAGGAAAGTAGGGGAACCTAGAAAGTATAATACTAAGTGAGGTCACTCACACTCCAAGGACAGAAACACACTGTATTCCCTCACACACAGTCCCAACCTGTAACGTATCGTGTGGACAGCTGTGAGTGTGAGCATGTAGACAGGATCACAAGGAAGAGTGACATAAGGAGACAGAACATGACACAGTGAAGGCAGAGGGCACACAAGTCGTTAAAACAGTTATAAAGAGAATTGTTTTTCTAGTTTCAACTCTGTCATTGTTTTCCTTTTTTGTGGCAGATAAGTGCATACAAATGTGACTGACAGTGAAAGTCTAAAACCATAACCAAAGCTCCATGACTTCAGAACGGCTATTCTAACTGTGTGGAAGGTTATGAGAGACATATGATTCGGGACTTGGTGAGTGTTTGAGTGGCTGTGTTGATGGAGCTGTGTGGTGTGCTTATCTGTGAGTCAATTACAATAAAATGTGTGTGCACAAGTATGTAAGCGTGTGTGTGTGTTGGTGTATGTGTGCATGTCTGCAAGTGTACATGTATGTGTATGCATGTGTGTCTTGGTGTATGTTTGTGTAAGATACTCTGAATGCAGCAAGGTGACAGAGAACAGCTTAGAAAAAAGACACTTTTTTTTTTTAATACTTTCACCTTTTTCTTCCTTTAACAAATTAGAACGAATGTGCTGCTCCTTCAAAGGTCCAATGAGTTTCAAGAAACAAGTGATTTTTGAAACAAAATATTAAGTACCAGAAATGACTCCCCAATTATTTTTAGTGGAGATGATTTTGTTATAGTTGCCCCCAGTTCTCATACCCAGTACCACAGGGGATGGAAAACAGCATGCATATCCAAAAATAGAAACAAATAGTGTAATCGTGTAATTATGAACACAGTTTTTCAGGAAACCCATACTCTTTTACTAAAACAAGTAAGCAATCAGAGAAAAATTGAAGTGAAGAGAGAAGGGAGAAATAAAAATAAAAGAATGAAACAGTTTCCAAATACAGAAGACAATTTAACAGAAATCTCACAAGATACTCCATTTCCATAATTTACCACAAACCAAAGTGCCAGTCCCCCAATCTTTTGAATCATAGTGGATCTGAAAGCCACAAGGCCCAGAGATGACATGCTCAGCTGGAAACAGTGAGAGCTGTGTAGTTAGAGTTACCTTCACTCTGGGGCATAAAGACATGAACTGCCCTTATCATCCAGTAGGGACAAATGATTAATTATAGGCATAAGGTGTTGTGCAACTCAGATGCTGACTTCTGTAGCCCCTGGTTGTAATCCTTGTCCTGAGAATCCCCTGTCTCAATCTTGTGTAAACGCTGCTCCCCAAGTGTCCCGTGATATGCCAATAAAGCAGTTTACAGCCAGTTGCTGACCAGGGGAGAAAATGGGGCTGGACTTTCTGCCAGCCAAGGGAGGAGAATTAGAAGATAAAGTCAGGGGTTCATGCAGGGGAGGGGGTCCAAGAGGACCAAGAAGGAGCTGGAACAGGGAAAGCTATAAGGTACAACTATCTCTGGGATGCAAGCCAGGAGGAAGCCAGATTAATTTAGAGGGTTAAGAGTAGAGTAATAAGTGCTCAGGGATTGTGCTGTGAAGTTATTTTCAAACAAACGTAAGAGTCTCAGTTATTTGTGTGACGGCCAGGTTAAGAGAGAAAGTGAGAAACAGACACTGTTTTGCAAAAAATTACATTAACACTTTGGCTCAAAGTGGCGCAGATGCACATAGAAAGTGAAACTACAAAGTGGTTTCTTAGTTCTGTTCCTTAAAGGAAAACAGAACAGCCACAGTTTCTAAGTCAGAAGTTCACAGATCCCTATTACCCCTGGAAAAGCAACAAGGCCTCCAGCTGGCTGAAGAAAAACTCAAACTAAAACCCCAGAGAGTGGGTTCTTACAGTAAGGCCTTGCTAAGGGGAAAAAAAGATGGCTCTTTAACACAAACAAGCTTCTCAAAGTCATATTTTCGTAGCCAAGGTAGGAAGCTAAGTCCCTTTGAGAAGGGGCTCTTGTTGGCCTGATTTGCAGACCAGAGGAACTAACACTTACAGATTCAACAACTTCCCTGAGTGGAGAAAGGGTCAGGATCCAATGAAGGAGGCAGGAAAAAAAAGCCCCTCCCTGGAAACAAGAGACAGACTGGGAAGCCTCAAGTATTCGAACTGGTAAGGTCTAAAAAATAAATAAATAAATAAACTCCTTAGGGAAAGGTTTTGAGATTAGAGAAGATTATTTTCTATGTTGAGGAAGACACAGTGACACCGTGCCTCATGCCCAAGCCACGAAACCTCACAGATTCCCAGAGACCAGTCAGGTGCACTGTACACAGGGTGTTTTTTATTGATCTTGCTCTGGAGCAAGGACTGTCCATTCCCCAGAGGCTGAGGAAGGTGGGCGGCCTTGATTCCTTAGAATACAAGATTTTAAAATATATCTTATTAATTTATTCATATTTCATCTCAGTTGTTATCCCATCCCTTCTATCTTCCCATTCCTCCCTCCCTCCCATTTTCCCCTTACTCCCCTCCCCATGACTGTGACTGAGGGGGACCTCCTCCCCCCGTATATGTTCATAGGGTATCAAGTCTCTTCTTCGTAGCCTGCTATCCTTGGAGACCACCAGGCCTCCCCATCCAGGGGACGTGGTCAAATATGGGGCACCAGAGTTCATGTGAAAGTCAGACCCCACTCTCCACTCTACTGTGGAGAATGTCCTGTCCATTGGCTAGATCTGTGTAGGGGTTTAAGGTTTACCACCTGTATTATCCTTGGCTGGTGCCATAGTTTGAGCAGGACCCCTGGGCCCAGATCTGCCCATCATAATGTTCTTCTTGTAGGTTTCTAGGACCCTCTGGATCTTTCTATTTCCCCATTCTCCCCTGCTTCTTTCACCTACAGTCCCAATAGCAAGTCTTCCCCTCTGTCCCAGTGTCCTGGTAAGTGAAGACTTTCATGGGACATGCCCCTTGGGCTAGTGTCCAGATATAAGTGAGTATATATCATTTGACTCTTTCTGCTTCTAGGTTAACTCACTCATTATGATCATTTCTAGTTCAATCCATTTGTCCATAAATTTCAGGAATTCTTTGTTTTTAATGGCTGAGTATTCCATAGTGCAAATTTACCACAGTTTCTTTATCCATTCTTCTACTAAGGGACACTTAGGCTGTTTCCAGGTTCTGGCTATTATGAATAAGGCTGCTATGAACATGGTTGACCACTTTGGAAATCTATCTGGCACTATCTCAGAAAACTGGGAATAAGGCCTCCTCAAGACCCAGCTATTCCACTCCTTGGAATATATGCAGAAGATGCTCCAAGAGTACAAGATTTTTAAAGGCAGAAACCACAAGTGGGACTTTCCCAGCCTTGGTATTACATAATTGAGTAAGAAGCATAGGGAAGTTGGCCTTAACTGATAAAGTACAGGGCAGAAGAGCTTTGAGTCATGCTGCAGGGTGGCGGGGGGGGGGGGGGGTGGGGGGGGCAGGCAGCTCTTTTTCATCTGCTGTAGCTGTTACACTGTAGGTCTCTCCCACAATTGGGTAAGGGGAAGCTGGCCCTAATCTGATAAGGTGAGCTTTTGTTTGGATCTCAGGGAAGTCAGCCTCCTCCCCTCTCCACCCCCCCACCCCCCCACCCCCCCACCGCCCCACCCCTCCCCCCCCCACCACGCGAACTTCTGGACTCCATTTGAGTTTGTGTCTCTTAGCATACAAATAATTGTTTCAGTGACAATTTCAGTCATGTATATCCTCTTTAAGAGAGATCAGAATAAGACAGACTTGGAGAATAAAGAGACTGAGAAAATAGATGCTAAATTAAAGGCCATAGAACCAAGGTTGGAGGGAATCTTTGAATCAAAATAGGGAAACTTCAAAGAAATATGTTTTTCAAGAAATGAGGTTGGCTTTAACATCACTGCTTCCCTAGAGCTTCCAAGAGTCAAGGACAAATTGCTGTATCGGGTTACTTCTAAACAGCGGTAGAGAAGTCCCTTTAACTGAAAACTGCTTATGAATAGAACCTCTGCGTCAGGTGTGGTGGTGTAGACCTTTAATCTCAGCACTTGGGTGACAGAGGCAAGTGGATCTCTGTGAGTCTGAGGCTGGTGTGGACTACAAGGCAAGTTCTAGGCCAGCCATGGTTACACACAGAGAAATCTGATATGGAAAAAAATGAAAAAAAGATTAGCACCTTTGACCTCTCAGGAGACCTAAAACTCAAGTGATTACAATATCATTCAAACCACTCTGTCTTCTTGCATTTTAAGAAGTAGACTTTCAGAGCAGGTCAGGTGTCACCGGAAAATTAAATGGAAAGCACTTACTCTGCATTAGCTGTCCTTCCATTATATATTTCCCTATGGTCCCCATCCTACAGTGGGCAGCACATGTGCCCATTCCCTATGGTCCCCATCCTACAGTGGGCAGCACACGTGCCCATTCCCTATGGTCCCCATCCTACAGTGGGCAGCACACGTGCCCATTCCCTATGGTCAACATCCTACAGTGGGCAGCACATGTGCCCATTCCCTGTGGTCCCCATCCTACAGTGGGCAGCACACGTGCCCATTCCCTATGGTCCCCATCCTACACTGGGCAGCACATGTGCCCATTCCCTATGGTCAACATCCTACAGTGGGCAGCACACGTGCCCATTCCCTATGGTCCCCATCCTACAGTGGGCAGCACACGTGCCCATTCCCTATGGTCCCCATCCTACAGTGGGCAGCACACGTGTCCATTCCCTATGGTCCCCATCCTACAGTGGGCAGCACACGTGCCCATTCCCTATGGTCAACATCCTACAGTGGGCAGCACACATGCCCATTGTAGAGATAAATATTGAGGCTGCTACGAATCTTTGCTAGTCTTGCTCTTTGCAGTGGGCCTTCTGTGGGTCTGCACAAGTGAATGCATACTTATAGCCACATTTACTTTGTCACACAGTGTAGCCTCACTCCCTAAATGTCCCTGTGCTTCTAACAATATGTCTCCTCAACTCAGGCCAGAAGTCTCAGGGGTCTCTGAATCCCAGAATTGCTGCAGGTGATAAGAAAGGACCAAAGGTTCTTGTCACTAGGCCAAGTTTCACTCTGTCCTGGTCCCTGGGCAGGTTCCACTCTGGTACAGAAAAAGGTCTAGTACTTATCTCTGGCTCAGAGTTCTGGAGGTGGAGGAACAGGCCTCCATCTACAGAAGAGTAAAAAGCCCCTCATATTCCAGTGAGCTTGCTTGTGTTAAGTTTCATTTCTAAGTCAGAGAGCTTGGAAAGGGAAACTAAACACAAAGTAAACCAGTAAAGTAACAGGAAAAGTCAGTCTCCAGATGGCTCCAGTTTGCCACCTGGCTGTGCTCCAGCAGGATTTTAGAATGGCTCATTAAATAAATGGCTTCTAGTGACCTGGGGGGTGGAAGAGGGAGGGGAGTTGTGGGCAGGAGGCCTGGGGAGGAAGGAAGAGAGAGAGCGGGATAGGAATGGAGAGAGAGAGAGAACAGGAGGAGAGGGAGGAGGGAGGGAGATGGTGGGAGGGAGGAAGGGAGGAGAGAATGGAAGAGGAGAAAGGAGAGGCCAGAAGCAGGTAGGAAATTGGACTGGGAAGAAGGATCCGTCTTGATGTTGTCAGGTGGGCTTGTGGATGAGCAGCTGTGCTACTGGCCAGATTAAAAGCATTCAGGGCATTTGCTTTTAGCTGCCAGGCTTTTGTCTCAGTCAAGAGAGTGAGGAAGAAGCTGCCATCTTGGAAGTTGGCCATCTTATTACTTAGGTGTGACTCCTCTTCCTATCTGCCTGTCTACTAGAGGTGTGTCTGACTCCTACTCCCTCAGTACCACTCCTGAAGTTTTTTGGGGTTTTTGGTTTTTTGTTTTGTTTTTTTTTAAGGCCAGTATACTAGATATTTAGTGGCCCAGTAAGGATTTTCCTTGCTCTCAAGTCTTTAATATTTTTATTTAAAAATTTTATGTGTATAAAAGTTCTGTCTGCCTGTATGTCTGTGCACCACATAAGTGCATGAGAGGCAAGAAGGTGTGTCTGATCCTCTGGAACTGAGGTTATACAGAAGGGCATGAGCAGCCATGTGTGTCCTGAGAACTGCACTCTGCTCTGCAAGACCAACAAGTGTCTTAAGCAATGAGCCATTGCTCCAGCCCAGCTTGCAGTCAATGTACAGATGTGAGATCACTGCTCTGTCACTGGACTGTGCTGTGTGTTTCCTGATGAAGGTGACAGTGGGCACTATCTTTCTGTCCCCACACCACTGACAAAAACATTTTCATATATGGATGTGTTATATGAGAAATCCTGAATCCAGTCCAGGGTCACAGTCACTCATAATTGGCTCCAGAATAAATGATCCCTTATTCTCTGAGGTGAGAAGTGTGTTCATAAGCACTGACTGTGCACTGTGGGCCTCCAGCTCTCTCTATTCTGACTCTGTCTCCTAGAGATTCTGTGTCTGGGTTCCTTAGCACACAGACTCCTTTGACCTCACCCTGGGTGTCCCCTTCTTAAGTGAAGCCCTCAAAACTCAGAGCTGGAGCAACATGGGGCTCAGCTGCCCGGAAGCTCATTGTCATCTTATTCCACCCTCCAGCACCTGGGGTTGCTCTAAGTTAAACACTCTTGATTTAGAGCATTTAGCAGTTTTATTTCTTGCAGTGACTGAATTTCATGTGACTGTACTCTCCTGTCTTGGGGATGTGTTTCAGCTTGAACCAGATGAGCTCCTGTGCCTAGGGAAGTGAGTAAGCACACTGGAAGGAGGGAAAGTTTGCCAGAGAGGAGGCTTTTTAAAACCGGAACCTCCCAAGAAACACCCAAAGGTCTTTCTTCCTCTCTCAGCTTTCAAGTTTGAATCTCCTTGTAGCTTAAATTCAGCTGCTCAGCTCTGAAAGGAGTGCTGCCGTGTCTTCAGTGTGCATGCTCCCTAACAAAGAAGGCCTGATGGAGGGACAAATGGGTAAGTATTGAATAAAATTCAAAGCAAACTACAAGAGCAGAGAGGAGGTTCACTAGGGAAGGGAGGCAGAGGAGCTGAACCAGCCTGTGAGCCTGTGACAGTGGATCTCTGTGGAAGGGGAGAGTGCAGACAGGACTAGCTGTGAGGTAGTTACATTAGTTCTTCTGTTGGCGCTTATAATACTCAAATAGATCCTGAACAAGAGAATGAACAGTGAGTTTCCTTAGGAGACCCAGAGCCACAGACACAGCTTGTTATTGTTTGGTTGTTGTTTTTGCACTTAGCTTAGTCTTCTCTGGTAAATTACACTCTGGTGACTTGTGCCAGGTTGCTGTAGACCATGCTTGCTCCGCATGTCCCAGAGTGAAGGAACCACAACAGCTTTGCCATGAGCAAGTGACAGAAGTTGCTTGGGAAGCTGGGCTTGTGTTTTGGATCCACTGCAATTAATAAGCATTGTAGAGAGTGGTGTGCGGTGGGAGGCTGAGCCCACCCAGGACCAAACCCTCTGCATTTTGAGCTCATGGTAAATTATGGAAAATAATATAATGAGGGTTTTTACTTCAATCTTCAGAAAGGAAAAAATGTGTTTTGAAAATGTGTATGCTTCATTATATTTCATTCTTTTATCTTCCTTTTCCTTTTTTCCTCTTCCATTATCTTATTTTTTTTCTCATCTAGGAAACGAATATTGGATTTTGAGAGAACAAAATTGATATTTACCAAAGTACAAAATTCATGACAAATGTAAATGCTTATAACTTAAAGCAAGTATTCTCTAACTGAAATTACTATTATGATTATTGCTGTTATTAATGCCTATGAAGATAATGGAGATAATGGTGATAATTAGAATGATGATGATCCCAAGCTGTCCTGGAACTCCTGCTCTCTCTGCTGCAGTAGGGTTGACTTTTGAAATCAAATACTCAAAATGCTCACACAGTGGGAGTATTACCTGTTGGGAATGTGGAGTTCATGTCTAAAGTGCAGCTCTTGTATAACTGGGGGCATTTCACAACTTTACCATTTTTAATTTTTTTTATTATTTAATTAATTTATTCAGATTACAACTCAAATGATATCCCATCACTTGTATCCTCCCATTCATTCCTCCCTCCCTCCCGCTTTCACCCTATTCCCCTCCCCTGGGTCTATGACCTAGGGCAACCTCCTCTCCCACTATATGGTCATAGGCTAACAAGTCTCGTCTTAGTAGCCTGCTTATTCTTTCTTTGAGTGCCATCAGGCCTCTTCACAAAGGGGAAGTGGTCAAATATGGGGCACCAGAGTTCATGTCAAAGTCAGTCCCTGCTCTGCACATAACTGTGGAGAATGTCCTGTCTATTGGGTAGATCATAGTAGGGGTTCAATGTTTACTAGGAGGGGAATACGGTGAAAGCAGGAGGGAGGGAGGAATGGAAGGATACAACTGAGTTATAATCTGAATAAATTAATAAAATTTTTTTTAAATTTTGAAAAAAAGAGACTATGTTCAAAGCACCATTGATCTAAGAGCAGTTATGGATTTGGTAACATAAAGCAGCTCAAAATACAATATCTGCAGCAGGGCATGGTGGCACATGCCTTTAATCCCAGCACTCAGGAGGCAGAGGCAGGCGGATCACTGTGAGTTCAAGGACAACCTGGTCTATAAAGTGAGCCTAGGACAACCAAGGCTAACACAAAGAAACGCTGTCTCGAAAAAAACAAAAAACAAAAACAAAAACAAAAACAAATCAAACAAACAAACAAAACTGCAACCAAACCAATATCTGCTTTTATTTGGCAGAAGTTTAAAAAAATTAAATGGAAAACTTGTGGTTTAGATTAGCTCTCAAGCAGAAACAAATTGGTGACACCTGGAGCTATTAAAAACAAACAAACAAACAAACACAGCCATGACTCTTAGCTTCAGGACAGGTGCTTTTATGGCTCACAACTCTAGAGCTTGCTGAGGATCCAAGCCTGAGGAACATTTGAACACTGTGTTAGCAATGGTCAGGGGCAAGCATGTGGTCCAATTTGTCCCTTTTTAAAGCCCCGTAGATGCTCAGTAGAACTGACTGATATTGTCAATGTTTTGGAGTATTTGGGTTGTGGCAAGTAGTGAAGTAAAAATTTTTATTGGAATCTCCAAAGTCACGGTTAATACTTATTTTATGGAAACACAGGTTTTCATCTGTGTGAATATGTGGATAGCAGGGCCAGGGCATATAGTAAGTGCATTCTCATCTTAACAAACTGACAATCAGCTGTCTTTTCCCAACCCTGGTAGCAGTGAATATATTTAATGCAGGCTTTGATAGCTAGGATATATTCAGGTATTTGGCCCCTTCTTCATCTTCTTCTTCTTCCTCTTCTTCTTCTTCCTCTCCTCTTCCTACTCCTCCTCCTCTTCCTCCTTCCTTTCCTCCTCTTTCTTCTTTCTTCTTTTTTAACATTGAGCTCCCAGAAATCTCAGGTTGTTCTACATACACCTTCTTTTTTATCTATGTTTGCAAAAATTGGTTTTCACACCCTCTTTGTGGAACTCAGAAAAGAGAGGTTTGTTTGTTTGTTTGTGTGTTTGTTTCACTAGGCCAAAGTCCAAATGTTTCATTTTTTTCTAATGTGGATAAGGGTTTTGGTATTATACCTGAACATTTTTATTAAAGACAAGTTCACAGAGATTTTTTTTCTATTTTTCTCAGATAGTTTTATAGTCCTAGGTTTCATGTGCTCTTTCTATAGGAGGGAGGAGAAGTGAGCTTTCAGCACATGGGTAGAGAGATTGTTTCATGTTCTGTGCTGGAAAGATAGGTGGAAGGTGCGTGCAGGAAGAATCAGGATGAGACATGTGCAGTGTGCGCAGGGCAGCCAGAGCTGTCTCATGGGAAGATTACAGGTCAGGGCCAGAGGTTTGATGTGTTCCTCAAGTTGTTTTATTACTTGAAAATTACTTAGTGCTGGAGAGATGGCACATGGTGAAAAGCACTGTCTGCTCTTGCTGAGGACACGATCAGTTCCTGGCACCCTCATGGCCCCTCACAACTGTCTGTCACTCTAATTCCAGGGGATTCAATGCCGTCCTTGGCTATCAAGCATGCACACAAACATATATCAAGCAAATCACCTATACACATTAAATAAAAATAATTCTAGAAAGAATGAAATCACCCTGATAATTTCTTTGAAATGATGAATATATGTGTGTATGTGTGTGTGTGTGTGTGTGTGTTTGGAAGAATTCCTTAAACTGTTAACTTGTGAAGATATTTTCTTATTTTAGACAAATATTAATTTTTTACATGATTTTGGTAAACTTGTTAAAATGCTCCCATATTTCACCCATTAGTTATGTCAATGTGTTCTATTTCATCCACGTTTTATTATTTAATTATCTTACTAGGTTCTTTGAGACTAGTATTTATGTAGCCCAGGTTGAGTTCAAAGTTCCCCAGTGAACAAGGGTTTCCTGTACGCCTGACTCTCTAGCTTCTGCCTCCCTAGCCCTGGAAATACAACAGTACCAACACGTGTGTCTCATTGGCTGCAGCAGGAGCTATACAGGTGGCTGTAAGCTGCCCTATGTGGGATCTGGAAGCCAAACTTGGGTCCTCTAGAAGAGCAGCCTTAACCTCCCAGCCATTTCTCAAAGGGCCTACTGATCCCTGGCCCCTTCCCCACATTCATGCACACAGTGTTTCCCTCAGTCCTAAACAGGCTATCCTTATAGACTAAATCTATGGGTAGTTTTTGTTGTTGTTGTCTGTTTTCCAACCTGATCTTCTCTCTTTCTGTTTGTTGCTCTTTCACTGGCCTTTAGTTCAATAACTGGAAGACTCTATGGCAGCAATTCTTTCCTGTCCTCTAGTCTTCTGTGAGCCATGGACATCATTTACAGACCAGGGCCTTCTGTGACAGTGTGTGTGGTGGCAGAGTACAAACCAAATCTATAGATGATTCTGAGTAAATTTATTTTTTTCCTTAAAAGTTTTTTTAGATTGATGTTCTCGTATTTATATTTTCAGGTAGCAACTTTGAAGATGAATATCTCACTATCACCTCCCCTGTGCCTCCTGTTAAGCTTTACAGCTGCTATGTGGTGATCATGGTCCTCAGTGTAGCTGTAGTTGCTCTTTCTGCTGTTGCTTTGTCAGGTAAGTGACGTTTTCTCTAAATTCTGCAGCATTCTGTCCACATTCATGCTGTCAGTAAATACTTACTGATCCCTGGGAGCCAGGCACTGTGGGAAGGGCTCCAGGGACAATACACTGGAAATTCCTGTTCTTTAGGATCTTAGGCTACAGCAGGGAGATGCAGTGAAGGAACAGCACGGCTGTGGTGTGCACAGGAGGCCAGGCTCAGCATCGCTGGGAAGGTGACATTAGCAACCTGTAGACAGAGATGCAGAAGACATAAGTCCACCAGGGGGAACTATTCAAGGCAGAGAACAAGTGAGCAATACCCAAAGGACAAACCTCAAGGAAGTGTGAGCACAGGGAGGAGTAATATGGCCAGGAAGATACATGTCTCCCCATTACCCTTGGTTTTAGTTACCATATGCAACTGTATTTTGGAAGGATTAAATAAAAGTTTCTGAAGTAATCAATTTATAGGATATTACAAGCACACTTTTCAGCATAGTGTAAGAAAATCTTACACCTCCTTTTAGGTATGTGAACTGTCTTTTAGTGCCACATGTCTGCACTGTATCCACTACCTTCCCCATAGTTCTCACTGGTATCTCAATTATTGGACTGACTGTCACAGTAGGTGTCCATGCAGAGTTCATGTTGCTCTAGTAACTCCTGTGGTAGGAAAAGATCATCCAAAGCACAAAAGTAATGACATCATAGACATGCATGTCCAGGGAGCCCTGTTGTCAGTAAGCACCAGACAGGGAATGGGACTCGGCCCTGAGGTGGGAAACCTTTAGATAAAGGCCATCGTGCTCCTGAGAGGATTCTTTCAGATCCGTTAGGAAAGGTACAATCAAACTACACTTCACAGCTGAGCTCAGGGGGTTATGCTCAAAAGAGACAAGACATGCTCCTTACACTTTTTTGTACTGTCTAAATTTTAGTAAGAAAGACTGAGCAGGCCCCTGTCAAAAAGGCCTATGCTGTTTGCCCAAGAGACTGGATTGGATTTGGAAGCAAATGTTTTTATTTTTCTGAATACACAAGTAACTGGACATTCAGCCAGGACTCCTGCATGGCACTAGAGGCCCAACTAGCTCAATTTGACAACATGGAGGAGCTGGTAAGAAATGATCATGGGTTGGCTGGTTTGTTTCTCCTGTTTAATATGTATTGCCTTGAGATAGGGAGGTTAAAGATGAAGCATGAGGAAGGATCCCACCCCAAGCAGATGGAGACATGGGGACATGTGAGTGTGTGCCGTTTGCTGATGGTAACACTTCTGACTGCAGCCCTGAGACATTAAAGGAACATTCTCTCATGTAGTGCTCATAGCCAGTCTGGAAGGTCACATATGCCATTATGCTGAGACACCTAGTACTCATGAGTGTTTTCCTCTAAGCTGGCACATGTTGCATTCTGAAGGGGACAATTGTTAGTAACTGGAAGAGGAGGCTTACCCAGGAACTATCCCAGCCACAGAGGGATGTGTCATTAAACTTGGTACTTTAATTCAAAGGAGGCACTTTAGAATTACAGTTGTCTACCAGATCCACTCAGAAGTAGAAGTCATTACAGCTCCAAACTCTGTGACCCTCACTTATGCCCTCCTGTTATCTCTAGAGGAAGCTGTGGAGTGCAGACCCTCAGGTGTCATCTGAAACAGAGGGACACATGTTTTCACTTTCTATGTTTTATGACAGAATTTCCTAAGAAGATACAAGGGGACTTTTGACTACTGGATTGGCCTACACAGAGAGTCCTTAGAGGACCCTTGGACATGGACAGACAGCACTGTTTATAACAACTTGTAAGTTTGCAGACCACTTTTCCTTCTACTGAGTTGATGTGTAGTGATGTGTGTTAGCTGTGTCTATGAGATATAAATGGCTGCATCATGTGCAGACAACTATACTGGGAAGGAAAAAATAATAAACCCTTGGGTTGGAAGAGTGCCTGGGAGGTAGGGTGTGTGCTTACATACAGGAACCATTCCCCAAGAAACTCCACATCCCCACAAACTCAAATCCTTTGGATGTTCTCCCATATATTGGCCATCATTTTCAAAACCTTTACTTAGTTGGGTTTCACTCAAAATCTTTAGCATGATGATGGTATCTGGGGCAGCTATTTTCTGCTCCTTCACCAATTAAGAACTTTATGTTGTTGATAAATGCCCTGTGTGGGATGTAGACAAAACTCCAGATGAGCAGTGAGGGCCTGAAACCCTAGGAAGCCATTGCAGAACCACAAGCCTGTGACCCATCCATCCACTATTTGCATGGCTGCCCCTGTTCATAGAAGCAGAGACTGCAAGGGCATTGGAAACCTCCCCTAAAGTCATGTCATCAGAGAGCACCCAAGGCAGTGCTTGAGTGTGAACATAGCTGTTTTACTGAAATGATAAATCACAGATGCATTCACATCCATCATTAAAGCCCTTTCAACAATTTACTAAGAAGTGGGTTCCCCCTTTGGAAAATGCTTCAAAACAGAGCCGAAAATCCCCATCAGTGAGGCCATCATGGTAGCAGTCCATTTGAACATGGCAACAAGCACCAGTTCAGTGCTTTGTACACACCTTACAGAGTTCATCGTGGACAATGACAAAGGTGTGGTGTTCACATAGAACCCTAGGAATATAAAAGACACTGGGTGCAAAACTAGTACAGGGCTCTGCCTTTCTGTGATTCTACTCATATTACAAATAAGCAGGTGAGATGGGTGAGATTTCATTGCAGAAGTGGATGCACGTCTGGGCTCTGCAGACTCACTGTTTCTGGTTTATTTTCAGGCTTCCCATCAGGGGAGTGGAAGAACATGCCTACCTGAACAGCAATGAGATCAGCAGTGGCAGGGACTATGCAGATCGGAGATGGATTTGTAGCAAACCCAACAGCTATGTCCTCTACTGCCAAAATCCTTCTTAGTCTTTGCCAAGAGATGGTTTTAGCCATTATCTACAGTTGCTGCTCTTTCCCTGTCTTCCCACCTTGATATCACAAGGAACTGAGAATATTTCTTTTTTTTTTTATTTAAAACAAGTTTATTTCTCTCCCATCAAAACTTTAGCTTCCATGCTTATCTTAGAGGTAAGCAAATCCACAGAACCTCACTAGGGAAGTTTGGCCATGTGTATCAGAAAGGCAAGACTTAATGCATCTAACAGCCTTACTTTTTAAAATTTGTTTCAAGAATCAATTAAAGACACATACACCATCTGATTGACAAAGGTGACTATTGAAAACTTAGTCAAATTCTCTAAAACAAGAAAGATAAACAGTATAAAAGATTGTTTGAAAGACGTCAACACAGGCATTAGGAGACAGAACACTGGTCAACAATATAAAAATATATATAGACAGAGTAATGTTAAGAAAATGGCAGTTTTCCAGCCTAAGTGTCCCTCAATAGAAGAATGGATAAAGAAACTGTGGTACATATACACTATGGAATACTATTCAGCTATTAAAAACAAGGAATTCCCGAAATTTGTGGATAAATGGATTGAGCTAGAAATGATCATAATGAGTGAGTTAACCCAGAAGCAGAAAGACTCAAATGGTATATACTCACTTATATCTGCATATTAGTCCAAGGGGCATGTCCCACGAAAGCCTTCACTTACCAGGAAACTGAGACAGAGGAGAGGACATTCTAGTGGGACTCTAGATGAGAGAATCATGGGAGAAAGGCAAAGTAGAAGGATCCAGAGGGTCCTAGAAGCCTACAAGTAGAACATTATGATAGGCAGATTTGGGCACAGGGGTCCCGCTCAAACTAAGGCACCAGCCAAGGACAATACAGGCGGTAAACCTAAAACCCCTACCCAGATCTAGCCAATGGACAGAACACTCTCCACAGTAAAGTGGAGAGTGGGATATTACTTTCTCACATACTCTGGTGCCTCACCTTTGACCATGTCCCCTGGAGGGGGAGACCTGGTGGCACTCAGAGGAAGGACAGCAGGTTACCAAGAAGAGACTTGATACCCTATGAACATACACAGGGGGAGGTAATCCCCCTCAGGAACAGTCATAGGGGAGGGGAATAAGGAGAAAATGGGAGGGAGGGAAGAATGGGAGGATACAAGGGATGGGGTAACCATTAAGATGTAACAAGAATAAATTAATAAAGGAGAAAAAAATAAAATAAAATAAAATAAAATAAAAAAAATAAAATGGCAGTTTTCAACCAGAACATGAAGGATATCACATCATTTGTACACATGTGTATGTGTTCATACATGTAAGTCTAGGAAAACATACTAAGGGATTCACATTGTCTACTTCAGTGGTTTTCAACTCTTCTAATGTGTCGACCCTTTTAATGTTCTTCATGTTGTGGCATACTTTAATAACTGTTTTTTAATACTGTTATGAATTGTAGCATGTATGCAGGGTATCTAATATGAAACCCCCAAAGAGGTCACGAGCTATAGGTTGAGAACCACTGATCTAATTTCAAGTGATTTGAACTTTCTTTTTTATATTATTTATTTTTTATTAATTTATTCAGATTACATCTCAATTGTCATTCCATCACTTATATCCTCCTATTCCTCCCTCCCTCCCACTTTCACCCTATTCCCCTCCCATAGGTCTGTGACCAAGGGGGACCTCCTCTCCCACTATATGGTCGTAGGCTATCAAGTCTCATCTTGGTAGCCTGCTTATTCTTTCTTTCTGTGCCATCAGGCAGGGATCGATTAAATAATGCTTTGTTGACTCTAAATTTTCTTAATGTGAATGATGAAGGGACGTCAGCTGCGGAGAGACATTGGATAATAGAAAAAACTGAGGAATTGGGGCAACCAATATTCTTCAAGGACTTGGAAAGTATGAAATGGAAACCTGCAGTAGTTTTGAGATGGGGTCATGGGTATGCGTATGTTTCCACAGGGAGTGAAAATATATGGCTACCAACTAAACTTATAAAGATTAGATCTGACCATATAGCAAGTGAATCTTAAGAGCTACCTAGTTCTTTACAGCTTGACAATGTTCCTTACAGCTTGGAGAACTAATGCCCTCTTCTGTCCTATTGGTGTATATGCAGGTAGAGCCCTGTATTTGCAAAAAGCAGGACAATGCTGAAGACAACAGACAGCATGGGTGATTTAACCCCAAAAGCATGCCTCTGGCACCTCGAGCAAGATGCCTCAAATGATGTTCCCTTAAAAAATTATACATGTACTAACATACCTGTACTAATGATTTCTAAAGTCTGCTTACTTTCAGAGCAAAAAACAGAACAATTATGAAGATCGAACTTCTGCCTCTGGCACTACTGCTTCTTCCAGAAATTGCATACATATTAACAATAAATCGGCTAGCCAAAAGGATCGATCCCAAAAGGACTGGACAAAAACAGCTAGCTTTTCCAGCGCTTGGCCAATATATTATTTTTCTTGGGTACCTGAAAAATATTTTTCTCGTAAACAGCATCAAGTAATTTTGAGAACATGATGCCCCCATTCCCAGTAGGTGGGATGGGTGTTTTTTGTGGGTTACCAATGTTCATCTTTGCCTAACGGGATTATTTACAATTAATAAAAGTTCATTTGGAGATTTCTTTCTTCTATCTTTCTTTCTCTCTTACTTTCTATCCCTTTTAATATTAAGGAAAAGGGGGGAAGGAAGGGAGGATACAGGGTTGTAAAATAAAGGTAGATTATTGAATCTACTAACTTCAAAAATTCTATATTGGTAAGGGAGGATACAGGGTTGTAGAATAAAAAGTAGATTATTGAATCTACTAACTTCAAAAATTCTACATTGGTATTGTAGATTGATGGAAATTTAAGACTTTTGATTGATAAAAATTTAAGACTTCAACTTTTGCTTCACATTGATATGAACTTAAATTGTATATTCCATTCATTTTTGCCTTATGTATTGTATGTTATATGTTGACAAAATATTGTATATTGTATGTTAGAAATTTAAGTTCTTTTTGTTCAATGTTTGTTTAATGTATTATACATGTACCACTAATGTCTTATAAAAAACTGTTTGGATCATCGGGGATAAAAGTTGGTATTTAGTTACGTAGAAATCCTATTAGATACTCACTTTGTTATAGAGCAGGTTTGTTTAATAGCTCGTATGTGTCTTCAAAGGAATAGATTGATAACTGTAAGAATAGATAGATTTGCTCTTCAAACTCTTCAGAGATCCACAAAATATGACATTTAATGATGAGGGCTTTCCTGACAGAGAGAGACATCCGCTCCTGGCCGCCTCTCCATTTGCATCATTAAAGATGGGGACTTCAAGAGACGCTGGTGACAGAATGGTCACTAGACGGAAAAACTGCTCTGCTACTGCTCTTATCTCTACGGCTGATGACAGGCTGACTGTCTGCAATGATCAACAATGATGCTGGAAAGTTGACTGTCCAGCTTTGAAGAGACTAGATGGACCAGACCGTCGGATTTCCTGCTTCAAAAAGCAGTTCGTTGGATGTTTTGGGCCGATAAGGCTGAAGACTGATTGCCCCAGTGAAGGAGAGAATTCAATGACTTTCCAGGCAGTCTGCTCTCTCTGTACTGTGCAACTTGGAAGTTGCCTGCCAGCACTTCCTTTATTAGATAGATTTTCCTTCTTGGGTCTCTGATGGGATTGAAGACTAGATAGCCACAGTGTTACTAGAAGCTTTAGTCTAAGAATTAAAAACACATTTATAGATTAATAATTGCAATTTCTCATGAAAGAAAAGGACTCTCTTTGGTAGGATAGTGGTATACTTTCCCTTAGGTTAACAAATATAAAAAGACTTTGTTATGTCTTTTTGTATGTCCTGATAAGTATGTATATATGTATATATGTGTATATAGTTCTTAATTTTTTAAAAGAGAAGGGGGATGTGTGGGAAAGATTAAGCTTTGTCACAGGTGGAAGCAATCTTGGCGGGCTTTACCCTTGAGGCACACCATGAATACCTTGTGAGAGACTGTTTGGAGCCTTCCTGGGCTTGGAATTCAGAAAGCCTACCTGGGAACCCCACCGTTGCTATTGTTTTCCTAATTGACCCTGAATCCTGGGACTAAAGACACCATACCCTGCAAGGAAATCATTTCTAGGCCATCAGCCCCTGGGGACTGTCCTGACTCCTGGAATCCTACAGCTTCCTTTCCCATAATCCTCCTTTCCTAACAAAAGAAAGAAAACTGCTCTCTTATCTGGATTTTATTATAGAGAAATGCCAGAATTGTAGACCATGATATGGTCAAAATAATTTTTTGGTACCAAAATCTTGATCATGAGCTTCATATAATTCATTCTCTCTCTGTCTCTCTGTCTCTGTCTATCTCTCAAACACACACATGCATGCATGTACACACACACACACACACATACACACACATTAAATCTATGTAAACATAAGCTGGCTCTTATTACAGCCACTCAATGTCTACCATTAAATAATCTGGCAACCACGCTGGGCAGTGGTGGCACACGCCCTTAATCCCCATACTCAGGAGGCAGAGGCAGGCAGAACTCAGCCTGTGCAGAAGCATGTGCAGAAACGGGAGTACAAACTGATACTGATACAGCCAGTAACTTAAACATAGACCTGTCATGTGACCCATCTATGCCACTCCTGGCTGTATAAGAAGAGCACTCCACATCCCACCACAGAGATGCTCATACATCCATATTTGCTGCTCCCCTATTTACAGTAGCAAGGAGCAGGACCTGACCTAGATGGTTCTTCAACTGGGAAACAGATAATGTAAGTGTATTTTATGTACAAAACAGAATGTTATTCAGCTGTAAAGAAAACTGAAATTTGTAGGAAAGTAGGGGAACCTAGAAAGTATAATACTAAGTGAGGTCACTCACACTCCAAGGACAGAAACACACTGTATTCCCTCACACACAGTCCCAACCTGTAACGTATCGTGTGGACAGCTGTGAGTGTGAGCATGTAGACAGGATCACAAGGAAGAGTGACATAAGGAGACAGAACATGACACAGTGAAGGCAGAGGGCACACAAGTCGTTAAAACAGTTATAAAGAGAATTGTTTTTCTAGTTTCAACTCTGTCATTGTTTTCCTTTTTTGTGGCAGATAAGTGCATACAAATGTGACTGACAGTGAAAGTCTAAAACCATAACCAAAGCTCCATGACTTCAGAACGGCTATTCTAACTGTGTGGAAGGTTATGAGAGACATATGATTCGGGCTTGGTGAGTGTTTGAGTGGCTGTGTTGATGGAGCTGTGTGGTGTGCTTATCTGTGAGTCAATTACAATAAAACGTGTGTGCACAAGTATGTAAGCGTGTGTGTGTGTTGGTGTATGTGTGCATGTCTGCAAGTGTACATGTATGTGTATGCATGTGTGTCTTGGTGTATGTTTGTGTAAGATACTCTGAATGCAGCAAGGTGACAGAGAACAGCTTAGAAAAAAGACACTTTTTTTTTAATACTTTCACCTTTTTCTTCCTTTAACAAATTAGAACGAATGTGCTGCTCCTTCAAAGGTCCAATGAGTTTCAAGAAACAAGTGATTTTTGAAACAAAATATTAAGTACCAGAAATGACTCCCCAATTATTTTTAGTGGAGATGATTTTGTTATAGTTGCCCCCAGTTCTCATACCCAGTACCACAGGGGATGGAAAACAGCATGCATATCCAAAAATAGAAACAAATAGTGTAATCATGTAATTATGAACACAGTTTTTCAGGAAACCCATACTCTTTTACTAAAACAAGTAAGCAATCAGAGAAAAATTGAAGTGAAGAGAGAAGGGAGAAATAAAAATAAAAGAATGAAACAGTTTCCAAATACAGAAGACAATTTAACAGAAATCTCACAAGATACTCCATTTCCATAATTTACCACAAACCAAAGTGCCAGTCCCCCAATCTTTTGAATCACAGTGGATCTGAAAGCCACAAGGCCCAGAGATGACATGCTCAGCTGGAAACAGTGAGAGCTGTGTACTTAGAGTTACCTTCACTCTGGGGCATAAAGACATGAACTGCCCTTATCATCCAGTAGGGACAAATGATTAATTATAGGCATAAGGTGTTGTGCAACTCAGATGCTGACTTCTGTAGCCCCTGGTTGTAATCTTTGTCCTGAGAATCCCCTGTCTCAATCTTGTATAAACGCTGCTCCCCAAGTGTCCCGTGATATGCCAATAAAGCAGTTTACAGCCAGTTGCTGACCAGGGGAGAAAATGGGGCTGGACTTTCTGCCAGCCAAGGGAGGAGAATTAGAAGATAAAGTCGGGGGTTCATGCAGGGGAGGGGGTCCAAGAGGACCAAGAAGGAGCTGGAACAGGGAAAGCTATAAGGTACAACTATCTCTGGGATGCAAGCCAGGAGGAAGCCAGATTAATTTAGAGGGTTAAGAGTAGAGTAATAAGTGCTCAGTGATTGTGCTGTGAAGTTATTTTCAAACAAACGTAAGAGTCTCAGTTATTTGTGTGACAGCCAGGTTAAGAGAGAAAGTGAGAAGCAGACACTGTTTTGCAAAAAATTACATTAACACTTTGGCTCAAAGTGGAGCAGATGCACATAGAAAGTGAAACTACAAAGTGGTTTCTTAGTTCTGTTCCTTAAAGGAAAACAGAACAGCCATAGTTTCTAAGTCAGAAGTTCACAGATCCCTATTACCCCTGGAAAAGCAACAAGGCCTCCAGCTGGCTGAAGAAAAACTCAAACTAAAACCCCAGAGAGTGGGTTCTTACAGTAAGGCCTTGCTAAGGGAAAAAAAAAAGATGGCTCTTTAACACAAACAAGCTTCTCAAAGTCATATTTTCGTAGCCAAGGTAGGAAGCTAAGTCCCTTTGAGGAGGGGCTCTTGTTGGCCTGATTTGCAGACCAGAGGAACTAACACTTACAGATTCAACAACTTCCCTGAGTGGAGAAAGGGTCAGGATCCAATGAAGGAGGCAGGGAAAAAAAGCCCCTCCCTGGAAACAAGAGACAGACTGGGAAGCCTCAAGTATTCGAACTGGTAAGGTCTAAAAAATAAATAAATAAATAAACTCCTTAGGGAAAGGTTTTGAGATTAGAGAAGATTATTTTCTATGTTGAGGAAGACACAGTGACACCGTGCCTCATGCCCAAGCCACGAAACCCCACAGACTCCCAGAGACCAGTCAGGTGCACTGTACACAGGGTCTTTTTTATTGATCTCGCTCTGGAGCAAGGACTGTCCATTCCCCAGAGGCTGAGGAAGGTGGGCGGCCTTGATTCCTTAGAATACAAGATTTTAAAATATATCTTATTAATTTATTCATATTTCATCTCAGTTGTTATCCCATCCCTTCTATCTTCCCATTCCTCCCTCCCTCCCATTTTCCCCTTAGTCCCCTCCCCATGACTGTGACTGAGGGGGACCTCCTCCCCCTGTATATGCTCATAGGGTATCAAGTCTCTTCTTGGTAACCTGCTATCCTTCCTCTCAGTGCCACCAGGCCTCCCCATCCAGGGGACGTGGTCAAATATGGGGCACCAGAGTTCATGTGAAAGTCAGACCCCACTCTCCACTCTACTGTGGAGAATGTCCTGTCCATTGGCTAGATCTGTGTAGGGGTTTAAGGTTTACCACCTGTATTGTCCTTGGCTGGTGCCATAGTTTGAGCAGGACCCCTGGGCCCAGATCTGCCCATCATAATGTTCTTCTTGTAGGTTTCTAGGACCCTCTGGATCTTTCTATTTCCCCATTCTCCCCTGCTTCTTTCACCTACAGTCCCAATAGCAAGTCTTCCCCTCTGTCCCAGTGTCCTGGTAAGTGAAGACTTTCATGGGACATGCCCCTTGGGCTAGTGTCCAGATATAAGTGAGTATATATCATTTGAGTCTTTCTCTTTCTGGGTTAACTCACTCATTATGATCATTTTTAGTTCAATCCATTTGTCCATAAATTTCAGGAATTCTTTGTTTTTAATGGCTGAGTATTCCATAGTGCAAATTTACCACAGTTTCTTTATCCATTCTTCTACTAAGGGACACTTAGGCTGTTTCCAGGTTCTGGCTATTATGAATAAGGCTGCTATGAACATGGTTGACCACTTTGGAAATCTATCTGGCACTATCTCAGAAAACTGGGAATAAGGCCTCCTCAAGACCCAGCTATTCCACTCCTTGGAATATATGCAGAAGATGCTCCAAGAGTACAAGATTTTTAAAGGCAGAAACCACAAGCAGGACTTTCCCAGCCTTGGTATCACATAATTGAGTAAGGAGCATAGGGAAGTTGGCCTTAACTGATAAAGTACAGGGCAGAAGAGCTTTGAGCTTTGAGTCATGCTGCGGGGGGGGGGGGGGGGGGCGGCTCTTTTTCATCTGCTGTAGCTGTTACACTGCAGGTCTCTCCCACAATTGGGTAAGGGGAAGCTGGCCCTAATCTGATAAGGTGAGCTTTTGTTTGGATCTCAGGGAAGTCAGCCTCCTCCCCCCTCCACCCCCCCACCCCCCCACCCCTCCACCCACCCCCACCCCTCCACCCCCCACCACGCGAACTTCTGGACTCCATTTGAGTTTGTGTCTCTTAGCATACAAATAATTGTTTCAATGACAATTTCAGTCGTGTATATCCTCTTTAAGAGAGATCAGAATAAGACAGACTTGGAGAATAAAGAGACTGAGAAAATAGATGCTAAATTAAAGGCCATAGAACCAAGGTTGGAGGGAATCTTTGAATCAAAATAGGGAAATTTCAAAGAAATCCAAACTGGAACTTACAGGAACACAAAAACAGGTAGTTTCAGATGGGAAAAAAAAAAAGAAAGAAAAAGAAAAGAAAAACCTGCAAAGTCTTGAAGAAATTGCAGAATGGCAGCCCATTAAGACTAGGTAGAAAGCCGGGCGTGGTGGCGCACGCCTTTAATCCCAGCACTTGGGAGGCAGAGGCAGACGGATCGCTGTGAGTTCGAGGCCAGCCTGGTCTACAAAGTGAGTCCAGGACAGCCAAGGCTACACAGAGAGACTCTGTCTCGAAAAACCAAAAAAAAAAAAAAAAAAAAAGACTAGGTAGAAAAGATTTGGCTATGGGCCAACATGATCAGACTGGATACTGTATGTGTATTGCCAAGGTTCAGTTACTGGATGAAGGTCTACATGCTAAAGTAAAAAATGAAGATCCTGTTTGGTATTGCCTTGGAACAAGTTCATACAATGGATTGTATGCTCCATTTTGCAGAGTTTGGAGAACTGAAATATATGCACCAGGCCATAGGTTCATATTCAGAATTCCAATAGCCGTTTGCCTTAAATACGGGAGAGACTGATTCTAAGATGACACATTTGTTAGAGGCAGTGACTATCTTGGAGGTGCCTTTGCAAATTGGAGCTGCTGGTGTTTCAACATGTGTATCCATTGAAAATGAAACCTTTTTTTAGACATTATGACATGAAACCTGTTACAGATATAACTTAAATCCTATAGGTCAAATAACTATAAAAAATATCTAACAATAATTTTTAAAAGGTCATAAAATAGGATGGGACTGTAATATATCCCCCAACATAAGTTAAATAACAATATATTGATTTAAATTTTTTTTAAATAAGACAAGTAACATGCCTGCTAAGATACACTGAATTTTAGAAAGGACTGCCGAATTAGATAAGCATCTAATTTCAAAATGGAAAACAAAAACGTGTTGCACTGGGGAGGAGAATATGCTCTTGTCTCAAGAGGAAACAAAAAGCTACATAATCCATCCAAACTGGTGGAACTCAGATTTGACAGGGGGAGAACTCTTGAAATTCTTGGCTTCAGACAGATGGGAAGAAATCAAGAAGACCAAATAGGACTAGTAATATAATTTGCTGAACAGTCTACATGGGAATAGCTCTGAGACTGACTGAGACATAAAAATGTCTCCAATCAACTGCATAGCCAATAAATCTTTGGCTACAAAATCCTCAGGACTTATTATGTCAGTCTTTTAAATGGCATAGATAAAAACTTATTGTAAGTTATACAGTCCAAACTAAATTATATAGAAAAATAAATGCCTTACCTGCTCAAACATTGTATTGTATTGTACCCTATTCCTCTTGGCAAGTCAGTATTTGTCAACTGTCTCTTTTTACCCTGCACCAAATATACTTAGGGCAGATACCCTACGAAGATTCCTGGAGTAACGACCTCATCTAGCTATGCGCTTATGTGAGCTTAATGGTCTCCAGGGCAGAAGGAAGACTTCCAAATAGTGGCCAGATAAAGTCAATTTTAAGATTTTCCTAAAATGACTCAGACATACTTTTTCTCAAGAAAAGACATAACCTGAATCATAATTCAGAAAGTCCTTAATAATGCCCCAGGAGGTGTCCTGGGTATGATTCCTGCAATTTATAGACCCTTAGCTTGGAGGGCCCTCTCTCTCTCTCTCTCTCTCTCTCTCTCTCTCTCTCTCTCTCTCTCTCTCTCTCTCTCTCTCCCTCCCTCCCCTGTGTATACTCTCCTCTCTCCTTTTGTCCCAGCTCCCTGGTTTGTCTCTCTTTTATCTTTAAGTTGGATAGAACTTTAGTGAATTAAAATCTACCTCTTTGACTCTCAGCTGTTTTTGCTTAGACCAAGGCAAGAGGATCTGACCAGAAAGCTGGTCCCTGCTGAGGAGGTCTTCCCTGTGACAGGTTTTCACGACCGAGCCATCCTCACCTATCCTCCAGAAGGCTGGAAAAAAACTGCCACCAGATTCTCATCTCAGCCTCCCCGAAAAAGAACCCACAGGTGTGGTGTGTGTGTGTGTGTGTGTGTATGTGTGTGTGTGTGTGTGTGTGTGTGTGTGTTCTTCCCCAGAGACCCTCTTTACCTAGAAGTTCCACTTTACCTCTCCAGCCTCTGGCCATCAGATTTCTATTTAACCAATCAGAAGATGAGAGAAGTGTATTTTTACAAAATACTGAGGCAGGTGAAGAGCCATTAAAAAAAAAAAAAAAAGTAAAGCCAGCAATCAACTCCCTGTACAGAAATCAACATTTGAATAATACAAAAACAGCCTTCACATAGTGCACAAAAGGTTATTGCAACAATGCATGACAAAAATATATTTCCTTTTTTTTTTTTTAGGACTAAAGATGGCTCTGAGCTTTTCAAACCCTCTGAGTTCACTGTCGCGCTAGTCAGGCAGCCTTACAGAAGTTTCGGTGGAAGTTGCTACTTCTTTCCAGAAACTTTCATTCTTACAAGGTTTGAGAAGGCCTGGCAGCTACAGTTGTTTTGCTTTTAGGTTGATTTCCAAATTACAGTGAAACTTCCTTTGCCGTCCCACCGTGGCATAAGAGAAAAGTGTATGAAGTTGATGTGATTAAAAATCACCTTTGCACCGTCAAATTCTAAAACATTTCTCGGTTCTCTTTATTTACTTTACAGGACATCACATTCCTCTTGTCACAATCCCTCACCAAATATTTTATGTGCTGAAAGGGTGGGTGGCTTCAGAACCGGGCGGGCAACAAATCATTGGCAGCCTCCTTGGTGCGTCCAGGTCAGCTGATTGAAAACCCGCCCCTAGCTCAGTCTCCGTCTTCCACAGGCCTCCCTGATTGATTCATTGCTTATCGAGAAGATAGGTGCTGCAGAGCCCCCATGAAACTGTTGTCTGCGGAGGAGCCCACCTTCCCAGATTGCCCGGAAGAGGAAGAAGACCACAGTATGTACTTACTGAAATGTTAACTAAGTTAAAGGGAGAGAGGGGAGCTTCTTTAGGAGAACTGAACCTCACTCTTATTACCCTGCCAGGGTGAGGCTGGGGCCACCATGAGGACCTGTGAAGCGGGTAGGAATGCACCACTGCATCTCTGTGATATTCGATTATGCCTATGCCGTATGTTAATTAAACGTGTTTGGGGAAGAGCAGCCAGCAGCGAACTTGTTAGTGCACTGGGAATTTGTTGTTAGCTAAATTACCGAAAGTGCAGCGCGCGCGCGCGTGCGTGTGTGGGTGCGTGCGTGCGTGTGTATGTGTGTGTGTGTGTGTGTGTATTGACGGAAGTAACCCCTAAGGCGCTAGTGGCCTGTTGTGGGTGTTGGGTTTGATTGAACAAGTTCCCCATCAGAGTTTATTTTCCTCAATCTTTCATGCCCGTTTGGAATGTCTGTGAGTTTCCCACAGGCTTGATGGCCCTGCATTCGTTCTTGTTTTGTTGTTTTGTTTTTTGTTTTGGGTTGGTTTTTTTTTGTTTTGTTTTGTTTTTTTGTTTTGTTTTGTTTTTTTTTTTTTGTTTTTTTTTGTTGTTTTTTTTTTTGTTTTTTGTTTTTTTTTTTTGCTTTTGCGAGACAGGGTTTCTCTGTGTGTAGCCTTGCCTGTCCTGGACTCACTTTGTAGACCAGGCTGGCCTCGAACTCTCAGAAATCCACCTGCCTCTGCCACCCCCGAGTGCTGGGATTAAAGGCTTGCGCCAACCCACTGCCTGGAATTCATTCTGGATTCTGAGATCCCTGCTGCTGCAGGGAGAAGTGAATGGCCCTTCTGCGTTTGTAAAGTAATGTTGGTGTCTGGATTTCCGAAGGATTGTCTAGAGGACTTTGGACATGCCCAGGCATCCAGTGCACACCTAATGTGCCCTCCTTCACTCTCCTTTCCCGACTCCCACAGCCTGTGGCGCGCTCCGCCCCCTTCACCAAACTTCCTGGCTGTAGGAAATGCCCCCCCTCCCTTAGGACACTGGTATACAGTCTCCAGAACAATCTGGGTCCTAGTGCTCACTATTGTATCCCGAGTTTTTCAGTAGGTTGGGGACGGGAGATTGATACCACCCCAAGTCCATCTCCTTGAAGCAGGTGTGGGTCTCTCCACCTGAAAGCTCTGCCCGTGAGTTGTGGCTTAGGCTGCCTGGTACCAAGTCACACACTCCTCACAGTAAGCCAGCAGCCCTGCTGTGCTGGCAAAAGTTACAGAAGTAAAGATTTCCTTTGTTCTTCAGACTTTTCTACCGGCTAAAAAATGGCAGCCAAGCCCTCACAGCAAGGTCCACAGTCTACAAAGCGTCTGACTTCAGTGAAAATTGCTCTAACTGCTGTCTGCCCACCGGCTCTCTAGATCTCACCGCAGCTGCTGTGATGTTTTCACCTGTGACGTTTTCACCTGTGACTAATACCGAAAGAGAACGCCCATTGAGTAATACCACTGTTCCTTAAGTCAGCCGAGTGCTTCTGAGGGCTTAGAGGCTAGATAAATACTCTGAAGGCCATTAAGAGAGCCTATGACTAAGCAATAAAGATGGTGAATTTCCAAGATGGCGGCTTTTTCATCATCTTCCGGACCTAAGACCAAAGCCTGGCTGCTTAAAGCAACAGCCTGGCAAGCTTTATCTCCCCCCCCAAATCCAAACAGTTCAAGTTCAGAGAAAATGTGTTTTTTGATTGACACATTAAAATTAACATACATGTTCATTGTTTCATTATGGTAAATATATTCAAAATCCCCTCAGCTACTTTTAGACACACTGTACGTTATCGTGCGCTCTATTGATCCTACTGGGCCTTTGAACGCCAGATCTGACCTCACTTTATAGTAAATTTTGTCAACTTCTGTCCTATTCCCCACAAGCCCCGGTAAGAGATATTTGTACTTGATTGTGTTTTGTAACACTGTATGCTGTAGCAATCACATGGAACACACCTCCCATCTATCAGTGAATAAATGGGGGGAAATTGTGGTGCACGCTCCCATATATATAATGGAATGCTATGTCCCAATAAGAGAGGATGGAACGATGTGTTTTGTGACATGTGTGAACCTGGGTGACATGTTGACAGAAATTAGAGGAGCTCACAAAAATCAGACAGGAATTTACATTATTTTCTTCGATTTGGAAAGATTTTTTTTTTAAAGCATGATGCAAAAGTAGAGATCACAATGAAAGGACTCCTTTAAAGTGTGAAGGAGTTTAGAAGTCTGCCAAGATTTTCTTTCTATAGGGAGTGTAAGGAGACGTGAGGAGTAGAACATAGGAAACTAGATTCCTCACATACTGTGAAGTGTTGGAGCTGGAAACGGGCACAAGAGAATTTATTATACTATTTTCTATAATGTATATAACCAGAAAGAATGAAGGTTGAGAGTTTTGAGTGGACTCAAAGTCCAAAGGCCACAGCTTAGTGCTTAAAGCCTTCCAATCTTACTTCTCCTTCTCCTCGGTTCTTAGTGTAATAGAGGTTTTCAGGTGTTTTAGATGTGTGAAAATGAGCACATTATAATGGTTAAAGTCAGTGGAACCTTTGTAAAAGGTATAATTTACTGAAGTAAAATTAGCTCACTTGGTAAACATTTCCTTGAATTTAGAAAACATACAGTCGTACATTCTTCGTTGAGACATATAGGGCTGGAGACTTGGCTCAACCATCAAGAGCATTTATTGCTCTGACAGAGGACTGGGGTTTGATTCCTATCAGCCATATGGTGGCACATTTACCCACCCCTAACTCCAATTCTAGGGATACAACACACGTTTCTGAACTCCCTTAATACTAGGCATATAGTACACATACATACATACATACATGTGTGCAGACAAAAAAAAATCATACACATAAAACAAAGTCTAAAACAATACTTTTAAAAGGATAGATAGGCCCCCTCCCCTCGCCCAGTTTCCCACTTCCTGTTACAGACACTCTGTCCCTCTGCCCCCAGCCCTTAAGCACTCACTTTTGCCCAGTGCCATGAAATGGATCAATGAAGCCCAGACGTCCCATTTGACTTCTTTCACGTGGCCGAAGCATCGCTCTCTGCTCTTCACTCCCAGTGCAGTGCTGATCAGTAGTGTGTCAAATACCTACACTGCTGGCTGCGTTCTAAGAGAGAGTCCACAGCAACACTGACATGGGAGCGATGCTCTGAATTCAGAAGTCCGCAAGCATCTCACCATCAAAGATTGTACAGAGAGGAGTTAAGAAAAGCTGGCAGGAAACTTGTAAGTGAGAGGAGGAAATGAGCTATGCTTTTTTTTGGGGGGGGGGGGGAGGGTCTCTTCTCAGAGTAAACAGGATGGAGACGGTTTCCGGTAGCTCACTGCGCATACGCTTGCTGGCAAGCTTAGTGTAAGGACTTTTTGGATCAGAAGACCTTGGAACATTCAGCCTGGTAAAGTGGCACGAAGAAATGGGCGAGTGCGGGCACATGGTCCAACTTGTTGACTGTGTTGAAAGAGGGTTTACCTTGTCATCAGCCTGAGGGTATTGGAATGGTTGCAAATGTTCCATTTTTTATAGTGATTCTCTATAGTGACATAGTGATGTATAGGAGCCACTGCAAGTATTCACATAACGGTTTCTTTTTCTTCCCTTGAAACTTAAAGGCAGGCTCTCCTTTCAAGTGTGGGGATATGTGGGTGGGATGGAAGCATGGCACCATACTGTATATTATTGTACATGTTCGTAGTGCCTGCACAATTTTGCCTTTCTAAAAAAAAAAAGAAGAAGAAGAAGAAAGAAAAGTGTTACATCTATATCAACATTTCACCTTGCTGTTATATAGACAGAGATTTTGCTCTTGAATCTAAGATGATTTTGGCCCAATGCAAGTTCAAGAATATTGTCCTTCACTTTTCTGAAGATCAAATGACTTCACAATATTAAGGTTCATGCTTGGGTCTACAGTCCATCTTGAGTCCTGCGATTAGCAGACGTGCACCAAGTTGTTTCAGTAACACATCCCGGAGTGATGCTGTCCTTTCCCTGTCTGAAAACTGTCCATCTCTGCAACACATCTGCTGACTGTGTGTGTCTGACATTCTGGAGTCCTTTTTTCTGTTCTTGCTAGCACCAGACCTTTTATTCCTCTTCCCATGAGCCACGAGATTAGGCAGTGTGATCTCTCTGATTTGGACCTCTTCTTTTTCAGAATCATTTTTGGAGTATTGTATATATTTTTTTAATTTCATAGTACTTTTCATATAATTTGGTGCTGTGATTTTTTTTTCTGAAGACAATGGCTCCTTCAGGAAGTAGAGCTAGGCTGCAATTATAAACGTATTCAAGAATTGTTGACATATGAAAAATATTGAGTGTTACAGTTTATTATGTATTTAGACCTGCCTTGATTTCTTTCATTTTTTTATTTTCAAAAAATTTATGTGTATGAACATTTGGCCTGCGTAAGTATCTATGCACCATTTGTGTTCCTATTACCCACCAAAAGGAGGGAAGTGCATCACATTTCTGAACCAAGATGAGAAAAGGGTGTCAGATTTTCTGAATCTAGAATTACAAAGGTCTGTGAGCTGCTTTGTGGGTTCTGGAATTGAGCCCAGGCCTTCTACAAGAGCAGCATTCTTTTTTTTTTTTTCTTTTTTTTTCTTTTTTCTTGTATGAAGGAGATGTATTGTGGAAAAGGGAGAAGGGGGAGAAAAGTGGAGGGCACCCATGACAGAGAGACAGAGAGAAACAGAGAAAGAAGGACAAACAGAGGGAGAGAAACTGAGAGAGAACAAGACGCTAGTGGGTCCTTTTTATTCAGCACACACTTGGTGCACATCTGGCAGTGGCTGGTGATGACATCAGAGGTTGCTGGGTCCCTGAAAGGCAGGCTAGTGGGAACGCCTGTAAGATAACACGCCTCCATTACTGCTTAATTAAAAATGACAAACTTAATGAGGGGTGGTGAGGCAGGCATGAGGATCTTTTGTTCAAAAAAGGCTGACGTCAGAGTGACAACATCCTTGGGAAACCTAAGAGAATCCGGGGAGCTGGCGAAGTCCTGAGAGAGCTGGCTGTTTAACTGCTGTCCAGGATCCGTGAGAATATCTGTGGCAAGGAAGGAAAATGTGGTTCCTGATGATGGAGTCTGTGAGGTTAGACTGGAGCACCCGTGGGCAGTTAGTTGCCCTGGCACTGTCTTAGAAGTAGGAAACATCAGACAGGATACACGCAGAAGACAAAGTAGATTAAGGAGAAAATTCTTTTCTTTTCCTTCTTTCTTTTTTATTTATTTTGTTGTTGTGCACATTTGAAACTTCTGGGCCCCCATGAAAAACTGTACCTACCAGAATAATGGGTAAGAGGGGAGGACATCCTATTGAAACTTTAGGTGTGAGAAGCCTGGGAGAAAGAGGAAATGGAAGGATCCAGTGGGTCCTGGAAAACTACAGGAGAGTCTGGGCCCTGGGGTCCTCCGCAAACTGTGGCAACAGCCAAGGAAAAAATAGGCAGTAAAAACCTTGAACCCCTACCCGGACTAGCCGATGGACATTCTCCACTGTTGAGTGGAGAAGGAGATCTAACTCTCACACAAACTCTGGTGCCCCATATTTGATCATGTCCCTTGGATGGAGATGCCTGGTGGCACTCAGAGGAAAGATAATAGGTCACCAAGGAGAGACTTGATACCGTATGAGCATATTCAGGGGGAGGAGATCCCCCTCAGACACAGACATAGGGGAGGGGAGTAGGGGGAGGAAGTGGGAGGAAGGGAGGGATGGGAGGATACATGGGATGGGCTAACAACTGAGATGTAATATGTATAAATTAATAAAAATGTATTAAAAAAAAAAAAAAAGAAACTTCTGGGCCCATGGTTTTGGTAGTTGGGGGAGGGAAGTCCCAAAACTAGGGAAAAGGGGAGGAATCCCACCCTCTGAAATGAGCAATAGGTGGGAAACTTAGGCTGGTGGCTGGCAGTACCTATCTGTAGTTCATTTGACCCGAGAGGTGGATTCAGGTGGATTTCCTGGAGCTTACAAGAATTCTTTTTAAGTTTACAAGGAAGATACGTTTTTAGACATGTTAGCATCACCACTGTAGTCTGCAGTGAGATACACACTGTAGAAAAGGGCAGTAGACACACGTCTTTGTGTCATAGCATCGCAGAGACTTGGGAAATGATTTTGGTTTAACAGCACAAATACTCTTTAAGGTGAGCTCAAGGAAGACAGAAGCCTTCCATGAAATAGAAGGGACAAAAGCTCATTTGATCTTGATTTTTCAGTGTGATTACATATCATGAACTAGTAACTTCTTCCCTCTACCCAGAAGACTGGATGCACTTAAGTCTAGCTCAATGAGAAACAACTTTAAAGTCTATACCTAAAAGACAAACCAAAGGATTTTTAAAATCTTGAGCTTGGAACTATGATAGTGGATGTATAGTGAAAAGTTTTTTTTTTTTAACCAGAGTTAGATTAATAAACCAGAGCTTCAGCGATTAATGTCAAAGCTCTGAACAGTCTTAATACAGCAGTAGTACAGCAACAGGAAGGAATCTGAAGCATTTTCCATCCCTTTTGTATCGCTTTCTTATAACTATCTAGGCCTGTGAGCAGGACAACCCTGTTTGCCTTTTAAATAAGAGAGATCTAGTAGTTAGTAGTTCTAACTAGCTAATGAATTGACTAATAAGATACATGCTGAACCACCTTAGGGTGAGGAGCTAATTACTTGTTCTCTAGATGTCAAGCTACCATTAGCTGAGCCATCAATGTGATCAGAGACCTGAGAGGGATAAACTGTAATCTAAATGAATCTATGTGTCAATCAAAATGACAGAGGTGACTAGTCAGTCCATAATCCACTACCTAGACAGTTGTTCCTGTTTCCTGGGGTCTCTGTGTCAGTACAGGCAGGAACAGTCTGGCCATTAGGCATTGAAGATGAGATGTTTCTGTGGAGAAAGAACATAGAAGAAACTTGACCTCACCTCATTTTCAGAAACATGAGACAATAACTCTCTGAGTGTCCAGATTGTCCACAGTTCAGGCCAGGCCCTAGCATCAGGTGAAGCATTGGGACCATCTGCCCAGTGGTTAGAGGACCACAGTCTAGGGTTGAAGTCATCTATAATTGTGACCAAATCTTCTGAGAGACCTTGGGAGTTACTGATAGGATTTGAGTGTCTCTGCATGTCATAATAAACTCAAATATTCAGCAGGTCTCTAACAGACTTAAGGGTTGGCATATTTGACTTAAGCAATCTTTGCCTGTCTTTGGATATCTTCTCTAAACTACACTTTACAAAGTTAAAATGATGTTATGATCTATAGTTATGCCATATTCTGCAGATAAGTGTTTGAGGACGACATCTATCTAAAGCAGAATAGACAAGCTTTCTTGTTCCTAGTTACTTGTTGTTTGACTTTGAAAACATGTACAGGGGGTTAAGTAAAGCTTACTTTTTAATTAGCTGCATCAGTTCTTAGCATGACTACAAATATATTATGTAAGGTGACTGACTATTATTAAAGACTTGGACTTTAGGGTTCATCCCTGTTAGGGTGGAGCCTTAAAATCATAAGCACAGTCTATAAAGAGACTGGAAACTTTAGACCTTTATAATCTACCAGTATAGAGCATAAGTTTCCTGTATGATTTAGTTCATAAAAGCCTATAGCTTATAAAAATCTAAACCTATATCATAGATTGGTAACAGCAAATATAAGGCTAAGTATACTTCAGGAAATAATTTTTAAACTTTTGAGAGTGAAAATAGAGCATAATAACCAAGTCTAAACATTGTAAACAATTGAATGTCTCTAGAATTAATATATCCCAACTTAAAAGTATCTTTGGAATCATGTCAAATAGTTGAAGATTATCTAAGCACAAGATTTCAACTACTAATCCCATTAAGAGTTTTACTATACCTTCTTTATGACCCTGGACTTCAAAAACATGTCTAGGTATGAAAAAGTGTGAACAGTAACCAGTTTCCATAGTTGGCAATATAGTAGAATAGTATAAAAACAACTTTAAAATTATATTTGGTTTCTTGAGTTCTTTATATATTTTGGATATTAGACCTTTGTCAGATGTAGGGTTGATGAAGATCTTTTCCCAGTCTGTAGGCTGTCGCTTTGTTCTCTTGACAGTGTCTCCAGCCTTACAAAAGTTTCTCAGCCTCACCAAACCAAATAACCCAATTGAGAAATGGGGCTTGGAACTAAACAGAGAATTCTCAACAGAGGAATATCAAATGGCTGAGAAACACTTAAAGAAATGCTCAACCTCCTTAATCATCAGGGAAATGCAAATCAAAACAACTCTGAGATTCCATCTTACACCCATCAGAATGGCTAAGATCAAAAATTCAAGCAACACCACATGCTGGCGAGGATGTGGGGAGAAAGGAACACTCCTTCATTGCTGGTGGGAATGCAAACTAGTACAGCCACTTTGGAAATCTATCTGGTGCTATCTCAGAAAACTGGGAATAGGGCTTCCTCAAGACCCAGCTATTCCACTCCTTGGAATATACCCAGAAGATGCTCCAGTACACAACAAGAACATTTGCTCAACCATGTTCATAGCAGCTTTATTCATAATAGCCAGAACATGGAAACAGCCTAAGTGTCCCTCAGTAGAAGAATGGATAAAGAAACTGTGGTACATATACACTATGGAATACTACTCAGCTATTAAAAACAAGGAATTCCCAAAATTTGTGGATAAATGGATTGAGCTAGAAATGATCATAATGAGTGAGTTAATCCAGAAGCAGAAAGAGTCAAATGGCATATACTCACTTATATCTGCATACTAGCACAAGGGGCATATCCCACAAAAGCCTTCACTTACCAGGAAACTGGGACAGAGGGGAGGACATCCTATTGGGACTCTAGATGAGAGAAGCATGGGAGAATAGCAAAGTAGAAGGATCCAGAGGGTCCTAGAAACCTACAAGTAGAATATTACGATAGGCAGATTTGGACCCAGGGGTCCCGCTCAAACTAAGGCACCAGCCAAGGACAATACAGGAGGTAAACTTTAAACCCCTACCCAGATCTAGCTAATGGTCAGAACAGTCTCCACACTTGAGTGGAGAGTGGCATATGACTTTCTCACGTACTCTGGTGCCTCACCTTTGACCATGTCCCCTGGAGGGGGAGACCTTGTGGCACTCAGAGGAAGGAAAGCAGATTACCGAGAAGAGACTTGATACCCTATGAGCATATACAGGGGGAGGTAATCCCCCTCAGGAACATTCATAGGGGAGGGGAATAAGGGGAAAATGGGAGAGAGGGAAGAATGGGAGGATACAAGGGATGGGATAACCATTGAGATGTAACAAGAATAAATTAATAATAAAAAAATTAAAAAATAAAAAAATGGAAAAATTTTATGTGGATATTATACCATATCAATTGGCCAGAAAGCCTAAAGGTGAACCCCAAGCATAAGTAGCTGGTTGGTGGCAAGGGAAAGAAACAGCATCCATGCATGCATCCAAGAACTAGCAAAGACGTAAGTGTTACACATGTATTTTAAATTAGCCTATTAATCTAAATAGACATTTATAACCTTGAAAGTTTACAACCATATAAAGAATACTTTGAACCAAGATTCAATCACATATGCAGTATGTTGTAAAAGATATAACTTTGAATTTCTATAAAAACACATACTGATTTAAAATGATATTTGTGGCTTTCTTAGCCTAAAAGAGGATAGGATAACAAACAAGTGAATTCATTAGGACTAAGAAGTTTTATAATTGATCCTTTATGCCACATGTTCATCTTAAGATGGTAGAGACACATGGCAGGTTGTGAGTCTTCCGTCACAGGCCCGGGGGGGAGGAATAGGGTGAAAGAGGGAGGAGGAACCTGAAGATAAAAGTGAGGGGCTAACAAACTGGATGTAATCTCTATAAATTATTTAAATAATAAAAAAGAATGTAAATCAAAAAACACCTGTGTTTCTATAAATGTAACAAACACAAATACATATTCTGAACAAGAGCTTGAACTTAAACTTTAAACATCATACCCAGTGAGCAAACAGCAAAATTATGTGAGTATTAGGAAGTAGAGGAACTTCCTCAACGCTACAAAAGTTATCAATTAAAAACAAAAACTATAAATCCAACTGCAGTTTGCTTCATTCTCAATAATGCTATTGCAAATGCTTTCTCAGCTATCAGGAGCAAGAGTAGGATGTCTGCTCACTACTTCAGGTTTTCTTAGGAGGTACTGGCCAGGGCAACAAAATAGGGTCATGTGGCTGAAGAATGCTCTTCAGAGGACCCCGGGTTCAAATCCCAGGACCCACCAGGTAGCTTACAAACTTGTACAACTCCATTTCCAGGGGATCCACTACCCTCTTCTGGCTTCTATAGGCAGCAGGCACTTATGTGATGCACAATCATGCAGGCAAAACAGTCAGGTACATAAAATGAGTTTCTTAAAGAAAGAACTGATTTTCACCTCTTAGAAGCAAATGAAAGTGTTTCTCATCACAGATGGCATGGTTCTAACTACATAAAAACTCTAATAAATCTACCAATGACTGTAAAACAAGAGTTTACAAAGCTGCAGGACTGAGTGCCAGCATGGAAAAACCAGTTACATTTTCCTGTCAAATGGAAATGAATATCTGAGATGTTACCATTTACAGTCATGCCAAAACTATAAAACTATAAATCTAAAAAGGCATGTTCATAATCAGCATAAGAAAAACTATATACAAAATTATGAAGAAACCAAGAGAGGGTTAGAGAGTTGACTCAGTGGTTATGAGCACTTGCTGCACTCTCTGTCATGGGCACCCTTTCCTTTATCCCCACTTCCTCCTTTCCCAAAAGAAATCTCCTTCATACCAAATCTGTTGTTGAATGGCATATTAATCATTACCATAACATTGGTGCTGTGAAACTCTGTGGCTTTCCTGTTGTCTTGGCATTACCAACGTCCCTCCCACCCCCGCCGGCAACAGACTTGCTTTCTCTCCTGGGCCTTCTCATAGGTCTAAGCCACGCACCAGGACCCTGTTTCCAGCTTGCTGTCACCTTGCTTTCTGCTTACCAATCGCTCACCACTCCACCCACCACCAACAAACAGTTAGGTGAGCTTCACCTGTCTCCAGTCCAGCATCTTTGGAGCTGCAACCTTGCAGGTTCTTTTAAGCCCTGCTGTGCCTAAACGTCTTGTCTGTAAGTTGCAACAGGGCAGGGCAGGGCAGAACCAGGGTCTACAATACATCCACATGCACCTTTTCTGCTGCAAGCAGCGGCCCTCAGGAACAGGGTTTCTCTCCCTCTGTCTTTCTGTCTCTCTCTCTCTCTGTTTATTGAATTATTTCTGTTTTTCTCTTTTGTTATTTTTGTTAATATGTCTAATTACACCGATGTGTTTTCTGTAATGTTTCCATAACTCCTAACCAGGACACTTTCATGGAGCCAAACCCAGATTTTTGCTCTTGTTGCATTGCGCTGTGTTCTTCGTTCCTTTTGTTTCTTACTCTTTCATTATTCATCCTTAATTCAATAACTAGAAGACTTCCTGGCTGAAGTCCTGTTTCCATTCTCCCTAGTCTTCTTTCTACTGTGGACACCCTTTATGGACCAGGGCCTTCTTTGAAAGGGTTTATAGTACCGCTTCAGGAACTTGTAGCCGATTGTAAAGTGGAGTTTTGTGGTAAGTTTATTTTATGTTCCTTAAGAAGTTATTGGATTTGGCATTCTTATATTCATATTTTCCAGGTAAAATGCTCCAAGGAAAATATCTCACCATCACCTCCCGTGTGTCTCCTGTTAAGCTCTACTGCTGCTATGGGGTGATCACGGTCCTCACTGTAGCTGTAGTTACACTTTCTGTTGTTGCTTTTTCAGGTAAGTGACTTTTTCTCCAAATTCTGCAGCATTCTGTGCATATCCACATTGTCAGTAAATACTTACTGACCCCAGGGAACCAGGCACTGTGGGAAGGGCTCTAGAGAAAACACACTGGAAATTCCTGTCCTCTGGGAACTTAGGGAGATGCAGTGAGGGAACAGCACAGGCTGTGGTGTGCACAGGAGGCCAGGCTCAGCATCCCGGGGAAGTTGACATCAGCAATCTCTAGCATGGCAACCATGGCTGGAACATATTAAATGGCACATATATGAAGTAAGCGGTTTACAGGTTTTTAACTGTAACCTGTTAAGAATAGATAATAACATCTTGTGCCACCTCCCTAACATGCATACCATCTATATTACCTACAGTCTGCATGTGGTAGTAATATTCTATAAATTATAGACAGACAGGCTATATAGAGAGACTATGTCCCAATCAATCAATCAATAATAAAATAATGTCCATAAGGAGGTTCTTTGATCTTCATCCCCTTCTCTGAGGTAGGTTGGGTGTTGCCAGGAGTTAATCTGTCTTATTGTCAAAGAATCCTTAAAACAATAAAAAGATCTTTAAATGCCATATTCTAAAGGACTCTGAGGTTTTTGAAGATTTTAACTATTTTACATTACCTGTCTATAGAATCATACCTATCTGTTATACTTAGGATATATATTCTTGTGATATAAATAGACTAGTAATTGACATGACCATGATTTTATCAATTGACCATTAACTTGTCTAACTTACTTATACTAAGCAGCCTGAAGTAGCACTTTCAAAGTATTGGAGGTAAACCTTGTGTTCTACTGGAGTAGTGTGGGTATAATACCTCCTATTAGAGTAGAAATATATATATATAATGTGTGTGAAGAATAATCTTAAATTTGAATTCTATGCCAATGTATCAGAATTAAACTTATTTTGCATCAGTATACAGATTTCTATACCAATGAACTAAAAACTGGGCAAAATGTCCTTGTTTTGACCACTGACAGATTTCTGCTTATAAATAGGCAAATTTGGATGCAGGCAGTCGACAGCCAAACTCTGTCAAGACAGGGTAACCAAGTCCTCAATAGTTCCTGCTTCACAAATATGTCTGTCAGATATACTGGGCCAGAAAGCTGAAAATGATGCTCCAGTGTTATAGAGAGTTATGAGTTCAGGTAGCAAACTGTCTGTGTCATTTTTTTTTCAATTAGGAAGCTGCTAACCTGCACTTCCTTTTTACTCAGGTAATTAATTTTATTCCTTCTCAAGTCTCTGATGGGGTTGAAAACCAAATAGTTTAGTTTCACAATTGAGCTTACTTGTTTAGGGTTTAAGATGTTTTTAAGTCTAGATAGATGTTTTAAGTTGATAATGATGAGATATGATAGATATTGATTTACATTCAGATTTTTAGACTCCCCAAGATAGGAAAATGTTTTATTCAAGGTTGCCAAATACAAATAGCCAAAACACTATGAATGTAGCATTAATATAATCCCTGATTGTTTCATGTTCTTCTTGCTGTATGTAGTTTATTCTATATATGGTAATAATATAAATGTATGTGTAAAAAATAAAATATTTTAAAAATAATAAAATACTTGTTAATATTTTATAGTACATCAATTAATATTGCAAATACACCTGACAATTTCTATTACATTGTTTTTATACTATACGTGTTCATTGCATGGCTTGGATTTCTCTCACAGGGCCCAATATGAATATCTGTATGTTAAAGAAATATAAATAAATTTTCCAGTTTTGGATGAAAACTGCCAACAAGTCTTATTTATGTCACCTAAAGTAATAAGAGGTCCCCAGAAATAGTTCATTAAGTTAGATTAAAAGTAGCCATAGCACAAATACTACCTCAAAAGTGAGCTAAGAATCAGAAGACAAGGCATGGAAATACTACTTCATTGTATTTAATTATACCATCTTCACTCCAGTGGAAAATAAAGAAGTCATCTGTGACACATGCCCAAGAAACTGGATTTCATTTGGAAAGAAATGTTATTATTTTTCTGAAGACATAAGAAACTGGACAGACAGCCAGACCTCCTGCATGGCGTTAAAGGCCGAACTCACTCTGCATGAAAGCCCAGAGGAACTGGTAAGAACTGTCTAGAAACCGGTATTTGTTTGTGTTTCTGTTGAACATGTTTATTTCCATGAGTTGAGGAACTTGAAACTGAAGCTTTAGGAAGGATCCCACTCCAGGCAGGATGAGGGACAAGGCGTACATATGTGTCATGCATTAGTGTTTCACCTGTGCCTGGGGCCCTGAGACATTCCAGAAACAGTTTTCATGTAATTTTTGTAGTCAGCTTGAAGGGTCAGACCTAGTGTTTCCATTCCACTTAGGCATTTGACTATAGAAGTTATTGTTTGTGTGACAGAGTTTTCCTGGGGAGATGTAACACACACACACATACACACACACACACACACACAGGCACACACAGTGTTATGAATCTGAAATTGCTCAGATATTCACCATGACCATGAATAAATTTTAATAAAAAAGAGGCTTTATTAAATACTGGTGCCAGATACTCATGGCACCAGGACTGTAATTAAGAGCACTTCCAACGTGCAGTATCTGTTCATATCAACCCAAGGCTTATAAAGTCAAAAGCCACAGGACTACATGTCTGTCTCTGTGTAGCCAGGGTCTAATTTTTAACATATTAGTTGTTCTACTCACCGAGCAGAGTAAGCAAATTTAATTACAAAAGCATTACAAACAATTATCTTGCAAGAACAGCAAATTTTACACAATCGGTCAGTTTCAGAGTAGTCTTCAATGTCTCAGGGGGAAAGGGAGGAAGTGGGCTGCTAGGGTGCAGCCTGTACAAGCCAGGGGCTAACATGTTAGAGGCATGTTTTGCTTTTTGGTCTCTCAAGCATAGGAAGTCTAGACCCTAAATGTAGTGTGAACCATCACATCCTCCCTTGAGTTGTAGCCTGAGTTAAATCCCAACTCTGTGCTGGACTCTTGTCGTTGCTAACGCTGTATGATAGTCTCTGGTGCAGGGCAACTAGTTCTCTTTGGACCTAGTGTTCCAGCCTTTTATTGGGGATAAAAGGTGATGTTCTCTCGTAATTGCTTCTTAGTTAAAATACTAGGGCACTGATGTCAGTGACCATGACAACAACCAGCATCCACGCACCTCTGGGCTTTGACCTGGTACACAGCCCTGCACAGCCAGCATCAGGCTTGTGCATCCTCCAGGCACCAGTGGTTTTGCTTCAAGGCAAGGCACAACTTTAAGATGTGGTCTCTGCTCTAGAGCTCCCTCCCTGTGGGACCAGCATTTCTGAAATCTCTATTGTCTTTTCAGGTTTGTTTGTTTGTTTGACATTTATTATCTTTCTACTGTTTTGTTTGGGAGCCCTCTTTTAGAAATTTTAGAAATTTTAATTGGAACTCTTAGTCCAGGAGCCTTTTTCTATGAGAGGATTTAAGACTAAGCCTACCTACAAACCATTGCATGGAACATTTTAGCACTATCTGGCAGCAAAAATTGTTTTTATTGAGTTAAAAATAACAAAGAGGAAGTAACCTATGGGTGAGGGAGAAGTTTGTCAACCACAGTGACAGATTTTCAGTTGCTTTACCAAAAACAAAATGTTTCAAGTTTTTGGTGTTTATAGTTGTGACCCCAACTCTTTAGCTTTTTCAGTGAAGTGATATTTAATTTTAGCCTGGGACATGAAGTTTTTGAGACTTTATCATTATCATTGTTATTACCTAGAAAAATGTACCTCTTTGTTGTCTTTTTCTGTCCAAAATCTTGGCCAGGTTCTGTCTCATGACATTGAACCTCTCTTCATCTTTTTATGTTTTAGTTTTAATCATAAGATACAACTAGGGATCCAGTCCCTGCTAGTGATTGTCAGATTGGCATCAAAAATCTGAAAATTAGCAAGCCATCCTAAGTCAGGAGGTGACTTGGGCCCTTTTTTGTTTGTTTGTTTGTTTTTTCCTTTCTTTTTTCTTTTTACCTTCAAATGGACTTTCAGACCTAGTCCCTTGTTTGAAGCAAAAACTAAAATTAGCAAAACTACTAAAGAATTTCTGCATATATTAACTGACAACATCTCTGGTTTGATGAATGCAGACTCAATGAATTTGAGGACACTTAAGGTTAAACATTTTGGTTTAATCTATGACATTTGAAATACAGCTAGAACCCAGAAGACTTGTTATGCAGCTTCTTTTTTCAACAGAGCAACAAGTTACTGATGATAGTAAATCAAGCCTCATCTATATTATCTTAGTTGAGGAATCAAAATTCTTAAAGGCTTCTATTCATATCTTTAATTATTATAGACCCTTAGTGTTGCTTCCCATTTTTTTTTGGTTGTTCAGGCTTTTAATCAAAGAACACTAAAAAGATAAAGAAGATAATTGCCTATCTATAAAGCTTTTTAATTTTTAAATTTTTGCATATAAGTATAAGTAAGTATAGCTTTAAGATTTTATTCATTAAGTACATGTTGCTTTTAAATCTTTTATACTTTGTTTTTATTTAATTTTTATTTTTAAAATATGACATATTATTATTTTATTATCATATAAAATGTATGTGTGATGTGTATGATATATAAAATATGATAATATGTTTTATTATAATATAAAATTATATTTTAATCCAAAATATTTTGCCATTTATTTCTGTCTCCTTAGTTGGTATATATCATGTGGTTCCCTTAACTAAGGTGGTGGTAAAGTTACATAGTTGTTATTTATAAGCATCCACTTTTTAAAAACAAGAGTCAAATCTAATTTCACACACAGTATGTTATAATAGGATACAGCTTATACAATGTAGGGGCTCACAAATGAGAGGCACCATTTTGCTTTTTGGTCTCTCGAGCACAGTACATCTTAATTCTAAATATAAAGTAACTGTCACAACACAACAGACAGACATATAAGAGAGTGCACACTACTCATCCCAGAAAGAGAGTGTTGATCAGACCAAATGTAATAATTATAATTATACCAATGTCCAATTTGGTGACTCAATGAGCTTCTCCTTGAGGTTAACATCAGTGTTAAAAGGACTCACCTTCCTTAATTTTTTAGTACTCAGAGATAAAAGGGGGGAAACTCTTTAATGAGCATCAGCTGTAGCTCCTAGCTATTGCCTAAAAGGCCCAGTCCTCATCAGAAATATTCCATAGCTTATCTATGGTTAGACATTGTAATATTCTTGTATACATGACAATCTGTGGTGGTTTGAATGAAAAAGGCCCTATAGGTTTAATCTGAATGCTTGGTTCCCAATTAATGGAACTCTTTGGGAAGGATTAGGGTATGTGGCTTGTTGGAGTAGGTGTGTCACTAGGGATGGGCTAAGAGGTTTCAAAATCTCACACTAGGACCAACCCGTCCCCACTTCCCTCTTCTCTCCCCTCCCCTATCTCTCTCTCTCTCTCTCTCTCTCTCTCTCTCTCTCTCTCTCTCTCTCTGGCTTCAAATCAGGATTAAAATTCTCAGCTACTGCTGTTCCTGCCATGCTGCTCTGGACTAACTTCTGAAACCATAACTAAGCCCCTAATTAAATGTTTCCTGTTTAAGGGTTGCTTGGTCATAGCATCTCTTGACAGCAATAGAACAGTAACTAAGATGCCGTCCTAGGGAGGTTCTTGCCTTCCTCACTCCAAAAGAGACTTTCCAGAGCTGAGCAAGTTTTACAGAATCTGTGATGTACAGGTTTCTGGTTAGAACAGTCTTTTCTTTAGCAAACAGAACTTGCCAGCTAAGCAGACATTTGGTGATGTTTGCTTCTAAGAAGTGTTCTCCAAAAGGAGAGGGTAGGCGGGTTTACAACCCAGGAGCCAGCGGTGCAGCTTTAACTGTTGTCTCCAATCAAAGGCAGCGCCTGCTGTTCCGCTTGCTCACTCCCATGTAACTTAGCATTTCCTAAGTAAGCTTGCTAATCATACTGATAAATGTTGAAGTTTGATGCATTCCTTTGCTTTTCGACAGGACTATGGGTGAGGGGTTATTCACAAGGGGCAGGGATGACTCAAAAGCTGCCAGAAATTCCAGCCCAACACAGTGCTGACTCCCTAAAACCTGCAACCACCCGGGGCTCTCTATCCTCCTGCAGGCAGCTTGACCATCGCCTTGTCTCTCTGCGGTTTGGCTGACCAGAATCTCCTCCACTCCCACTATCAGTTGACTTCTTTTTATGCCGTTGGGGAGGGGCCCTGGAGAACGGACAGAGTTGGTGTTCTCTCAGACAGGTGACTCTTTGTTTGCCTTCTGAGGCTCATGAGCCTCTCCACTCGTGGAGGAATTGTTGAAATCTGAAGGGAATGTTGCAATTCACAGGCTAATATCATGGGACAGCTGTTGTCATGGGCTAATATCATGGCACAGCTGTTGTCCATGGTTGATACATTCCACAAAGGTGAACACTATTGACAGTGGACTAGAGAGACAGGCTTATTCTGGGACTTCGCCAGCTATAGAGGAATGTATCCCTCAGATTAGGTACTGTGGGATTCCAGACATCAAATGGATCCACAGAACTGAGGACTAGTCTGGCTCCATAGCCTATGCGCCCCAGTTACACCCTGTAGCCATCCCTAGAGGAGGCCGTAGGATGGAGAGACTCCATGGTCATCTGAAATTGAGAGACTCCTGTATTTCCTTTCTGTGTTTTATGACAGGCTTTCCTGAAGAGATATGCGGGGGCTTCTGACCACTGGATTGGCCTGCACCGAGAGTCACCAGAACACGCATGGAAGGAAACAGGCAGCGCTGAGTGTAGCAGCTTGTACGTTTTTCAGGCTGCTTTTCCTTCTACTGGGTTCGTGTCATGGTGTGCTTGAGTCGTGGCTATGAACACGAAAGGCTGTGTCATGTGAGGGCAGCTGTGTTGGGAAGGAAGACATGGGGTGTGGCTCAGAGGGAGAGTGTTTGTACTTACAGACAGAGCCGATCCCACCAATCTCCACCTCTGAAAGGACCATTATTAGCACAAGACACCCCAAGAGCAAGTTCTCAGCACAAAAGACATTGTCCCGATGGGAAAAGGACAGAGAACAAGAGACACAGACAGGAGACAGAGACTGAGGAAGAAGGGGAAGGGAACAAGGGAGAGAGGGGAGGGGACTTTGTCCTAGAGAGATAAAGGACTGTCTGTGAATAGAGAGGACATAGAAGTGTCCTAAAGAGAGCCTGGACATGGTGGTGCACTCCTTTAGGGGAGGTGGGAGGCCAGCCTGGTCTACAAAGTGAGTCCAGGACAGCCAAGGCTACATAGAGAAACCCTGTTTCAAAAGCAAAAACAAAACAAAAAAGCGGCCCAAAGGCAGATAGCGGTGTATAAAGGAAAAAGAGGAATCCCCATGTTAGGATGTGTTGGTTTGCTTTGATTGGGCGTGTTAATTAAGATGACCACAGGAGGCTTTTGATTGGTGGACTTAAGTACTTTGATAGGGTAGTCAGCCTCAAGGAAGGAAGTGGCCAAATTGGGAATAGACTTTGGTGGGTTGCTTTAGAATGTAATCTAATGGTTTTTAGCAAGAAACAGGGAACTAGGGGCAGGGAAGCCTGACAGGGGAACATTCGCCATGCTTGGCCCAACTAGAGGCTCTTAGACATCCCCTTAAATCTGAATCTCCCCCACAAGCCCCACAGCCCCTCAAATCTGAGGTTTGTGCCCTTCCGTTTATTAGATACAACTTTAGAAACCCTTTACTTACTGAGATTTCATGTAAAATCTTCATGTGATGGTAGTTTCTGGGGTAGCTCTTGTCCTCTCCCTCGCCAACTTAAAACTTCTTGCTGAGAGAGACAGAACTGCAGACAGGCATTTGGGGTTCTGAAACATCAGGAAGTCCCTGCAGAAGTGCAAGCATGAGGCTCCCCAATTCACTCCATGCAGTACTGCGCCCCTTCACGCTCACAGGCCGCAGGGTCCCTGGGAACCTCCTCGGAAGTGTCATCATCAGAGAGCATCCCAAAAGAGCTCTTGATTGGATAGGAAACATTTCAGTGAGATATTTTGCCTGTTTGGTTTTTTTGAGATGAGGTTTCTCTGTGTAGTCAAGGCTAGCCTCGAACTTGTGTTGCAGAGGATATTGGCCTTGATCGCAGAGCACCGCCTGTGGATATGGCGCTATACCTCAGTGACACACACCTGAGTCTGGTGGTGTGTGCTTCGTGTGCATGAGCAATACATGGCTGATATCCAAGCAAAGGCCTCTGGGATGTAAGACATGGAGTGCTGAAGCAGGATAGCTCTGATGGTGAACTCTTGAATTGCCCTTATCCACGTGAAAAGGTGGAGTAGATGTCCTAGAGATTATGATGGGGTGACAACTGCTGCTATCCACTGTATAAATGTTGCACTATTTCTTGTTGGATTTTAGGCGTGCCATCAGAGGGACTGAAGAAGGTGCCTACCTGAATAATGAAGGAATTAGAGGTGCCAGAATCAATACAGAGAAGAAATGGATTTGTAGCAAGCCATAATTGCAGTTTTTGCTGAACTATTTAATTTTTTATTATTAAATTAAGTTATTTTTTAAAAATAAGATGTATTTATTTATGTGTGTTGAATTTTTGAGTTAGGGTCTCCTAACCTGGAATTTACTATGTAGACCAAGCTAGCCTTGAACTCACAGAAATCTGCCTCTACCTCTGCCTCTGCCTCTGTGTGTTGAGATTATAGGCATATGATACCATGCCTAAGTACTAGGATTATAGGCATATGATACCATGCCTAAGTGCTAGGATTATAGGCATATGATGCCATGCCTAAGTGCTGGGATTATAGGCATATAATACCATGGCTAATTAAAGGGATATTCTTCTAAAAAACAAAAACAGTTGGTAGGAGTATAAAGTAGTGCAGCTACTTTGGGTGAGACTCAGGGTCTCACAAACTCCTAGACACAAACTACCATGTGACCAAGATGTACCACCCCTGTTTTATACTCAACAGATTTTATATTTACTACAGAGAGACTTGTACACCCATTTTAATATCTGTTCCATTCACAATAGTCAGAAATGGAGTCAACCTTGATGTTCATTAAGAAGTGAATGGATGAGAAAAACATGGTATAACAAGCACAATGGAACATCACTCATCTCTAAAGAAAAATGAAGCCCTGACATGTTCAAGTAAACTAGAAAAAAAGTTATAGTTAGTGTGGTACCCAAGATCCAGAAAGACAAACACTGCACATCCTCTCATGCAGATCCTAGCTTGAAATCTCGTTTTATGTGTTTAACACTTAGCACAAGTGGGAGCCAGCAAACTAGAGAGGCATCTTTGTGTTCAGAGAGAGGGGATAATCAGTTGTAATGATAGGAGAGAGTTGCAACAGTGGTGGTAAAAAGCTTAAGCACAGAGAGGCATGGAGCAATGCAGGAGATCAGATATCTGAGGGTGGGGGGAGTGGAGAGGGAGAATCCAAAGTGAGGGATATATGAAAAGTCTTACAAAAGTCTATAATAGAGTCTCACAAGGCAGTTTTTAAAACTATCATTGGAAGAACAGTAGGAAACATGGGATGTGAATAAAACAATGAGGAATTCAGGCAGCTGGGACTATGTAGTCATGGAGCAGGATGAAGGGAGAAGGTGGGTGAACCAAAACTAATAATACATGAAAATGTCTATAAAACCCGCTGTTTGATAAGCTAATGCTAAATATAGCTTAAAAAATAAAAGCATTGGAGTAGGAAATATTTGCATAGGTGGGCAATGTTACTCCCAGAAGAACTGAGTTATTAAATGAAAATTGAAGTGCAAGGGATAGGATACATTCCCATAAATGACTGTTTATAGAGACCAACGAGATCTCCAAAACTACACGGGCTACTGCTATTGTCTTTGATTGCTTCCCAGCACTACATGGTAAGACCCTATTGCTGAAAACCACAGGCTTTGGGTTTAGGACATAGAGAAATCAATGTCAAACCCACCAAGAAACTTTATCCCAGCTGCCCAGCTGTCATATTGCCAGTAGGTGCTGTTCAGGCAGTTGGGGAGAAAAGATAGAACTGGCCTTTCTCAGTATTGGACTTGCATGCTACAACACTGACTTGTTAGGCAAGGTGCGCCCAATGGTGCACTAGTGGCACAACTGTTATCTGATTATGAGCCACACTCTCAGTGTATTTGAAAACTGCTCTACAGAAGGGAACTTTGTGCCTGGTACTACAATCCTGGCCTAAAGTCTGTAGCTAAGGAGGCCCCAGGCTCTAGGATAGAACTTGTCATTGTTATTTTGCTAAGTGGTCATCCTATCAATTTTTCTTCTAAAGATTGCAGACTATACTTAGAACCTTGGGCTTTGTTCAGTCCTGTGTAGATGCTGTATTTAAGCTCTACTTTATTTAGGGTTCCTTAATCCTCTACCTCCCTGTCAATTCTCCAACCCTAAGCAGGAGGGAAAGAAGGTTAGAAGGGAAAAGGGGGCATAGAACTCTCTAAACTTAGTTCTGACTGGTAGGGGTTGTTGGGTTCTTCGGGAAAACAACAATCGTTATCATCAGGATAGCAAGCAGTCCAGAAACAGCAAACAACAAATGCAGAAGGGAGAGCCAGCAGCCTTCTTGCCCTTCTGTCTGTCTCCCTGAAGCCCTTGCCTTTTCTCTCTAAGATCTTGTATTTATACCCTCTCCAAGTCCTCAAGTTAAGCTATCTCCAGCTGACAAAGACCATGCACTACATGACATGGTTATAAGCCATGAATAAATTAAGGCAGTCCCATATCCCACACTTGGCATTAAAACAAAAACATGTTTATATAGCATAACTGAGTTTTTAAGAAGCCAAAACTTCCATTACATGTCCTTCTTTTGTTTAAAAATGGCCTTTTCTCTAACATTAATAAACTATATACAATACAAATAATTTTGATAATTATCAGGTAAGAATTACATTTACAATGTCCAGGCCATTTGTACTTGACAACCTTGAAAAAGTGTTGCCCTACATATCCTAATCCTGGTGAGTTCAAAGTTCTGTACCTAAATCACTTTCTTGTAACTTGCATAGATCAACCTATAAACATCTTATTAGACCTAAAACATTGTCTTAGTCTACATATAACTAAAGCATTTATGTCTTTAATCATAATAAGAAAATTTTAAATACTTCAATCCCATCAGAGACTTGAGAAGGAAATAATATTACCTAAGTATGTAGGAAGTGTAGAGCAAGCAGCTTCCAGATCTATAGAAATGACAGAGACAGCTGACTGCCTAGACAGTCACCAAAGGTTTTTCGGTATTGTTGAGGCATCCAGTCTTCAGCATACTAGCACAGATTATCTGACAGGATTTTCTGTGAAGCAATAATTTTGAAGCACTGGCTTACATCATCTCTACAGAGTTGGACAGTCAATTTCCCAGGGCCACGCTTGTGCACAGTCTCTACAGTCAGTCTGCTATCAGCAGTTGAGATAAGGACAGGGTTTTTTGTCCAGTGACATTTCTTTCTTTGATGCCCATCATTTTCCTTGAAGTAGATTGGAGGTGCTGCCAGGAACAGATGTGGCTGTCCGAAAAGCCCTTTATTATTAAAGCATCTTTAAATGTTATATTTTGTAGCTCTCTGAAGTATTTTAAGACCATCTATCTACTCACTATTATACAGTGTATAATCGTATCTATCAATCTATCTCAATATGTCTAAATAAAAAACAGTGCTTGTTTCCACCTATGTATCTGTTTAACTTTGAAAATATATATAAAATACCAAATAAAGCTTATTTCTGTAGTTAACAAAACTAGTATTTAATAAGGCTACAAATAAGAATATTTATAGGTGACTAACTACTAACCTGTATCTCCAATCATCCTGAATAGGTTGCGATAGTTAGCTTTCATAAGACTAAAACTTTACATCACATTTTCAAATGAGCTGCGCATGTACAATACATTAATCAAAAGTTGAACAAAGTCTTAAATTTCTAGTCAAGGCTAGTAGATTCAATAAAATACTTTTTATCCTATGATCCTATACCTCTCCTTTTTCTTTTATAATTCTCTTTTCCCCTCCTTTGCCCTAATATTAGGTAGGAGAGAAAAACTGAAAAAGAAAGACAAAGGAGAGAAAGAAAAAGATGCTCCGTTCTAATCTTTGTTTCCTTCCTGACCATGACCAATAACAACTTATAACCAATCCCCTTGATGACAACAAACATCCATAACCCACCAAATGACCAAAAGCTCCCACCCCACCTTTTAGGAATGGGGCCATCTTGTATTTAACATTGCTTCTTGCTTTCTGGGGGAATAAAGATCTTTTGAGTACTCTAAGAAAATTAGAATATTGGCCAAGCTCTGGAAGAACCAGCTGTATCTTTTTTTCTGTCCAGTCTACGGGACTGTTTAATTGGGCTAGACCATTTTAAGTTGACCTGGATGCAAATTCTTGAGGAAACAGTAACTGAGGCAGTCTGTGAGGCTGAATCACCTGAGTTACTTGTGTTGTCTTCACTGTTATCTCATCTTTTGCTCACACACACACACACACACACACACACACACACACACATATTCAAGGTGCATAAATCAGCTAAAGATAATTTTCTGCTCTATGTTTGAGCAGGTAAATGGCATTTACGAACTTTATATGTCTGCTTGAACTGTAATATAAGTCCCCATCCACACTGTAGGAAAGGATGGCATTTCATGAGGACCAGGAAGCCATTAAGATTCAGTTGCCATGAGAACACATTTGTGTCTCAGATAGTAGGAGGTCTTCTCTGATCAAATCTAACCTTCATAAGTTTTGTTGGTAACCATATTTTTTCATTCCCTGTAGATAGGTAAACATAGCCACATCCCCATCTCAAAACTATTGCAGGTTTTCACTCTGGTACCAACACAACCTTGTAGTATATGGGTTGATATAGGTCCACAATTTTTCTGTAACCCAGTGACTCTCTGCGGCTGATGTTCTTTTTTCACTAACATTAAGAAAATTTAGAGTTAACAAAGCACAATTTATTCTGTCCCTGTGGGGGTCTTTGCTCTTCCTTTTTGTTTAATAAGCATCTCTTTTAAAGTAGAATTAGCTCTTTCCACACCTGCTGGTCCTGTAGGGTTGTGTAGAATACCAGTAATGTGCTTTATAGTGTAATGTGCAAAGAACTGCTTCATGTTCCTGAATACATATGTGGGTGCATTGCCAGTCTTAACTTGTGCAGGTATTCCCATAATTGAAATTATTTCCAATAAATGTGTAACTACATAATGAGACTTTTCAGAACTTAAAGCAGCTGACCATTGAAACCCTGAATGTGCATCAGTGGTGTGATGCATTACCTTTGTTTTCCAAATTCTGCAAATAAAACACATCCATCTGACAGATTGCATTTCTTTTGTTACCCCTAGGACGACTTCCAGCAGGTAATGGAGTCTGCTTATCCAGTGAACATATAGATCATTTTTTATTATTTCTTTGGCTTATTTCCAAGTGATAGAGAATTTTTTTTCCTTTGAACCTTTACATGGTGTTTTTCTTGAAATTTTGAAGCTTCTAATACATTTACTATTAGTAATTGGCAAATTCCTCATTTCCATCTGCCAATGGAACTGGCAAGTCTATATGAGACTGAATATAACTAATATGTAAGGAACAGCTTCTACTTCTAATGACCTGTTGCAATTGCATAGTTTATAAATTCTGTGTTATCAGGACTAAATCCAGCAGTTTTTTATATGCAAAACAACTCTTTCTGCATATTGAGAGTCGGTAATTATATTAAGAAAGTCAGGGAAAATCTAATAATACCATAAGGATTGCATACACTTCTGATTTTTGAACCAAGGTTCTGGACTTTTGATCACCTTACTTATTTTGTCTGACTTATAACCTGCTGTTCCCATCTTTTTTATATCAGTATAAAATATAGGTGCCTCAGGTATTGGTGTTCCCTTTACAATACATAGAAGAATCAAATTACTTCTTTTCATAAATTGTAAACATTTGGTTTTAGGATATTTGTTATTAATTTCTCCCAAATAGTTTATGGGTATGTCAGCCACATAGGGTTTCAGCTTCCCTTTTTGCTCTTCTGATCCCACACACTTAATCCATCAGACACTTTGTCTTAACTTGAGATAATTTACCAATTCCTATAAACAGCAAATGACAAACACGGATGCAGGACAAATCAGAAGCCTTCTTCTTCTTGTCTGTCTCATCAAAGCCCTCGCCTTCTCTGTCTTGACTCTCATGTTTATGCCCTCTCTGAGTCCTCAGAATTAGGCTATATTCAGCTCGCACAGACCACGCCCCTCAGCTGTGGATAACCTAAGCCAGTCCCATATCCCACACTTGGAATAAAACAAAAACATATTTACATAACACAGCTGAGTCTTTAAAGAAACCAAAAACTTCCACTACAGTCTTGTAGTGTGTGTGTGTGTGTGTGTGTGTGTGTGTGTGTGTGTGTGTGTTTGCATCGTGTGCATACTTGGTGCCCACAGATATCGGAAGAGGGCACTGGATCCTCTGACACTTAAGATAGGGAAGGTTATGGCCTACCATGGGGTGTTGGAAACCAAGCCTGGGTCTTCTGCTAGAGCAGTCAGTGCTCTGAACAGCTGCACCATCCTCCAGCCCCTCAGCGGGATTTTGCTTTTAAGCCCATAAACCTGGCTTGGTTTTGCTGCTGTGGTTTTTCTTCTGGATACAGAACTTCTTTATGTAGCCATGACCAGACTGGAGCTCTCTTGTGCAGACCCAACTGAGCCTCAAATTCATGGAGATTGTTGTGCTTCTGTCTTTCTGGTGCTGAGTTAATTGGCATGAACCCAGCCCATAAAACATCATATTATAAATTTTTATATCTCCTTTCATTCATCCCATAACTGTATCTAAACAACGCTGGACATAGGAAACACTGCATTGTGGCTTTCTGAGTTCTGCAGCTCACTGCTGTTGCCTTACAGGAAAGAAGCATACATACTGTTAATCACCAGCAAGGAAAACAGCAAAACTGAAATTTCATTTTCTTCAACTAGTGGTGAATCCCAGTGCAAAGATGTTTTGAACAGCCATCACCTGTGGGTGGCAGCAGTGTCCCTCAGAGGTCACAGTCTAGTGAGGGGTACCGTAGTTCTTTTCATTTTCATTTCCATGAGGCATCAGTGGACAAACAGGACATTACACACTTACTGAGATTGACGAGACACATTCATTGGGTAAGCTTGTAATCTTGCTAACCTTCGTCCCACAAAATTTGCCCTACGAAATTTGTCAAGGAGAATCTAATTTTCTTGTTATGAGATTTAGAATCTAATTTGTAGATGAATATTACATAAGCCAGGGTCACAACGCCTGCCAGATTCCTTTTGTGAGCTAGGATAGCAGTGTTGCACTTTCTTCTGAGAACACTCCAAACTTGAAGGGAAGTTAGGAAGATAAGTTAAACAACTCGAAATAACTTCAGGAAGTCAGGACATTCACTAGGTCCCCTTCCCAGGAGTGTATATGGAGCAAGGACTGATGAGAGTCACTCGCAGACAGGACCAGTTGCCTGGAAGAAGCAGAGACAAGAAAGATTGCCTAGAAGAGGCACAGACCAACTGAGTCCCCAAGAAAGCACACCGTGATGATCTGAATAATAATTGGTCTTGTAGGCTCATATATTTGAATGCTTGGTCCACAATAGGTGAAATTGTGAAGAGGTATGGCCTTGTTGGAGGAGGGGTGGCCTTGTTGGAGATGTGGCTTTGTTGGAGGAGTTGTGACGCTGGGGATGTGGTTCCAAATGCCCACACCATCCTTGGTCAGCTCTGGTTTTGCCTCCTGGTTGTCACCTCAACATGTCAGCTGTCAGCCACTGCCTCAACAGCACACTTGCCTGCCTGCTGCCATGCTCCTCACCATGGTGGTCATCAGCCGACTCACCATCTGAAATCTTAGGCAAGCTTGTAATAAAGTCCCTTCTGTAAGTTACCTTGGTCATGGTGGTCTCTTCACAGCAAAAGCAAAGTAACTAAGATAGGCACTCTCATACCACTGAGCTGCCAGAAACCTGTTCAGTATGCTCCAGGGTTCCAGCTTTTGTGAGATGTCACTCCTGCAGCGGTGGACTTGGGTGATGCAGGTTTTAGTAGTGTCTAGATATCACTTCATGTTGCTTATTGAATTTTGTTAAAGAATATTGACTGTGTGTACAAAAATATTTAGAGTCCACAGCCCAATTACCATGTTTCTTGTGATTATTGAATCATTTCCATGGTTTCAGTCACCCCACAACTTTAGGTCCCTTGCATTTAAAGGAAGAACCAATAAAAAAATTTCATATCTGGTACAAAAGTGAAGGTCATTAATACTGATGTGATTGTACTTCAGGTTTAAGATTTGAGTACCAATTCATGCCCACACACCTATTTAATTTAGACTCATCCATTCTATCCCAAGAACCCTTATCTATAATTCTCTAAGCTAATTTTCATCATTGCTGTCATACATTATCAATGGATTTGGATAATGATTTTTAGCACACCAGGAGTGGGGCAGCAACTGTGGACAATAAGTCAGAGTGTGTGTTCCTACCATAGGCTTTGGCCATCTTTACCCTGGATTTAAAATCACTGGGCCTTGTAAAGCACAACTTTAGGCTTCTCACAAATCCACTTCCTGTATGTGTGGCTCCTGGCAATGGTGATCCTACTGTTACTCAGGTAGGCACATTCTCTTCCTCCTCCTCAGGGAAGAACCCTAAAACAAAAAATAAACAAAATTTCTGTACAGGTGAGACTGAAATCTCACTCATCTCCACTGCTTATTTGTGATATGAATCTAAAAACATCAGAGTCCACGAGAAACGACCTGCACTAGTTGCACCTAGTATCTTTTACATTCTTGGGGTTCGATTTGAACACCACGCCTTTGCCATTCATCCATGTTGAAACCTGCAAAGTGTGTGCAAGGCATTGGACTGGTGCATGACATCATATTCAAATGAACTGTTGGATCTTACTGTGTAGATTGCTCATGTTGCAGTGCATAATAATTCTCCTGGCTGGGCCTTCTGAGTGCTGGCACTAAAGACACAATGCCTTGTAAGGAAATCATTTCTGGAACACTAATCCATTAGGATTACTCTTGATTCCTGGAATCCTAGAACTTCCAATCCCATAATCCTCCTTTACACCTTCCCCCCATTCTCTTGAAAAATGAAAGAAAGCCTCTTGCTTGGATTTTACTTTACAGAAACGGCAGCTTGCAAAAATGACAGAGTCAAAATAGTTTTGATAACAAAACTTTGATTGAGGCCTTCCTGTAATTTTACCACACACATTAAATATAAATAAGCACGCTGGCCTTTGTTAGAGCCAATCAGAATGGCTATCATCAAGAAGTCTGACAAGAGATATTAGAAGCATGTGCAAAAATAGGGACACTTACTCACTGCTGGTTGGAGTTCAGACTGATACAGCCAGTATGGAGCTTCCTCAAAGAAATTTAAAACAGGCCTATTATGTGATTTAACTATGCCACTCCTGATCATATATGAAGAGAACTCCACATCCTGCTACAGAGATTATTGCACATCCATGTTTATTGATGCCGTGTTTACAATAGCAAGGAAACAGACCTGACCTAGATGCCCAGTTTAAGAGACTTCTCCTTGGGCTAAAAGCATATATCCTGATCTCTGGACAATAGAAAAAAACATGTTCATTTTTCAACCCTGTAGATTTTAGTAGGATTCAAAGGCATATTTCTACTCCAGCTATACTACAATGTAGATTTTAGTACAGATTTATGTTAATGTACCTAGAATGTTTATCTCTTTTTGTAAACTAAAAAATTATGTAAGTTCTAAGGAGTCAAGGAAGACATAAGACTTGGATCCACCTAAGTCAGGTCTCCACATATGTAACCCACTTGTCTATTCCTGAGAGGGGAATCTCTCTTTTGTTCTTGGGACTCCTCCTGTCTCCTAATTACTAGGACACCTGGCCTGAAAACTCCAAATGTAAGACTTTCATTTAAGCTCATAAACTGTAGCTTCTGTCAACATCATATGGAAGAGCAAAAGTCCAGGATAACTAAAACAATCCTGTACAATAAAAGAACTTTTGTAGGTAACACCATCCCTTGTACTAAGCTTTACTACAGAGAAATGGTAACAAAAAAAAACAAACAAACAAACAAAACATGATATTGGCATAAAAACAGACTGAGTAATTAGTGAAACTGAATTAAAGTTCCAGAGGCAAACCCACACACCTATGAACGCTTGATTTTCAACAAAGAAGCAAAACTATACAATGGGAAAAAGAAACATCTTTTAAAAGTTGTTGCTAGATGAACTGAATGTCTGCATGTAGAAGAATGAAAATAGACCAATTTCTGTCACTCTGCACAAAACTCAAGTCCAAGTAGATCAAAGACTTTAACATAAAACTGGATACATTAGAGAGGATCCAAGATGGTGGCACAGAATACACACTTTGTTTGATCAACAGGAGAGCTGCCTAAGGACCGATCTGAGAACTACAAAACATCAGTGCTGCTAACCAAGGACAATACAAGTAGTAAACATCGAACCCCTACTCTGATCTACCCAATGCACAGGACATTCTCCAGTTGTGTGGAGAGGGGGGACTGACTCTGACATGAATTCTGGTGCCCCATATTTGGGTAAGGAGGCCGGATGACACTCAAAGAAACAATAAGCAGGCTACCAAGATGAGATTTGATAGTCTATTGACCATATAGTGGGGGAGGAGGTTCCCCCTCGGTCATAGACCTAGGGGAAGGGAATAGGGTGAAAGCAGGAGGGAGGGAGGAATAGGAGAATACAAGTGAGGGGATAACAATTGAGTTGTAATCTGAATAAATTAATTTTAAAAATCAGTGCAGGTGGTCCCCAGGTGAAAGGGGTCCAAACTGTATGGAGCTTGGGTGGGCCCAGTCTCAGGACACTGGAATAATCCACAGGAAAGTCCCAGACCTGGGCTTCTGCTCCAAAGACTAGCCACATGCAAGGCAGTAGGGGCTCAGAGGGAGCTGTGAGCTGCAAAAACACCAGCATCTGTGGCTTCTAACACAGAGGTGAACCTGCAGTCTGGAACACAAGTGGATCTGATCCCAGGTCACCTGGCCAATCCATAGAAAGTTCCCAACTCCAAGCAGGCATGGGTGTGCACTCCAAGACTAGCCAAAGGCCTGGCTAGTGGACAGGTTCTGACCTACAGGGTTCAAAGAAAGCCATGGGCTGCAAAACAAAACAAAAATACATAAACCAGCATTGTTCATTGTCCTCTGGCCATAGGAGGCAAGTGGAAATACTGGAGCATCTCTCTGCTCAGATATCTTTCTGCCTGTCCTCCAACTGCTTGGTATAACTGGTTCACAAGCAGGTAGCCAACCAAGACAGTGATCTTAGTGGAAATGAGTTATGTTGGGCACAAGACTAAAGTCCCATTGTCCTCCACCAAGAGGAACCAGGCGAGCCTACCAGAGCAGTTCAGTTTTCTGCTCAGATGCCTTTCTTGCTGCTCTCAAGCTGCCTGGCCTAACTGGGTCATAAGCAGGGAACCAACAGAGATAAGGACCCCAGCAGAGGTGAGTAGGGTATGGGACAAAAGCCCTATTGTCAATACCTACCCCCAAATCCTCTGACCATCAGAGATCACCACACCTGCTAACAGCAGAGACATCACAATGGGAAGATGTCTGCAGAAGAACACAATTAGCAATTCCCAGGACCATTTATACCACCAGAAATCAGCAGTCCCACCACCACAAGCTCTGGAGACACTATCACACTCGACACACAAGAGAAAGATTTCAAATCTGAGGTTATGAAAATGATAGAGGCCTTAAAAAAGGAAAATAAATCCCTCAAACTAGAACAGGAATACACAAAGTAAGAGGTGAAAGAATTGAACAAATCGCTTAAAGAAATTAATGAAAGACAGAAAACTAAAGTCAAACAGGAGAAGGAAATGAATAAAAGGATTCAAAACCTAAAAATGGAGCTAGAACCAATGAAGAAAACACAATCCGAAACAATCATGGAAATGGAAAACCTAGGGAAGAGGACAGGAACTACGGACACAAGCATCATCAACAGAATACAAGAGATGGAAGACAGAATCTCAGGGGTAGAAGGTAGGACTGAAGAAATCAATACAATAGCCAAAGAAAATGTTAAGTCTGAAAAGCTCCTGACACAGAATATCCAAGAAATCTGGGACACTATGGAAAGACCAAACTTAAGAATAATAGGAATAGAAGAAAAATCATAAAAAAAAGTCCCTAACCTAAAGAAAGAAATGCCCACAAATATACAAGAAGCCTACAGAACTCCAAATAGACTAGAACAGAAAAGAAAGCCCTCCTGCCACATAGTAATCGAAACACTAAATGTACAGAACAAAGAGGGAATATTAAAAGCTGCAAGAGAAAAAGGCCAATTCACATATAAAGGCAAACCTATCAGTTTTACACCTGACTTCTCCTCAACAGAGACTATGAAAGCCAGAACATACTAGAAGGAAAACTCCAACCCAAGGAGGATAAATTTACCCAGCGAAACAAAAGAAGTAAGTAACACCACATTCGCAAAGAAGCACACACACACACACACACACACACACACACACACAAAACCACTGCCAACATAAAAAAATAGGAATCAATAACCACTGGCCATTAATATTGTCAACATCAATGGCCTCAACACTCTAATAAAGAGACACAGGCTAACAGGATAGACACAAACAAAGGAACCATCATGCTGTTGCATATAAAAAACACATTCAGCAATAAAGATAGACATTACCTTAGAGTACAGGTCTGGAAAAATGTATTACAAGCAAACAGACTCAAGAAACAAGCTGGTGTAGCCATTCTAGTATCTAATAAAATAGACTTCCAAACAAAACTAAGCAAAAGAGGTGGGGAAGGACACTTCATACTCATCAAAGGAAAAATACACCAAAATGACATCTCAATTCTGAACAACTATGCCCCAAATACAGAAGCACCCACATTCACAAAAGAAACATTACTAAAACTTAGATCACACATCAAACCCCACACATTAATAGTAGGAGACTTCAATACCCGACTCTCAACAATAGACTGATCATCAAGACAGAAACTAGATGGAGAAACAATAAAACTAACAGATGTCATGAATCTAACTGATATCTATGGAACTTTTCACCCAAACACAAAAGAATACACTTCCTTCTCAGTACTTTACAGAAACTTCTCCAAAATAGACCATACATTTGGTCACAAAGCAAACCTCAACAGATATAAGAAGATCAAAATAATTCCTTACATCTTATGAGACCACCATGAATGAAAGCTGGAACTCAACAACAACAGAAACATCAGAAAGTCTACAAACATATGGAAACTGAACAACTCCCTACTCAATGATCTTTGGGTAAAGGACAACTTAAAAAAAAAAAAAGAAACTGAAAACTTCCTAGAATTCAATGAAAATGAAGGCACAACATACCCAAACTTATGAGGCACAATGAAAGCAGTGCTAAGAGGAAATTTCATAGCAGTAAACACCTTCATAAAGAATTGGAGAAATTCCATATAAGCAACTTAACAACACACCTTACAGACTCACCGAAGAGGAATAGCTGGCTGGAAACGGCCAAAAATCAATAAATTAGAAACAAAGAACACAATTTAAAGAATTAATAAAACCAAGAGCTGATTCTTTGAGAAAATCAACAAGATATACAAACCCTTAGCCAATCTAACTAAAAAGCAAAAGGAAAGTATTCAAATCAACAAAATAAGAAATGAAAAGGGAGGGATAACTGCAGAAACCAAGGATCCAAAGAACCGTTAGGTCCTACTTCAAAAGCCTATATGCCACAAAATTTGAAAATCTAAATGAGATGGACAATTTTCTTGATAGCTATCAATTACCAAAATTGAATAAAAATCACATAAAAGAACTAACTAGTCGTATTTCTCCTAAGGAAAAAGAAGCAGTCATCAAAAGTCTCTCATCCAAAAAAAGCACAGGGTCAGGTGGATTTGGCACAGAACTCTACCAGACCTTCAAAGATCGGCTAAACAAAATATCTTCAAACTATTCCACAAAATAGAAATAGAAGGAACATTACCAAATTCATTCTATGAGGCCACAGTCACCTTGATACTTAAACCACAAATAGACTCAACAAAGAAAGAGAATTTCGTACCAATTTTTCTTATGAACACTGATACAAAAATAAAATATTCACAAACCAAATCCAAAACAACATCAAAAATATCATTCACTGTGACCAAGTAGGCTTTATCCCAAGCATGCAGGGGTGGTTCAATATATGGAAATCCATATATAGAATCCATTTTATAAGCAAACTGAAAGAGAAAAACCACAAGATCATCTTTTTAGATGCTCAAAAGCATTTGACAATATCCAATACCCATTCATGTTTAAAGCCTTGGATAGATCAGGGATACAAGTCACATACCTAATCATAATAAAGGCTGTATACAGCAAGCCAATAGCCAACATCAAACTAAATGGAGAGAAAGTTAAATCAATTCCACTGAAATCAGGGACAATACAAGGCTGTCCACTCTCTCCATAGCTCTTCAATATAGTACTTGAACTCCAAGGTAGAGCAATAAGACAACAAAAGGAGATCAAGGGAATACAAATTGAAAAGGAAGAAGTCAAATTATCACTATTCATGGATGATTGGATGGTATATATAAGTGACACCAAAAATTCTACCAAGGAACTCCTACAACTGATACATATCTTCAGCAAAGTGACTGTATACAAAATCAATTTTAAAAAGTCAGTAGCCCTCCTGTACATAAATGACAAACTGGCTGAGAAACAAATTAGGGCAACTACAGCCTTCACAATATCCACAAATATTATAAAGTATCTTGGTGTACCTCTAACCAAGCAAGTGAATGAATTTTATGAAGAAAAAACTTCAAGTCTATGAAGAAATAAATTGAAGAAGATATTAGAAGATGGGAAGATCTCCTGTGCTTATGGATCAGGAGAATCAACACAGTATAAATGGTCATCTTACCAAAAGCAATCTACATATTCAGTGCAATTCCCATCAAAATTCCTACACAGCACTTTACAGACCTTGAAAGATCAATTCTTGACTTCATATGAAAAAAACAAAACCCAGAATAGCTAAAAACAATTCTGTACAATAAAAGATCTTCCAGAGGAAGATCTTAATCTGTACCATAGAGCAATAGTAATAAAAACAGCATGCTACTGACATAGAAATAGGATGGTTGATCAAGGGAATCAAATTGAAGACCCAGAATTAAACCCACACACCTATGGACATTTTATTTTTTGCAAAGAAGCCAAATCCATACAATAGAAAAAAAGATAACATCTTCAGCAAATTGTGCTGGTCTAACTGGATATTTTCATGTAGAAAATGTAAATATATACATATTTATCACCCAGCACAAAACTCAAGTCTAAGTGGATTAAGGACCTCAAAATAAAACCAGACACACTAAATCTATTAGAAGAAAAATTGGGAAAAGCCTTGAACTCATTTGCACAGTAGACAACTTCCTGAACAGAACACCAACAGCTCAGGCTCTAAGGTCAACAATTAATAAATGGACCTCATGAAACTGAAAAACTTTTGTAAGGCAAAAGATACTGTCAACAGAACAAAACAACAGCCTACAGACTGGGAAAAGATCTTCACCAACCCTACATCTGACAAAGGGCTAATATCCAAAAGAAGTAACCAAATAACCCTATTAAAAAATGGGGTATAGAGATAAACAGAGAATTCTCAACAAGGGAATATCAAATGGCTAAGAAACACTTAAAGAAATGGTCAACATCCTTAGTCATCAAGGAAATGCAAATCAAAATGACTCTAAGATTCCATCTTACACCTTCCAGAATGGCTAAGACCAAAAACTCAAGTGACAGCTCATACTGACAAGAATGTGGAGAAAGGGGGACATTCCTCCATTACTGGTGGGAGTTCAAACTTATACAACCTCTTTGGAAATCAATGTGGTGCTTTCTCAGAAAATTGGAAATAGTGCTATGTCAAGACCCAGCTCAACCACTCCTGGGCATATACCTGAAAGATGCTCCACCATACAAGGACATTTGCTCAACTGTGTTCATAGCAGCCTTATTCATAATAGTCAGAATCTGGAAACAACCTAGATGTCCCTCAACTGAAGAATGGATAAAGAAACTATGGCACATTTACACAATGGAATACAATTCAGCTATGAAAAACATGGAAATCTTGAAATTTCCAGGCAAATGGATGGAAGTAGAAAAGATTATCCTGACTGAGGTAACCCAGACCCAGAAAGACACTCATGGTACATACTCATGCTGTTGTGAGTGCAAACTTGTACAACTACTTTGGAAATCAATTTAGCAGTTTCTCAGAAACTTGAGAATAGTTCTACCACACCTAGGTATATACCCAAAAGATGCTCCACCAACTACAAGGATACTTGCTCAACTATGTTCATAGCAGCTTTACTTGTAATAGTCAAAAACTGGAAACAACCTACATGTTCCTCAACTGAAGATAGAAAAAGAAAATGTGGTACATTTACATAATTGAATATTATTCAGCCATTAAAAACAAGAACGTTATGAAATTTGCAGGCAAATGGATAGAACTAGAAAATATTATCCTGAATAAAAGTAAACAACACTCAGAAAAACACCCATGGTATGTATCATTTATAATTAATATTAACCATAAAGCACAGGATAAACATGCTACAGTCCACAGACCTAGAGAAGCTAAGTTACAAGGAGGGCCCAAGAGTAGGGTAAACATCAGGAATGGATGGAGGGAGAGACTGAGTGGAGGAGGGGATATGGAGGAGAACAAGTAAGGATCAAGTGTGTGGAGGACAGAAGTGGAGAGTATGTGGAAAGAGCTGGAATCAGAGGTGTGTGGTGCCTGTCTGGGAAGAGCTACAAACCAAGGACAATGGAAACTCCTGCCTGTTGACCAAACAAAAGAATGCAGGTATCACAGACTAGAGGGAGAAGCTGGAGCCCCTGAGCACTGTGGGAATGTTAAATAGTACAGCCCCAGAAAACAATGGAAATACCTCAAAAAATTAAATGGGACTGCAGTTTGATCCAGCACTCTGTTTTCTAGATGCTTATCTGAAATTATCAAAATCCAGGCCTTTAAGGGATATGACTGCTTTCATCTTCACTGAAGCACACAACTCACAGAAAACAAATGCTGCCTGATTCCACACACGGGAAGCATCTGCAGTAGTCACACATAAACATCAAAGAAAGAAGAGATGGTCACCAGGGAATAGGGAGAACATGGAAAATAATTAATTATAGAGAAAGAGTCAACCTGGTTTAGCAAACTCTAGAGACCTGCTGTGCTGAACTACAGTGCACCTGTCATTCCCAGCTACCTACAAAGTAAGCCTCAGTTATGTACTACATAAAAAGCAACATAAGTGAGTTGGCTTTTTTATGAAGTTACAATCTGATTAAACTAATGCAGCCTTCTGAACGTAGTTGACAAGGTGTCAAGAGTGCTAAAAGCTGCTGTTCATGATGGAGTACATCTTTAATTCTAGCATTCAAGAGGCAGGAGGATGTCTGTGAGTTTTTGGTCACCCTAGGCTACAAAGTGAGTTCCAGGACAGACAGGCATACACACAAACAGAGAGAGAGAGAGAGAGAGAGAGAGAGAGAGAGAGAGAGAGAGAGAGAGAGACAGAGAGACAGAGAGACAGAGAGAGACAGAGAGACAGAGACAGAAACAGAGACAGAGAGACAAAGACAGACAGAGACAGAGAGACAGAGACAGAGAGAGACAGAGATAGAGAGAAAGAGAGACAGAGAGAGACAGAGAGACAGAGACAGAGATAAAGAGAGACAGAGAGAAGGAGAGATAGAGACAGAGACAGACAGACAGAGACAAAGACAGAGAGACAGAGACAGACAGACAGACAGACAGACAGACAGACAGAGACAGAGATAGAGAGTTGGAAACAGTTTAAACCGGACTCTTTCCTATCAGAAGGTTCACTGGGCTCTACATGACCCTGCAACCAGTTTTACTGGTGGTCTAGCAAAAAAAAAAAAAAAAAACACTAAACACTTGTATGACTGATACTAGGAATCCAACCTGTGATTCCAAAGCATAGACCCAAAGGCAGTGATGGTTTCAAGAGCTTGACTGACCCAAACAATGAGCTGTGAACGGTCAGAAATCTATAGCCATGACTGGTCCAGAGGCCTTTGCTCCAGCATCTCAGGAAGGTTGCTCTGTCTCACCATGTCTGCTGGCAGATGCAGTCCTGTGCTGCTTCTCCTCCAGTTGTTTCAAAGTGAGACCTGACAGAAGGCTTCCCTGGAGCGGCCTGTTCATGCCTTCTCTAAGCAGTTCAGGGTGAGCTGCTAACACTAGGAAAGTAGCACCCGGGAGAGCAGAGAGCAGAAGCAACAGCACAGCCCACAGAACAGCAGCAGCAGGACAATTGAGTGTAGGTAGTCCATTGCTGACAGCTGAAGGAGAAGAAGCAATTGATCAGTTTGCTGGCAGCTAAGGCAGGAAGGAGAAGAGGAGAAGGAGAAAGAAGATAAAGGGTGAGAGCTGAGGCTAAAGACATATAAAAGGCTATAAGGAGAGAGAGAAGAGAAACCACAGGTCCTTATTGTGGGAAGAGTCCCAGAGAGCTACCTACTCTTCACGGACGAGGGTCTCAGACCTGGGGCTGAGAGATGTGAGACCAGCAGAGATAGGGAAGTGTGATAACGTCTCAGGGTGCTGGTACACAGATGTTGGGTTTGAGGCCGAGCCTCAGCAGTTGCTTATTCTCAGTACTTGACCATCTATCTGTGAGTCACCACTTTGACCAACACCCATTCCCCAAAGAGACCTTTCTGACCAAGACTGAGAGGTGACTCATCTGCAGAGAGAAAAATAATACTTAGAAGGCAGTTTACCTACATATCCTTTTGCCCAAAGCTCCTTAGTCAATTCCTTCATAGAGACCTCCTCACCTCATTACTGCTCAATGGAATCCAATTTCAAAGTTAATTTTGAAGGAGGTCTAACAGAGACTCCATTTATAATATTTATGGTCATATATCCTGAATAAGGCTATATGAACCATATTAATATTTTTCTTTCCTCCTTTCTTCCTCTATTTATTTATTTATTTATTTATTTATTTATTTATTTTTCTTTTTTTATACCTCACCACAGTTTCCCACACTGGTGGCATCATTTTAATTTTTCCCACAGCAATGAATAATAGTTTCAATTTCCCCACCTTCTCCCCCACACTTAACATCCCTTCATTTTCTTATGGGCTAAGCCGTTTTCTTAGCGTGTTCATCCAACAGGTAGAAGGTGATGTCTCCTTGGTTTTAGTTCTGTAACCCCTGGCATGTCTGGCTCTGAAGGTTGTTCTTGGCCATTCAGTCTCACAGTTAGCACTGTGCTGTGCTTCGTGACTTTTCTAGATAAACAGACCCAGTCCTCCAGGTAAAGGACATGCAGAATCAGTCATTTTTTGTGCTGGTGAGGTGGAGGGACAGGAAAGGGTGACAGGGTCTCAGGGTGTTAGTGACTCTGAGCCTTTAAAGATAAATTCCTCCATTTTGTTTGTGTGTTTTACTTATTTCTTCCCATTTTATGGGGGAGAAGACAATATCTAGAGCACCTGAAGCACCCATAGGAGGCCAGAGTGGACCCAAGTTCATTTTCATTCTCTGTGAGGAAAGGTGGCTGACTACAGTGTGCATCTCCTGTCCCCTGGGCAGTTAGATGGCAAGAAAAATCCTGGTTTTAGGATTGTGTTGTCCTTCCTTCCTTCCTTCCTTCCTTCCTTCCATTCATCCTTCCTTCTCTCCTTCTTTATTTTAGAGAAACCTTCTATTCAGAGTGGCCAGCCATATATTTAAAGCTGTACTCCCTCTCCCCTACTATGATCTTCAGGTTTGCTTTGTGGTTTGCTGTGAGGACCTGCTCTAGTCTCTGGAGACTCACCTCTCAAACTGTGCTTTCTCTGTGGAGCCCTGGATGTCCTGGAACTCACTCAGTAGAAGAGGCTGGCCTTGAACTCTTTTTTTTTCTCTCCTTTATTAATTTATTCTTGTTACATCTCAATGGTTATCCCATCCCTTGTATCCTCCCATTCTTCCCTTCCTCCCATTTTCCCCTTATTCCCCTCCCCTATGACTGTTCCTGAGGGGGATTACCTCCCCCTGTATATGCTCATAGGGTATCAAGTCTCTTCTTGGTAATCTGCTGTCCTTCCTCTGAGTGCAACCAGGTCTCCCCCTCCAGGGGACATGGTCAAAGGTGAGGCACCAGAGTATGTGAGAAAGTAATATCCCACTCTCCACTCTACTGTGGAGAGTGTTTGGCCTTGAACTCTTACCTTCGGAGTTCTGGGATTAAAGAAGTGTGCTCCACCACCCAGCTGTTGTCAATGTGTTGATGTCAAATTCAGAAACCATTTCCAAGTGCAATGATGCAAATATTTCTCTCTCTATTCCTTATAGATATTTTATAAGTCTAGGTTTTGTGTTTAGCTACTTATTTTGAGTTAGGTTTTTATATAATAGTGTGATATGTGAGTCAAATTTCATTGTTTGTATGTGGATTTCCATTGAATGGACCATTTTCTCCAGTTATACCACTTGGTACCTTTGTCAAGATCATTTGACCATATACTGACAATTATTCGTATTTCCTGTTCTGTGTTATTTTCCTTTGGTCTGTTTGTGTCTATGTGAATACCGTAGTGTTGCAACATGGTTGGATTGCAACATGTCATTAAGATATTTTCAAATCAAAGAGATCCTGTCTTCCAACTTAATTGTTTAATGTTTAGAATACCCTGAGGTTCCATTTTTGTTTCAGGGTAAAATTTTCTATTTCTGCAAAGATGGTATTAGCGTTTTGCTAAGGAGTGCTGTGACTCTGTAGATATTTTGTGTAATATGACCATCCCAACAACAACCCATTAACTCAAGATTCCATCGGTTCTTGTCTGCTTAATTTCAGCAATTTTAAAAATCATTTTCATGATATAGGACCTTCACATTTATAATTGGCTTCATTCCTAAATATTTTCATCTGTTTCATGATATTAGAAATAGAAATGTAAAAAAAAATTCTCTTTAAATTGCTCATAATGAGTCACATATAGAATGGTAAGAACACTCTGCACTTTGATTTTATATTTGGATCTTATCCATGCCTCATATTATTACCTCCAGCTCAGCCAAGACCCCTCTTCCCTCTGTTCCTCTCACAATTCTACGGCTTTTTCTGCTTCTGTTTTTGTTGCTTTACTGCATTGAGTCCAGTGAATGCCACCTGCACATGCAGAGGTGTGGGGCCATCCATGGGAGCACAAGCACCCACCAGTGGACACTATGTAGCCAGTCTGTCCTGGAACTCACTGTGCAGAGCGAGCTGGCCTTGAACTCACAGAGAACCTCCTAACTTTGCCTTCCAAGTGCTGGTACTGAAGGCTTGGGGTACTAAATGCTTGTGGTACCATGCCTGGCCCATGCTGGAATTTTGACTGTCTTTATTTTTGCAGTTGACCACATTTTTTGTGAGTTTGTGGATGAACTGTGCATTTTTTGTTCAGAAGACAGAATTTTATGGTAATTTTACACTACTTTCCCATGCCCTCTTCCATGATGCTCCCTGTGGGGCACTCATAATTACTAATTCTCAGCATGTTGAACAGTTACACTCACACCTGCACTGCCCACTGCCCATTGCAAAAGAGAAGCTTCTCTGACCGAAGTGGAGAGTAGCACTAACGTATGGGTATAAGCACAGCCACTTAGAAGGTAGTATAAGAGGACCATTTACCAAAACAATAGTGGATTCCTGCTTAGGGCCTATGGCCTTCATAGCCATGAATGTTAACACATGTGCAGTACCAGGCATGAATTCTCCTCAAGTCTAATCACTAACCAGTTTGCACCAGTGTTCATCTTGTATGGCTGATTGGTATTTTAGGGAAAGACTACTGATGGCTTCTCCCTCAGCGGCATGTCTTCTGGGAGCGGCATTTTCCACCCGTGAACCTTACCTATGCTCAAAGTCCTTTCAAATCTGCCTGGCACTATCTCAGAAAACTGTCAATAGGGCTTCCTCAAGACTCAGCTATTCCACTCCTTGGAATATACTCAGAAGATGCTCCAGCACACAACAGGGACATATGTTCAACCATGTTCATAGCGGCCTTAATCATAATAGCCAGAACATGGAAACAGGGTAAATGTCCCTCAGTAGAAGAATGGATAAAGAAACTGTGGTACATTTACACTATGGAATACTACTCAGCTATTAAAAACAAGGAATTCCTGAAATTTGTGGACAAATGGATTGAACTAGAAATGATCATAATGAGTGAGCTAACCCAGAAGCAGAGAGACTCAAATGGTATATACTCACTTACAACTGGACACTAGCCCAAGGGGCATGTCCCATGAAAGTCTTCACTTACCAGGAAAGAGGGATAGAGGTGAGGATATCCTATCTGGGACTCTAGGTGAGAGAAATATAGGAGATGGGAAAACAGAAGGATCCAGAGGGTCCTAGAAACCTACAAGAAGAACACTATGATGGGCAGATCTGGGCCCAGGGTTTCTGCTTGAACTATGGCACCAACCAAAGAAAACACATGCAATGAGCATCAAACCCCTACCCATATCTAGCCAAGGGACAGGACATTCTCCACAGTTGAGTGGAGAATGGGAACTGACTGTCACATGAACTCTGGTGCCCCATATTTGACCACGTCCCCTGGATGGGGAGGCCCGGTGGCACTCAGAGGAAGGGTAGCAGACTACCAATAAGAGACTTGATACCCTAGCATCATATTCAGGGGGAGGAGGTCCCCATCAGTCACAGTCATAGGGAAGGGGAATGGGGTGAAAGTGGGAGGGAGGGAGGGAGGGAGGGAGGAGTGAGAGGATACATGGGATGAGATAGCAATTGAGATGTATTATGAATGATTTTATTTTTCAATTAAAAAAAACAAAGTCCTTTCAAAAATATAAGTTTTAAATTAGCTTACAAATTATTGGGTTCCATACAGTCATAGTTTTGGTTAACCCACTCTCTACTTATTCTTGCTCCCAAACCCCTTAGTCCCATCCTTGCTCAAAACTAACATATTTTTCAGTTTACATATATTTTTCATTAAAGAATTTCAGTTTGGTTCTATTTACAGTTTGTACATCTTCGTTGGTATTATTTAACCATGCATTGCTTTCTTATAGTTGTTTCTCTGCAGTGTCTATGAACGTATTTCTGCCCAGATCTTCTGCAGGATGAAGCATGAGAGAGCCGCATCCGTTGCCTGCTCCCTTCTCTGTAATGTGTCTCCTTTGGTTTAAAATGGGCTGAGGTGTAACTTCCTAGCTGGTGTGCAAACTTGCCACAGAGCTTCTCGTGTCTGTAACCGTCTAATCTAATGTCTCTGTAGAGCGAGGAGGTCCTGTAACTTCCTGGGGAGCCATTCTGCTCACGGCGCCCATGCATTTGCACTTTTAGCCAGAAGCATATTATTTTTACATCACTTTCTGACCCATATTTTCACCTTCTTGCATAAAATTATTACTTTATCACTTTTCTAACATTCGTGAGTATTATTGCTTACATTTTACTCTATTTTTTATGCATTCCCAACTGCTCTTATCAACCTGGAATCGTGTGATATTAAAATAGGCTTCTAGTTAAAAACTTCTTTTTATTTCTTGAGACACTCACTATGACCTCCTCTATTTCTACACTATAAAATCCAAGATTACTTACAGCCATCCGTCATTTGACTTACACAGGCTGAACGCCCCATTGTGTGTGTGGAACACCACACTGTAGTCTCTCCCACACATTCTGAGTTTGTCTTCTCGCTCTCCATGTATTTTGTTGTGACACCATCAAGGGAATTCTGAATTCTGATATATTTTGTCCTAAGAATATCATTCTAATGACCATGTGATCAAAAGCACGTCATCAGCACAATTAAATTATTTCTCCAAATGCATTCTCAGGAGAGTGGGTTTTTTAATCAGTGGGAGGATGGCTACATAACTGTGCCATAGCTGATGTTCCTGATATTATGTAACTGGCAGGTGGTCAGTTGCTTCACATTCATGTGGACAAATAACACCCATCTCTGGTTGTTTTTTCCCAGTACTTCACACTTTGTAGCATAGATGGTAAGTATCTTGAACAGAAACCATCTTACCTCAAGCTGCTCTTTTTAGCGGACGGAGCTACTGTGAATTCCTAGTAGCCATAGATGGCCTCAGAATTTACAGTTAAAGTTTAGTGTCCTTAAAGCATCATTTGAATCTTTTGCTTAGAGCATCAGACTTTTGTTCACTCCGTTGATGTTCTGAGCTCACCCCTACATCTTTCATTGGCTGCATAATAGCTTATTTAAGTGTGCTCCTACAAGGAACTAAGTACTTGGGATGTTCATTCACATATTCTCCATGTAAGGCTACACTATCTTGACAAAGGAACGAGTTCGTGTAACAGGAACATGCACCTTACCAAACTTTCAGGTGATGTGTGTGTGTGTGTGTGTGTGTGTGTGTGTGTGTGTGTGTGTGTGTATAATAAAACTTAAAATCCTTATAAAATACACACTGAAATTTCTATGTGCTGGATTTCATTCTTTTCTAGACATGCATAGACAATCCTGGAAAGTCCTTGAGACTTGTTGAAACTTTAGGTTTAGATGAAGCATGAGGCAGAAGCCCATGCTTGGCGTTGAGTGAAGTGACTGTCATCCAACAGTGACAGCCGAGGAAGTTTCACTGAGTCTTAAATGAGCTGTGAGACCCTCACACAGCTTTGCCCTCACTTCATAGTCGTCAGGGTCTTGGATGATGAATGTGAGCCCCATGTAGATTGTGTGTCCACAACACCTATCTTCTGGAACTCACAGTCGGCTGTCACTGCCATGTAACTGTGAGTGCCGGCTACATTCCACTCTGACCTTTAAAGTCAGTAAATGACTTTAAGGAATCCTTGCTTTTCTTCTTTCCTTGTAATTCGAGAATGTCTACAGTGGCATTCGTAGCCCTTGTTCTAAGGCTCTAGGACTAAATATCCTGGAGGAGTTCACACACCACATACAGGTAAGTGCTCCACTCTCCATGCTCTGAAAGTTGACATCATTTCACTCAGGTGAATGGTGTTGTATCTAGGTGACCCTTCAGGACAAAATGAGAGCCATGTGTGGCTCCCTCCTCATTGCTCTTCCTATGGTGTCAGCCATATTCTTGTCCCCATTTCCACATTCCACAGCTTCCCTCACGGCATAGCTGTTTCAGGAGGCGTTTTGAGCTTCAACTAGTGTCAAATATAATGATGACCTTTGATGCATTAATTTTCATTTCTCAAAAAGCGTCACAAAATATATCGTCAGCCCTGGACTTTAGTGGAGCGGCAGGTCTTGAATTTGAATTTGAGACTGAGCGGTTCATTCCATTTACCCTGACCTTGTCCTGAGATAATAACTGAGAATAGATGGTTAAAGAGTCAAGAGCAAAAAAAAAGGATTTTTCAAAATTTTCTCACAATGTGTATCTCATGTCCTGCCTTCACCTTTAAGGATAAGAATGTGTAAAGTGTGTGAATGTAATGGGCCTAAGTTCAAAACCCATGGACACACCCTTAGCTATACATGTGGGTGGTTGTGGCCACAGACACCATATATTCACAAAGGATTTCCCTTGGTTCGTTTCATCTCACAGAACTTAGAGTTTGTCCTCACTCACAGGTCAGTATCACTGCTCCCATCTGCAATGGGCACATCAGCGATCTTTTCTAAAATCGACTTTCCCAGAACCCAAGGCCTTAGGCGTGCATCAGCTTCATCTCATCTCTCAGGTAAGCGGCTTCATTTCTCCTTCTGTCATTCTACATCTTCTAGACTTGAGCCTGTCTTGTCATATCACAGTTTTAAATGGTGGCTTTGGATGGGGAGATGACCCATCAGGTAAAAGTACTTGCTGCACTAACCTGACAACCAGCGTTCAAGTCCCAGTACCTTTGGTGGAAAGAGAATCACCTCCTCAAAGATGTTCTCTCTGATCCCTACACCTAGTGTGAAATGCACACACCTGCAGCCTCTCTCTCTCTCTCTCTCTCTCTCTCTCTCTCTCTCTCTCTCTCACACACACACACACACACACACACACACACACACACACACCACATACATCTATGTAACACACATCCAGTCGTGCACATACACAACAGATAACCACAACTTCAGAGAGAAAGACTTAAGTAGTTCATGAAAGATAAACAGGGCTTCTCCTGATCAACCTCAAGAAAGGACTCTGAATAAACAATACTTTACATGCATCCACCAGCAGCAGAATGTATTTAGAGACACTGCACTTGACTTGCTGTAATAGACATCCATCCAAATCCTGGTACAGACCAGACTGACTCAGCTCTACTGGAGATGCCTCCCTAGCGTTTAGCGTCGGGGAAAACCAGCCCTCTCCTCTGCCAGAGTTCAGTAATCTGAACGAAAGAAGTGTGAAAGGTTGAGGTAATCCTCAAAAGGATAACATGACATGAGGTTGTATGAAAACAGACCAGAAACTGAGGTAGAAAATATGTCTAAAACAGTCACAAGTTAGCATTACATTTTGTGGCCTAACTTAACTTACTGACATCAATAACACCACGTCATTTTCACTTTTGCATTATTCCTATATTGTAGAAACTATGTGATCATCATCATCATTGAATGACTTTTGTTTAGGAACTATTAAATTATCAACGTTAAAATCAGGGAAACATATTAGAGCCATCAAATCAGCTTCATTATGGTCTTCACATCAGGGTCGGGGACAGCGGAGGCATTGACACTGCTAGGAGGGTCCCAGTGAGCCAGCATGAGAAGAAGATGCATGTTTTCTTCTCCTTGGGGTCCTGCCTAGCGATGTAGGGGAGGGGCTTGTTGAAACGGAAGAAAAGGAGGGTTGAGAAAGACAATGAGATTTCCCCAACGCTTTCAAGTCAAGAGACTAGAAAGTTTGTCTGCCCTCCCTGTGATTATTCCTTACACCCATCACATGGAAACCTGAAAGACAGAAGGAGAAGAAGAAAGACAGCAAACACGTGGAGAAAAAAACACTGACCCAGTAGTGAGAGGACTGAAGTAACCTGGACCGGAGCTAAATGGCCCAAACTGTGGAAATTCACAGCACAGTGATTAGATCTCTCACTAAACAAACAAACAAAACCAGAAAGAGGAACATCCCTGAAAGATGCTGGGGACTGAGGCTGAGTATCTGAGAGATGAGTCCTCTAGGAAGCTGGACCTGCAGATGCAAATGGAGAACATGCGTGTGATGTGGTAGGGAACATGCTTGCCCGGGGTGCTGTGCAGATCGAGTCAGGAGGAGAGGTGGCCGAAGGAAAGGGATTTGGAAGGCCTTCTGGAGGTTCAGATGTTGAGGGCGAAGTCGTTGAAATGTCTGGAAGAGTAGAGATGACTTAGCCTTCTGTTGATACCAAAGAACTTCCACAGAGCCGAAGTTCACGTGGCCTCCTTAGTGATCGATGGCCGGTCCTCTAAGTCTGATCTCATTAAGAAAAGCTTGGACAGGGCAGGATGTCTATGCAGGTCCATGCGTGAAGGAATAGCAACTTCTCAAATCAACCAGATAGTGTTTTACTCTCAGAAAAAAAAGAAAAAGAAAGAAAAGAAAAGAAAAAGAAAAAGAAACACTTTGGAGGAAGGGGGAAAGAATTACTGTGCATTGAATAGTGTGTTACAGCAGACACTATACTTTGGAATTTGTAAGAATTGTTTCACAAATCATAAATGTTTGTGAAATAGATATTGCCCAGCCACTTCACAGATGATGAAATTTATGATTTATGAAGGCTAAATACATTGCCCCAATATTGTATTGTACTGCGTTATATTATATTATTTTATGATTAGTTTGAAATATAACTGCTCTGATTACTACTAGTCTTTAGTAAAAAGCATCAAAATTACTGTGTGAAGTTAATGCTATTTCACAGAAACATGTAGAATTTCAAGGGTGGAAACAGCGAGGAAAGACAGATATGTGAAACAATGCACATATGTAAAATGACACACATGACTCATTAGGCTTATTTCCCGGGCTTAGTCACTCTGTGTCACACTAGTTTTCTACAGAATTCTAGGCTGATATAAGTACATTCTTCTTCTCATATTCAAGGTGTCATTGGGGCCTTGGAGTTTTCCATAGCGCCTGCTTCTGCCTCTTTCCTTGCCCAGCAACACAGCATGTCCTACACTGCAGGGATTGTTATTGGTCCTAATTCTCAAGTCCAGTGCACTGTTTCCTTCCACGACAGTCTTGTATCACCTCTGACCACACGGCGTTACTCACTGCCCACAGAAGATTGCTTAAAGAACTGCTTCCTCTAAGCTCAAGTCTCTTTTATACAATGTGGTATTTGCACCCAACCTATGTGCATATATCCCTGTGTGCTTTAGACAACCTCCAGGTTTCCTACAGCATCTAAGATTATCTCAGTGCTGTGAGAATAGCTTTATAAGGATTTGTCTAGATAATACGGTGGGGGAAGCTGTAAAATTGAATTTTGTATGTGAAGAGTCTTAGTGAGCAGTGTTCTATCTAGGTTTACAGGTTCTTAAGCCTCATTTCTGGTTTTCTGCCTCTTTTCTTCTTCATTTTGCTTTTAGTTTTTCCTCAAGAACATTTTTAAGTGATTTAACTAACTTAATGCTTGGCTGTCAGTACCTTAAAATCGATCTACAGTCCTGAGACCACTAGTGTTTGTCTGCAATCTGGAACATACTCTTCAGTCACCAAAGATAGTGAAAGAAAAAAAAAAGAAACTGGAAAAAAGCAGAAATGGATTAAGTTCAATTCTAGACCACACAACATGAATAAAAGAACATTTTAGGGCATCTGTTTTCAAATTTTAACATGTAACTCAAAGCATGACATCATTTAAACCAGGAACTATTTAGAAACAACAGAAAACTAACAAAAACTGGAATAAATCTGTAGCTGTAGAGATTGGGAATCCCCAGTCACATAAACTAGAACACAGATGTATTTTAGTATTTGGAAGTGCATCCAGGACATCAAGAGTTCAAGGTTATCCTTAACCACAGAGAGAGTTTGGGACTAGCCTGGGCTTTAGGAAACACAATCTCAGAAACAGAATAATGCATAGCAAAAAGGAAAGCCTTGCTCACAGTGGTACAAAACTTGGTTCTAATAATTAAATCTGAAAAGCCATTTACAAAATGGTAATCCATGGAACTGTTAGAGACTAAATCAGAGCAAAATGATGTTTATGATCAAACTGAAGATGAGGGGCCAGCTAATGTTTCATTATTATCTTTATAAACAAAACATTCATTGTTTTCCATATGAAACCCACATTTTAAAAATTGCCTAGCAGAAAGTTAAATTCAGAAAATTGTGGTACATAATGACCACATCTAAAAAAAAAATAGTGCATTTCACTGTCTCTTAACCCTTAGACATCCATTGCTGATACTGTTACCAAGGAAAGCAGACATGTATTTAGGCAGTGCAGTGTGGTAGAGATGGCGTATGTCATATTATGTAGGAGGCACAAAGGTCCTTGTACTCACGGATAGGCACTAGGGGGACCAGGAATGTTAAACTCACAGGGCTGTTCCTTCAAAGAAAGGATACATATCTGCTATTCATCCAGAAGGCTGGTTTGGACTCTTACACCTGGTGACTATTGCTCTGTGAGGCTGAGACCACACCGAATGCTCTCCCAGACTCCTATTGTGAGCTTGTCAATCAACAGACCCAGCTTCATGGAAGCTGTAACACGTTCTTTACAAAGAGTTCTGATGTAGTCTTTAGCTTTATTGTGCACACAGGATTGAGTTAGGTATCCGAGACATTTTCACCAAATTGTGCTGCACTTAAATATGCCTAAAATCAACTGTTGGAGGTCAGACTTACGGAAGTTTGAACCAACACAGGCTACTTAGTCATGTTGAACCAAGCTGCCTTCTTGCCTCCTGCAGATCATTAAACTTCTGGTCATGGTGGTCACGGAGACACACACACTCCCCATTGTTATACCACAGTATTCCCCTTATCTGCTACAGACACGGTGTATGTCATGTTATACTGCAGTAGCACTTATTTGCACTTTCAGTGTCGGTAGCTTCCTTTACCTGCATTAAGCAGTGGCCTTAAACTACTAACTAGAAAATCCTAGGAAAAAGCAACTCAGTAATTTAAGCTGAACACTGCCCTGTGCAGCAATGGTGAGATCTCAAAAAATTTAGGTTAAAAGAACTGGCCCCGCCCATCATCTGCCTTGGGTTAGCATGAGTGAGTGAGAGATGGTCTGGCTATGAGGTCATGAGAGCAGGAGAAACGTTACATCTGCTGTAACACTAGGAAGAGCAAGCCCTGCTCCTCTTCTAGGCAGCACTGTAGAGCTGACCCTGATGGCTGGGATGCAGGTGAGCCATCCCAGAGGGTATGAGAGCAGGAAAGCTGTCCCTGCCTTTTGCTGGCTGCTGCACTGGATGAGCTAGAAGGGGCAGTGCTGAAGAGCTCACCCTGTTGTTTTTGGGCACAGAAGAGCAGGGGGTGGGGCCTGGCCAACTAGCTACCTCCCAGGCAGGCTCAGATCCAGGGCTTTGAATGGCCCGCCCCAACATCTGTGATCTGCTGGAGCACATAAAAAGGCCAATCCTGCGAAGCCAAAGCTGCAGGATCTCCCTGACGCAAGGAAAGAGCAGGATATCTAAGAGGAATCCCTGTGAGCATTCAGTATTGATGGTGTAGCAGAAGCCAGAGGTCTTGAACAGACCAATGACTCATTGCAGTGAATGTGTACAAGTAAACACGTGTGGACCAAAAGGTTTACTGTGTGACACACCATAACACACACAGCTTCCACAACAAGATGTTGGGTGGGTTTTGTTGTTGTTGTTGTTGTTGTTGTTGTTGTCATTGTTGTTGTTGTTGTTTTAATTCTGCCTTATCTTATTTTAGGGGGACACTGCAAGGGTGGGGTGGGTGCAAATGGACAGGGAGATGAGCAGGATTGGTGTGCACGACGGAAATTCACAAAGAATTTTTTTAACCTTTTCCTAGTTTTGAAATATACTCAGAAAAAAACTGTATATACCATATAATTAATAACTAGAAAGGAAAACCCCACACCCACACTAGTGTGGAGATCCTTGCAGTATCCGAAGCTCCTGTCAGTTTCGTCTTTATAAGCTTTTCCTTTCCAGAATTCCATCGTCCTGAGTTATCACTGTAATGCCAGTGCTTACACTACTTATAAATACTGTAAGTTCGCTTTATGTTGAAACCTGCGTCCTTGTGTTTAAAATCCCAAAGTTACAGAAAAATAGCAGGTGGTACAACTGCTGTTAGCCAGACTCCCAATTTCAGTGCTTTACTCTGTTATCTTTGTGTCTTAATCTCAACATATGCATATATGACATGCATGTACATGTACATATGTGTATAAATATTAGCTGAACCATTGACATAAATGAGAAATGCTGGGGTTTGGGGGGGACTGGGAGGATGAGAATTACTAGTCACCAATAATTACTAGTAACAAGTCCATCATTCAGTGATGAACCTAAATTGCAAGAGCAGAACACCCACAGTCCCCTCACACTAAAGAGAAGCCATAATGTGATATTCCTTTAAATAAAGTACCCCATTTAATGGAAATATTTGTTTCCTGTCACACTTCAAATTATGAAAGTTATTGCCACCAAAGGATGGGACATCTCCCCTCCCTGTCTATCTCTGTCTCCATGTGTCTCTCTGTATCTGTGTCTGTGTGTTTGTGTGTGTGTGTGTGTAAAACAGTGCAGAGTGTAATACTGACTCCACTAGGAGTGTTGGAAATGGTCCTTGTAGTTAAGGAAGGTCTTATGTCGTTATGAAGCCACCTCTGACCTTTATCTCAGATGTACTCCAGTGGATTTAACAGATGAGATTTTTGTTTCACTTCTTAGATGCCCCTCAGAGTCCACACTGGCATCAGTTGGCTCTGAACCTCAGCTGTGCTGCCATCATCCTCCTTCTCCTGCGCCTGACTGGACTCAGCATCTTAGGTAAGTGAAGCAAGAGCTTTGGCTTCATCATTTTCCCACATAAATGTTCAGTCCTCTTCAGCTGGCCACCGTAAACCTAGAGGAGCATCAATGACACCGAATGTCTCTGTCCTCTGCAGAGAATTCACAATTCTTCTTCCATGCTTCTTGGTTTTTCTGAGGACCATTATGTGGCATGCCATATACGCATCTAGAACTGTGGTAAACTAAAGATCACAATTCTGAGGAAAGATAACGTTAACAGTGAAAACTGAAGTGCCCCAATTTTAGCTTCTTACTTATCTGCTAAACCTTCTCTTGAAGTGTGTGTGACTGAAGATGAGCAAGCTCAGGTGTGACCGTGAGCAATCAGAAAGTTAGCAACGCCCACACACTGACTCATCAATCGGATGATATGCCACCTCAGAGCTGTGTGAATCCACACATTCTGTGCTTTTTCTTGATCACATATCCCGTCTCCAAACTTAATCCACTTGGCCAATATCCCCCAATCTATATGCTCAGGTGAAATGACTTGATTTGCTGAAATAAGAAATAAAACAAGCTGGGTGTGGTGGTGCATGCCTTTAATTCCAGCACTTGGGAGGAAGAGGCAGGTGGATCTCTGTGGCTTTCAGGACAGCAGAGCTGTTACACAGAGGAACAATGCTTTGAAAAATGATAGATAAAAAGAAAGAAAGAAAGAAAGAAAGAAAGAAAGAAAGAAATCAAACACACAGTCCGTCACTCATTTCAGTGTTTTAATCCTCCCTGTGTGTTTTCTTATTTACTAGTGGGATTCTTGGTGCAAAATCCACCAACAGAAACGTGCAAAGTGGCTGCTGGAGAGAACAGGAGTGAACCAACAGGTAATTGCATGGCCTGATTTTACTGAGGTAACAGGTGATTTTTGACAGAAAATGTGAGTTACCTCATCAAAGTTCACAGCATCCTTCCATGAAGACGCTAAACCGCCATGGTTTTGTCTGAGAAGACAGCCCTAAAAACATGAAGACTCTCAGGGAGCCAAACACAGCATGGAAATGTTGGTGCTGGGAACCGAATTGAAGCTCTGTGACCTTGAACCCTACGCCCTTAGGCATCTGGCCATGCTGCCTCAGGCCGCTGGTGCACATGATCCTGACAGGCAGATGCCAAGTTCAACAGTGGAATAGCTGCTTATTTTAGTGACCTTGTCTGAAGTTAATGAATAGATACAGAGCATGACATGAGTCTTCTGTCATTAATTATGGTTCCTTGACATTTGACAGCATTAGCCTTGTTGTTCCTGCAAGCGCTAATGAAGCACCTACTGTGTGTAGCTGATTGTGGTACAGCAGGAACAGCAGAAATAGAACGTGTCTTCTTCCTTACTCTAGAGAGAACAGCCATAATGAAGTGCCCAAGAGATTGGCATCTGTACTTGGATAAGTGCTTATTTACTTCTCACACTTCCAGACCTTGGACCGAAAGTCTAGCTGACTGCTCTATGAGAGAAGCCACTTTACTGCTCATTCAAGATGAGGAAGAATTGGTAAACTGTTAAGTAAATTAAAATAAATAAAACAAACCTGTTAAATTTAAAAAAAAAAACCCTGTTAACACGTTTTCTATGCCAAAGAAGTAGAGAGTCTTGGGTTTTAAAGAGCTCTTTATCTAAGAGATAAATTTGAGTTCTGAATTTTAACTGAACATAGTGGGGTGAATCCATTAAAAGTACAGGGGGGGGGGGGAGGGAGAGAGAGAGATAGCTTTCACAGAGAGGGGAGAGTTATGCAAGTGGGAGCTGGGAGGGACTGCAGACAGCACTAATAGTGCTTTAGAAGGCCAGTAGAAGAAACCAAGTCATGGGCACACAGACTGAAGGTCAAGTCTCCCACTCTCTTTTGATTATAGAGATTTCTGCAAGGTTTGGCAAAGAGAACATTAGGTCATTTCTTTATTGGACTAAAGTATGTTCACATGGAGAAGGCCTGGAAGTGGATAAATGGCTCCGTTTTAAATCCCGATGTGTAAGTATTAACTGAGCTACTTTGAATATTCAATTCATATTAATTTTACTGAAAATTGAATTTTGAAATTTTAATTTAGTTTCTTAATTCTTGAAAGGGTTCAGATAGGATGAAAAGACAATTCCAAAATTTGTTTTAAATTTTTCATGTACAAGAGGACACCCACCGTTTATAAAAAATATGTGTGTGTTTGTATGTGCATATGCATATTTATTTACAACAGAATGTTAAAGGACAGAAATTAGACTAACTTCTTAGCACTAGAGATGGAATATTTTTAAAGATCTATTTGGAATACATAAACTTTTTTCTCTTTTTTTGTGCACACACATAAATGTAAAAAATATTTATGTTATATTTATGTGTGTGCCTGAGTGTGTATGTATGTGTGTCATGTGCATGCAGGAGCCCACAGAGGTCAGAGGGCACCAGATTCCCTGGAGCTGGACTTAGAGTTGGTTGTGAGCTGCCTCATGGGAGCTGGAACTTGACCCTGGGTCTCTGCATGAGCAGGAAGCACTCTTCCCCTCTAAGCCATCGCTCCAGCAGCTACACAGAAATTCTTATGTAGTAATGTTAGAATTGTGGTGGAAAGTTGCACCTTAGTGTATTATGAAATAAATTTCTCTTGGCAGAATCAGTACTCACATTGCTGTTTGAAAATAATTTCATATATAGTAAGGCTCTCTCTCTCTCTCTCTCTCTCTCTCTCTCTGTGTGTGTGTGTGTGTGTGTGTGTGTGTGTGTGTGTGTGTGTGTGTCTGTCTGTCTGTGTGTGTGTGTGTCTGTGTCTGTGTGTCTGTGTGTGTCTGTGTGTCTGTGTGTGTGCTTCTTAATTGTGCTATAGTGTAAAATGATTGCTTGATTTTGATTCATAGTAAAAAATATTATGATAATAAGTGGGAAAGTACATGTAAGGCACAGTATTAAGCTCAGTTGATGTGTGATTTTGGATAAAATGATGCTCAGACTAGGCAGCCATGACCAGGTAAATTTGGAGACAGGCTACAGAGAACCCTGCTTTTGTTTGCACTGGATAGAGACAGTGGCTCTAGTACAAGCTCCAGCTGTGCAGACTTCACAGCTCATCCCACTGAACCAATATAACATGCCAGATGCACAAGTACATATCTGTAGCACAGCACTCCTGCAGACAGATGGAGGTGCAGACCTGGGAATGTCCCAGGAACACCTTGGCAGTGAGCCTGGAGTACACAGCACAGGTAGAAAGGGAGGCTCAGCCCAGAATTGCCCTCTGAACTCTACCCCTGCTCTGACCCTCCCTCCCTCACCCCATCTCCTCAACTTATTAACTCCCTGAACCCTGGTTTTCAGGTAAGGAAACAAGGGGAAAGTAAACATTTTCCCAACAGGATTATTTGGGGATTAAATGAGATGGTGTTAGAGCTCTCACCAGAAGTCTGGCTGGGTAAGGCCTGGGAGTCCACCAAAGGCTTTTTGAAAAGATGTCATTAATTTGAACATTTTGGTCTTTAAAAAATGATCTTGAAAGTTGAAGAAAAAAGCTAACGATGAGAAAAATAAAACATAGGGACATTTACAGTTGCCCAGTTGAAGGAAGTTCATAGTTTGCTTAGCATGCTGGGCACTAGGGTGACATAATCTTTGCTGTGCAGGCCCCAGGGTCTCCAAGAAGAAATGGAGAGAGGCAAAGGGACAGCTGTGAGGGAGCTCTGCCTACTTCCTAATACGTGACAATGTATGAGACAGGCTAGTCTTGAACTCACCCTTCCTTGTAACCACCCGAGAGGACGCCTGTGTTAGTGCTTGGCTTCCGGTCTCATTCCCACCTGTAGGGATCTGCAGGAGCTCAGGGTATGGACTTGTGCTGTGAAAAAGCAAAGACCCACCAGCCTCTGCCATGAGACAGGCAGGAACCAGATTCTGTTCCACATGAATTAAGGCTCTTTTCCTCTCTGCGTCCAGTTCTGTAGACCCATTGTGTTCACTCCACATGTGGAATACAGATTAAAGTATATCTCAATGCCTTCCCTAAACACTGGCTGGTTATACCCATGTATTTAAGGATATAGAAGCTCAGCAAAATGAAGATGTTTTTCACATGATCACATGACACATGTAGTAGAACTAGGAGTTTTCATGCCAGATTCCCAAACCTTCTCCTTTTTGTACATTATGATAAAGACTCTTGCTGGAAAAATGTGCATCCAGTGAGTGTGCAACTGAAAATTATAGAGGTTTCTATAAGCTATATCTTCAATGTTTATATGTGTTTATAATATTTGTCGCTGTGTGTTTACTATATTTAAACACTATGTAATCAAGAGCATCCTTAAAAGTCTAAGGAAAATAATGGCTGATGTGATAATTGTAAGAAAATTCTGAACACTAAGAGTAACTGTTCTTTATTATTCAGATTACAGATCATGGGCAAGGATGAAGAAAGCAGCTGTGCCATGATCTCATCTACAAAAGTGTTTTCTGAATCCTGTTTTTCATACAACTATTGGATCTGCCAAAAGAAGCTGAAACATGTCTGAAATCCTGTGTCCTGCCTCCTGACTGTGAATCTCATCTTGATTACGTCACCATCCTCACCATCATCTCTGCATTGAACTGTCCCTGCTGTCGACCCTCCCAGTGCTCAGTCAGTGGCACAAAGCATGGGCTCCAGAGCCACTGTGCCTCTTACAGATGCTCATGTGCAGTTTCTTTACTCTGTAAATGTAAATGTACACAGACCCGGATGTGCCATTATAACAGAGGAATCCACAGAAGGAAGCCCAGGCCAGGAAAGTTGGGGAGGAGGGCTAGGCTGATCTCTATGCCTGAGATCATCTACAGGCAGCTGCATAAACTGTTTGCAAAGTCCTGATCTCTACCCCACCCCCACCCCAAGCCATGTCTTTCTGAACTGTACAACCATGATGTAAGTCTTTGATCTTGTCTCTGACACCAGAGGCCCAGAGTTAAGGAGCATAGGAAGGAAAGAGTTGCTTTGATTGACTAATGCTTAATGGACTAATGCTGACAATGACAGTGACTCTAGGTAAACTGAGCTCTGTCGTCATGACCCCTCCCACTCTGCTGTGATCCACCAGCTGACCCTGGATAGGGTGGCACCTCAGTGCTGGGTTTGTAAGTCTCCAGAGCTGTGAGACGGGAGGGTTTTCTTCTCCAGTTTTTATTATGATAACAAAAACAGACTAAGGCAAGGTCCTGCCTCTTCCCGCTGGTCCACAGGCTCCCATTTTAATTTTCTCATCACTGCTTTCTTTCACACTTCTTTATTGCTTAGGGCTCATGTACAAACTGTAGGAAGTATGCAGATAAATATTTTGGTTATTTTTAGTAGAAAATAAATGACATCTCCTTAATTCTTCATTTAGAGAAAATTCCAAACATAAGTATTTATTTTGGTAAATCTCTTGGATATCCACTTTTCTTTTTTAAAAAATGCCAAAATTTTCATAGTAATCAAAAAAAAAAGATCAAATGTACTGTATAAAGAGACATTACAAAATTTCCATTAAAATGACCACCTACAGATCCATATCATGCAATGTCAAATTTTATCACTTCAATTGAGGCTTATGCTACGCTTCAGTTCTCAATTAAAATAATTTTTAAATTAAAATACTTGTTATTTTGTGTATATAGATGTTCTGATTGCATGCGTGCCTGTGCACCATGTGTGTGCAGTGCCCCGGGAAGCCAGAAGGAAGCCCTGGATTCCCCTGGCACTGGAGTTACGGATGATTGCAACGTAGGTGCTGAGATCAGACCTGGGTCCTCGGCAAGAGCCGTCCCTGCTCCTAACATCACAAAAATCTCAATATTCTTCCTTGTCAGAAACAAACACTTATATTGTTGTTGACCATTAACATTCGAATATTATCAAACGTTAAAGAATTGTGTATTTTGTGACAATTTTTAGGAAAAGAGTTCTGTAGGAAAACTTTTCAGAGAAAAGCAGCACTATAAAACAATGGATAACAAAAGCAATATTTGCAACTGCTAAGAGCATGCAGCTAAGCAGATATGGGTAGTCGAGGGGGAGGGCTCATGCACACCCACCCTTTTTTAGTTAGGTACGTCCTGACCAAGGAGGCAATCAAGGAGACTGTGGCTGTGTCCTGCTCGCTGTGGCCCCTATGGTGGCAATGCTCCTTTATAGTTGGCCGCCCTTGAAGCTGCAGGCAAGAGCTCCTCTTGCCATGTAAGAAATAATGGCACCAGGGAACTGTCCCAATGACCATACATACAATTAATGAATATGCTGCTGAGCAAGGGAGGAAAAAACTGTGGGGACAACTTGGCTTTCGAATTTTTTTTTTCTTAACACAGGAGAGAGGAAATTCCCAAGAAACAAACTTAACAATGACATCATAGAGCTGGGACTGTAAGGAACTTCTGTAAATTCCACCATGCGGAGTCCAGAGGTCTACCAGCCACCTTCAGGCCAGCCTGCTCCAATCTTGCTTTGACATGTGCTGTCCATCCACTTTGAATTACTTTGTTTTGTTAAACAAATTTTTGCTCAAATTGTGTCTTGAGAGAATTCTTTCTGTGAAAAGATAAAAATACCCCCGATTTGATCACTTGCCCTTTGTGAGGAGGCCTGGCAGGCACACAGAGGAAGGGGAAGCAGGCTATCGAGATGAGACCTTGTAGGCTGTGGTCATCTGGTCAGGGAGGAAGTCCCCTTCTGTCAGAGGTCTAGGGGAGGGGAATGGGGGGGGGAGGGAGGGGAGGAACGGAAAGATGAGAGTGGGGGATAACAATCAGGATGTAATGTGAATGAATTAAAATAAATAAAAATTGAAAATAAAAAAAGAAGAAAAGAGGAGAAACTATCACCTGGGGACAATGCCACCATCATAACTCAAATCACAGGGGCCTTGTTCCCATAACTGATAATGTGCAGACAGCCTTTTGGGATGGTGTTGGCAGTAGCCTCCTGACGCTGTTAGGGTGAGCTGATGATGCCTTCTTGATGGGTCAATTCATCACACATGGGTGTTAGGTCTGAAGTCAAGTGATTCTAAAGGTATGTGGTAGGAATGTTTTCCCATGACACTTACCACAAGAAAGTAAATTACTGTCTCTGTCACTTCCATTCCAGCATTAACTGACTAGTGGACAGCATCCTGCCGAGATCCACTTAAGCTGTGAAGGTGAAATTCCAGTAGAAAACTGAGTCTCTCTAATATCTCAACAGGCTAAAAACTCAGGTGCAACTGGCATTATTGCAGCTGTTTACACTCACCTGGCAGATCTGAGTCAGTGGTTATTGATGTACCTGTTATGAATAGAAGCCTCTACAAAAGTCACTGTTAGTCTGCTATTCAGACCCTGCCCTCTGCCTATTACCAAAAAGGACAAATATTGACAGCGTTAAACAGGATATGGAGCAAAGGAAAACTGCCCGCCTTGGTGAGAATGAAGAATAGCACGGTTGTCATGAAAACCAGCAAGGGGTTCCTCTCCTCAAAGATTAAAAATGTATCCATTGCACCATTAAACACTTTCGCTCGGAGGATATTTTCTGATTTAGACTAAAATCTGAGACGTTCTAAAACTCAATCTTGAAGGACTGAGGGGATTGACGTTTTACTCTAAGGTAGTGTCAGTCTTTGGTCTTGAAGTGAGTTTCTTGGGCAGTAATTAGGTATGTCCTATCGTTTGATCCAATCTTCCAGTCCCTATTCTCTGATTGAGGAGTTTGAAGCATTGATTTTGAGATTATTATTAAAAATTGCATATTAATTGTTTCATTCAGTAGTGCTGGTTTTCCCCACTCTTTCATACCCAGTTTCAAGCATGGTTTTGTTTTCCCCAGTGGCCTGATTGGTGAGTTTCTCATCATCTTCAGGCTAAAGGATTCTTTATATATCTTCTCGTCATCCACAATTTCAGGGCGAATGCATTAATACTTAGTTATTTGTGGCTTAAGGGCTGTTTCAATAACATTAACTCATAAGATGCTTTAAAAAAAAAAAACAGCGTCCAGAAGTGTGTTCATACCAACAGTGCAAAGACCTCAACAACAACTTTCTTTGCCTATTTTCACCCATGTTTCCTAACAGATTGCAAAGTAGAGTAGCATGTGGTGCTCAGCAAAGACGAATACGAAAGGATGTGAGGAGGAACTTTAAGACTCTTCTGGGTAACTTTTTTTGGAGACGGCTTACAGACTGTTTGTACGTGTTGGGTTTTCTTCAGCCAACTGGAGATTTAAATAATTGTTTAGAATTCCAACTGTGGTGGATGGAGTGATGGCTCTGTGGTCAGGGACACTTGCAATTCTTGAGGAGGAGGTTGGTTCTGTTATAGTCATGGTTTTCTTGAGGAAAAGAAGAACTTATGGAATGAATTTCTCTTTTTATGACTTACAGGCTATGGTCCAACTAATCCAACAATGGCTGACCATGAACGAAAAGTTCAAGACTCCAAAAGTTGGCAGTCCACAGGGTAGGTGGCTCAGCTGGTCTTCAGTAGATACTGGAATCTTGAATATGTAGACTTTAATGCCAGTGAATGAATAGACTTGTTAGCAAGGTGAGAGCAAGCAGGCAAAGAGCAAAAGCTTCCTTCCTTCATGTCCTTATATAGGCTTCCGACAGAATGTTTGGCCTAGATTAACAGTGTGTCTTTCAAAAAAAAAAAAAAGCAAAACAATCTCTCACAGGTGTGCCTTTCATTTCTGGATTGTAGTTCATTCCAGACGGAGTTAAGTTGACAACCAAGAATAGCCATCATGGATTCTGTTCCCAGAACCCTTGACAGCAACTCAAATGCCCTCTAACTCCACAGGATTTGACACACTCTTCTGGCTCCTTAGAATCTCTCAGGTATGTGGTCTATGTGGAAATAAGTAGAAATCATTAGGGGGAAAATGAGTCTAATTCTGTCCTCTGTGGAGATGCCCATGGTTATTTCAGACTGGAGGAAATTCTGTTTTCAGTGCAGTCTCACTGCTGTCCAGTCTTGGCCACATATTTTGTAGTAAGTGCATCCTGAACCTTGTTTCATTTCTAGTTTCTTATTACATGAAGTGAAATGTGGCTCTCAAGGGTCATATGTTGTATGAATTTATACATTTCATGCTACTTACCACCTGCTTAGCACATAGACAAGCTGCTTGGTTGAGCTACAATGCTTTTTAAAATTAGGATCTGTGGTGGTTAGCAGCTGGGCACAGGAAAAAAAAACCCTTATCAGCAGCAACAACACAGCAAGAACAGCTAAAACATGCTAAAATTTCTAATCATTGCAACCAGAGCAAACAAATCAGTAGCAAAAAAAAAATTTTTTGTATGCATTTTAGATTTAGCTAATGAAGGTAAATAATGCTAAATTAGAACTATAATAGGATAAGTAACTATAAATATGATTGTCATTTCTGGCCCATTCAGCATGACAATCATCTGACCATTCTGTAGCTTAGAACACAGTGCTTCGCCCTTGTCATGTGAACAGACTGGATATTTTCACAGGTCAAGTCTCAGATGACTTTTGCCCTGGCTGACTTGGTTATGTGAGACCTGGCTGGGTCACCACATGCTCTCAGTGTCCCATCAGCTTGTTTAGGTGGCCACTGGACATAGTTGGAAGACACGGTGAGACTTGGCATTCTATGCAGCTCTGCGCACTCTCATGCATGTTCTGACGGACAAGCCAAGTTCAAGTGTTGTTTCTGGTTTCTTTGAAGACTCAGCTGTTGTCGAGCGGTGTTTTGCTGACAGCTGTCTTACAAGAGGGCACGTGATGTTTTCCCCGGGAGCAGACACGTGAGAGTACAGGTATTGTTTGGAAGGAGTGTAAACAGAACCCCACAAACAGTGAGAAGACTGTTTTGCATTGCTTCGCTGGGAAATGTTTTTCTGCTCTTCACTGGTCTTCGCTTGTCTTTGCTTCACAGAGAGAAAAGTTCCAGAGGACTTCTCGTTGTACTCTGGCTGATTCTTGCTGCTTCCCCTGACCCCTGACGATTCTGTGGAGCCACGCTGTTTCTGCTGGATCATGCCAGGACTATGGATTCGTGTTGCTCTTTGGTGTTGGCTATTAGACTGGACTGCTGGTATCCTGACAACACAGATGGAATTGGCACCAGGAACTAAGCCTAAACAGGTCCACAACTCCCTTTTCTTATTAACATTCTTTCTCTCCTTCCTCCAGTTGGTGGGCTACAACTCCCTTTTCTTATTAACATTCTTTCTTTCCTTCCTCCAGTTGGTGGGCTACAAGTGATGTTAAAGTAGGCAAACGGCCACTCTGTGCCAGGTAGTTTTTTATATCTTAACTAATTTACTTAACTCCATAAGACAGAAATGTAGCATGTTCTGAGGGCTCTCTCTACATAAAACTTTCAGTTCACTTTAATCTTTCTCCAGGATCCGGTTTACAACCATGCCCAAGGTTGGAATGCCCGTTGTTCTTCCTGGGCCTCCTAGTTTGTATCTTTATAATTCCTAACTGAAATTGCATAAAATTCATTGGCTGTGTCTCTTTTTTGCCTTATATTTTTGACCTACGTGTGTTTCTGCCTCTCCAAGCTTTAAAAAAAAAAAACTAGCAGTTTGTAAAAAGTATAAGTGACTCAGGAAATGAGGTTCCCAGTCTCTCTAGTGACTGTATTTATGGTTTAACATTCATTCTGATACTGAAGAATCTTTGATTAAGTATTGTAATTTTTGAGTCTCATGATGATGAAGACCATCTACAGATCAACAGTTCCTAGTTGGGGCTGCTGCGGTCCCTACAGTACATCCTAACAGGGACTTTTAGATTCCTGGCCCCACACAAGGCAACCCAAATCCTAGCCTCCTCAGCAGCATGACTGGAAATGACTGGAAAAAATAATTGTTTGCCTCCAGGTCAATTTTGACAGAATCCAGACCTTACCTCAAAAAGCTGATGAAAACCCAGCTGAGTTCATGAGCCACCTGACCAAAGCCCTAATTCAGGACACTGGTCTAGATCCCACCTTTCAAGAGGGCATCTTGGTCTTCAATGCACATTTTTTTGTTCAGTGTGCCCCTGATGTCCAGAAAAAGCTTACAAAGTTAGAAAAAGCCCTCAAACCGCACAGAGAACCCTGTTGCAAATGGCATTTAAGGTCTTTTGTAATTGAGAGGAGCAGGAAGAGACTGATTAGATGGCTGGAGACAAACACAAGTGCCAGTTTCTGGCTCTTGTGTTGTCATCTCCATCAAAGACAAGAGGGCTGCAGCATGCCCTGTCATGATCCTGCTTTCATTACAGAAACAGCAGGCACTGGCCTAAAGTGTGCCTGTCACCTTGACCAACACCCAAACCATGTCCACAATGAGGATGAGATGAACAATGAGAGGCTGTCTGTCCATCCCTATGAAGACAAGGTAGGTCAGCTCCTTCCCCAAATCCCTCACAGGTTACTATGAGTGATTTTCTGGGTCTGGCAAATAAGACCAAGCATGCCCTGCAATGTGGACACAAACCATTAACTTCCTGTCTCAATGCAGAAGCCCAGGCTTACAGATCGGGTGGCACATATGCTGATTTCATGTGTCCTAGGCATGGGTCATGCGGTTGGTCCTCCCTTCCTCTTTGGCAAAACTTACGCCTCACAGGTCTCCATAGTGACAATTGATGGTAGAACCAGAAGCTCCCAGACCACGGCTTCCCTGCCATGTGATCAATTGTGTCATCAATGGCATTCTCTTTTTCAATACCCTTTTTCTGATTCTTACCTGCCCGCGCCTTTGTCAGAATACAGCCTAATGTGAAAACTGTTTCTTCCTCTGCTAATAGCCAAATGCCCTCTTTGTTGTCTCTTTGATTTCTTCTAAAAACAGAACCCACACACCCCCTACTCACTCTTTCCTAGTCAACCCCAAAGCATGGGACATCTTTACACTTGCTCTAGCTTCCAGTCACCCATGTATTCACATGTCTTGAGGGTCCCTCACCCTTGCCTTGTTATTCTCAACACCAACACCTGTCTTAAATAACAACAAGGACTAAAACCCACCATTACCTGCCTGTGCAAGGCTAAAGCCCTCATCCAACTCAATCTCCCCACAATATCCCTGTCTTTCTGGTAGCTAAGGCAGGTGACTCCTATCACCTGGTCCAGGACCCCTCCTTCATAAACATGGAAGTTTGCCCTATTCACCTGTTGTTCCCAAGTCATGCATGCTTCTATTTCACTTGGCCTACCAACCATTTCTCCATTTAGATTTTAAAGATACTTAGCACTTTATACAGGTTGATCTGGACTCTTATAGTTTCTTTTCCTTTACAGACCCAATCTCGAAGAAAAAGGTAATGCCATCATTAAAACCCCCTGGGTTCATCTCCTTCCTCTTCCTTTAACCTTGCTAAGATGCACCTCCCCCCACATTCCTTCATTGCTCAGCCCCTTTGAGCTCATTTATGGATGCAACTTCCTGCTGGGTGGTCTTCCCTCCCTAAAGTCACACCCTTAAGTGACTACTTGCCTAATGTCACCCTGCTCAGATACCTTCTCCATCAGCCCATAGCAGATCCTACTAACCTGTCTCTTGGCCCTGGAATGCAGGTAACTTAAATAAACTCATTCCCAAATGCCTTGGGCCCCTCTGTGCTGGACCTCACCTGCTCATCCTCAACCCCAACATCAGCCAAACTCCAAGGAGTTGCCAACTGTGTCCACCTATCACAGATCCAAGGGACCATGCTGGCACAACCAAACTCCACCTCACCAAAAAACAGGTACATTCCCACTCACTTGGGGGTCTCTTAAGCTTAAAATATACTCTCCTATAGCAGGCTACCAAGAGGAGACTTGATACCCTATGAGCATATACATGGGGAGGAGGACCCCCTCAGTCACAGTCATAGGGGAAGGGAGTAAGAGGAAAATGGGAGAGAAGGAGGGAGGGAGGGAGGGTGGAAGGGAGGGGGGAATGGGAGAATACAAGGGATGGGATAACAATTGAGATGTAATATGAACAAATTAATAATATAAATATACTCTCCTTTCCTACTGTCATCCTTCCCCTCTGCATCATTGGGCTCTGCTCATCCATGTGCTTCGGTTTTGATGTTTTAGTTGCTAAAAAGTGGTAAAGACGAGGGTAAAGTTCTCTACCCCTCTTTCAGATGTCTCTCTGGCTACTTCAGGTAATCAATATGACCTTTACTTTCTGTGAGTCATTTGAATATGACAGGTGGCATCCGGCCTCATTAAAAGAGTCACAGGGCCTATTAAAATCTCTGTCTCACAAAAGGCCAAATACAACTGTAGTGTGTCACACACCAACCACACTGAGGCAGATGTCCTTCCTCAAAGTGCCAGTGTCCTTTGACTGTAAAGGGAAGGTGCTGGTGGAATCCAACCTTTCCCAATCATCAAAACTAAAGACTGTGTCCCCTTCACTCTCACCTACCGCTGAGACCCCAGTGCTTGGAGAGGGTAAAAGGGGTTGTCTGTCCATAGGACTCACCAAGCAATAAACAAAAAAAAAAAGTTTAGTCATCTCCAGGCTCTTCACAGGCTGATGATTGATCCCCTAACTGAAGTACTGGGGGACAGCAGGTACAGCAGATCATCCTGAAAGGATACCCTCCGTGCCTCCCCGAGACTCCTCACTTAGCCTAAACTCCAGTCACACCACCTGTGTCATCCTCGTTCCTCTCCAAAGTCCACTAATGACTGCTGTGCCCCTCAGTGAGATCTGCCCCTTCTTCCTCTTAGAGGCATTTCTCCTCACACACATTCAGAGCCAGAGAGAGAAAATCACCCGCCATACTTTTAACCAACCCCTCCTACCCTGTCAGTCTTCCTCCCCACATCAGCTTTTAGGCTTCTCCTGCCTTGAGGCAGAGGCCGTCCTATGACTTTATGCAGCCACGGTAAGCCTTTCTGTCCGCCAAGATGTAGTCAGAAGAGACTGTCGATACCCCCATGATCAATAACATCTGCAACTTTATACTGGGTCCAAGTTCCTGGACAAAACAAAATTAGCCCCCTTTGGGAAAATAAAAACAGCTGGGTTTCACGTCTTGAGGATTTGGCCCCAGACCACAGCATCCTGTTGCCTTAACTCCCACAGCCTCCTGTTACCTTAACACCCACAGCATCCTGTTAACTTTAATTCCCACAGAATCCTGTTATGTTAACCACTAGAGTTCGCTTAAATTTTTTTCGGTTTACCACAGATTCTTTCTGGGCAGCAGTGCCTTCCCCATTAGCGCTCCCCAGGTACTTTCTTGCCCAACTTAAACCATCCAATAGAAACTCCAACTCCCCTTTGACACTGCTGCTCTTCCTTCTCCTGGAGACACCCCAGTGGTTTGTGCTTCAGTGTGTCTCCAGTGGTCTCAGACTCCTATAAACCCTACACATTTATTGTTTGAAGAGTAATGGTCCCAATGGTATCCTTATCCTTGTCTGAATCCTCAGACCCTGTATATGGAGTACCTCAATTAGCAAATTGAACTTTTCCGCTGTCATTAAAGACCTGGGGATGGAGATTTTTTTTCTGGGTGAAGTAAGTGGTCAAACCTGATCTTGGGGTTTCTCAATAGAGAAGACAAGGCATCAGAGCAGAAGTAAATTTCAGTCAAAAAGATCTTTCCTCACCCTCTGCCCTTCAAAACTGTAATAGAGAGTCATGTTATTCTTGTTTTAAGCTTATTTGTATATGTTTAAGGTTTATGTGTCTTATTTTCATGTGTATGAATGTTTGTCTGCATGCATGTATGCTCAACATGTGCACACATGATGCCCACAGAGTCAGAGGAGGGCATTGGATGCCAGGAATTTGATTTAGGGACGGTTGCTAGCTGCCATGGGGTGTTGGGGACCACATCTGGGTCCTCTGCAAGAACAGCCAGAGCTCTTAGCTGCTGAGCCATCTCTCCAGCCCTTCAGTAGCATCTTGCTTTTAAGTAACGGCAATAATATAAAACTGTTGTTGATTCTGTGGTTTCCTTTTTGGAGATAGAATCTCTGTATGAAGCCCTGGCTGGCCTGTAACTTGTTATGAAGAACAGGCTGGCCTCTGACTCACAAAGATCTTCCTGGGTTTGCATCTCAGGACCTGAGATTAATGACATACACTGCTGTATACAGCCTAGAGAGTTTTGGGTGACTATTCAGGTAGCAACTGTCTGTGTCGTCTTCTCATTTTGGAAGCTGGTAACCTGTACTTTCTGTTTACTCAGGTAATCAATTTTATTCCTCCTAAAGTCTCTGATGGGGTTGAAGACCAGATAGTTTAGTTTTACAATTAAGCTTAGCTGTTTAGGGCTTAAGATGTTTTTAGGTCAAGATAGATGTTTTAAGTTGATAATGATGAGATATGATAGATATTTATTTACATTCAGAATTTTAGACTCACCAGGATAGGAAAGATGTTTTATTCAAGGTTGCCAAATACAAATAGCCAAAACACTAAAAACATAGCATTTATATAATTCCTGATTGTGTCATGGTTCTTCTTACTATAGGTAGTTTATTGTATATACGTGTAATAATATAAATGTATATGTAACAAAATAAAAAATGTTTAATAATAAAAGATTTAAAAGATGATTAGGGCGTAAGACTGTTATTTCTGCTTTTGTAATCAAAATTTCTTGCTCTACTCAATGAACAGGGCAACTGCAGGATTTGTATGTTAAAATTAGACCCTGCCTTCACTTAGACAGAATCCATATAATCCTGTGGACTTTACAAGCCTTGGGCCGATATAAATAGATACTACGTCTTGGGAGCACTCTTAGGTACAGTCCTGATGCCATGAGTATCCAGCGCCAGTATTTAATAAAGTCTCTTCTTATTAAAATTTATTCACGGTCATGGTGAATATCTGAGCAACTCCAGACTCGTTGTTACATTGTGTGTGTGTGTGTGTGTGTGTGTGTGTGTGTGTGTGTGTGTGTTGTTACATCTGTCATACAAACAATAACTTCTACAGTGAAATGCCTAAGTAGAATGGAAACACTAGGTCTGACCCTTCAAGCTGACTACAAAAATTACATGAAAACTGTTTCTGGAATGTCTCAGGGCCTCAGGCAGGGGTGAAACACTAATACATGACACATACGCACGCCTTGTCCCTCATCCTGCCTGGAGTGGGATCCTTCCTAAAGCCTCAACTTTAAGATCCTCAACTCATGGAAATAAACATGTTCAACAGAAACACAAACACTGCTCCCTGGACACTTCTTACCAGTTTCATACAAGTGAGCCCGGCCTTTAACACCGTGCAGGAGGTCTGGCCAGATGTCCAGTTTCTTATGTCTTCAGAAAAATAATAATATAACTTTGCAAATGAAATCCAGTTTCCTGGGCATGTGTCAGAGGTGACTTCGTTATTTCCCACTGCAGTGTAGATGGTACAATTAAATATAATAAAGCAAAGTTTCCATGTCTTTTCTCTTTCCGGTTCCTCATCCTTAGCTCAGTTTTGAGGTAGAATTTGGACTGTGGCTGCTTTTAATATAACTGAATGATCTGTTTCTCGGGACTGCTGAGCACTTTAGGTAACATAAATAAGACTTGTTGGCAAAAGCATACCTGATATTTTTTTCTCTCCCAAACTGGCATATTCATTTATATTGCTTTGAATATAGAAATTCATATTGGGCCAAGCAAAATTCCAAGCCATGCAATGGGCACCTATAGTATAAAAGCAAATGTAATAAAAGTTGTCGGGTATATATGTAACATTTATTGATGTACTACAAATTATTTAACTATTATATAATTATTGACTGATTGATTGAGACAGAGCCTTTTCATGTAGCCCTGGATGTCTATAGTTTGTAGAGTATTCCTACAAATTATAATTCTAGTTTAGTTTTACAAATGATTTACTTTTTTTTTTTCCTTTTGTTTTTATGGTGCAGAGGATTGGACCCAGGACCTTATATATGCCAGGCAGGTATCCAATCAGATAATACTTCTTATGTCGACCAGGCTGGCCTCGAACTCACAGAGATCCACCTGCCTCTGCCTCCCTAGTGCTGGGACTAAAGACATTCACCACCAGTTCTGGCAACTACAAAAACAACAGCAGCAGCAACAAACGACTCTTATGTATCATAGTATGAGGTTAATACCAGTAGTAAATGTACCAGGTTCAGGCTTTCACTGAGAATTTCAGAAAACCATCTGTCCTACTCCACAGCTAACAGCTCATGATTTTCACTGTGTATCACATTGCACTGTGGTAAGTAGTTGAGCACAACGTAGCCAATTCTATCTCATTTATATCACTTGAAACATATAAGTGTTCTTTTCTTTGCATAGTTATCAAAATTTGTAGTACATTAAATTGCTCAAATTACAAATATTACTAGAAACCGTAATTCTAACCTAATTTTGCAAATAGTTTGCTTTTGTTTGTGTGATACTGAATATCGGACCCAGAGCCATGTACAGAGCCAGTCAAGTGTCCAATCAGTTAGTTACGCCACTGACACTGCAGACATTGAATAGTTTGTCAGCATACGATTTTTTAAAATAAAATCTCAATGTAAATATACATAGTAAGTTATATAAAAATGCCAGAAATTTTTCTAAAGGAAAAGATAAAGAACTCTTACAGCCATAAAGATGTTCTATGGGACCTTGTGATACAAGCCATAGAGTTAAGTGTACAAGCCATAGGCAGTGTAACCAGCTTGGCTTGGTGGCACACATCTTTAATCCCAGCACTCACACTCAGGAGGCAGAGGCAGGCAGATGAGTGTGAGTTCAAGGACAGCCTGGTCTACAAGATGAGTCTAGGACAGCTAAGGCTACCCAGAGAAACCCTGTCTTGAAAATGCAAACAAACAAATAAATAAACAAACAAACAAACAAGACAAAAATGAAACCAAATTAAAAAAAAAGACAAAAGTAGGATTTTTCTAAGATTAGGGAAATTTTAATCATATATATATTTTTTAAACCACATGTATGCTAGTGAGTACTAAAACACAAAGTTATTAGTTATACATGTGTGAATATACGTATGTATATACACATACATGTAAGAACAGTGTATAATGGATGGATTTTAATAAGGAAGCATTTGTGGTGTAGTGAGAATCATGTGACTGGCTAAATTGCAGAGAGACTCCCTTGGGCCCTAGTTTTGGCTAACTCTCCGTGCTTCAGCCAGCCACGTTCTTCTGCAGTTGCATCCACAGCCATAGGACGTTCATTGTTTGGCAGTGTAGAGAAACTGCTTCCATCAACTGAGACTTTTGAAACTTCTGTTAGCTGGCCTGCCCCTGATGGATGGAAATGTGGTTTGGGCTCTATGAAGCCTGCTTTACTTCCTGGGTTAAGGCCTTCTCTTCTCTGGCCTGAGTTGGCTCTCTACTTCTAGTAAATAAAGGACTCTGATCTTCATTGAGTGACATTCTTCTACATCTCCCTCGGGCACGTTATAATTATCTATATGTATATTTTAAATGTTCCATAATATTAAAAATGGGTACTTAGTGTCTTTAAGTACTTCAGGGCACTGTTCGGAAGTGTAAGGACAAGTGAAGAGACAAGAAATAGACTCATTTTCTAGTGTTAAGTTGTTGTTTTATTCCTGCAGGCACAAAATATGCCCTTGTAAAAAGAGTGCAGGCTGGGCATGGTGAGGCACAGCTTTAATCCCAACACTCAAGAGGCAGAAGCATGCAGATCTCTAGAGTTCAAGGCCGGCCTGGTCTACACAGTGACTTCTTGTTTCAATATACATACCATGTATACAGTTTACAATTTCTTTAGGTATAAAATATAAACTCTTAAAGCCAGATGATAAGCCTCCAACTTGAAAATAACACTTCAAATAGAGATTATACTGTACTATTTTAATGAAACAGGGGCTGGAGAGATGGCTTAGAGGTTAAGCGCACTTGATGTTCTTCCAAAGGTCCTGAGTTCAATTCCTAGCAACCACATGGTGGCTCACAACCATCTATAATGAGATCTAGTGTCCCCGTCTGGCCTGTAGTTGTTACGTGCAGGAGAACATTGTATACATAAGACATAAATAAATCTTAATGAAATGGTAATTTTTATCCAGATGCATCAAGGAATAATTCTATGACTGGAATTCCCACACTCAACATCTTGCTGGTGTTGGGGATGTGGAAACGGCACTCAAGAAGAAGTCCTCAGATCCAACTTTGACTTTGCTCTTTCCAAGACTGCATACCTCATCTGAATGAAATCCTGTTGGTTCAGCTTTCACACTCTCCAGAATGCAACCATCCTGTTCTTACCTCCACTGTCAGCCTCAGGCCTAAGCCATGGTCATGATCCACTGTGCTAACTCCTAGGATTTCCCAAATAACCCTTCAACTTCATCCTTGTCTCCTAGCAACTTCTTCCCAAGGGAATGGAGTAAGTTTCATGACCCGAGTTACTGCTTCTTCATCTCATTGAACTCAAAAATAAAGGACAAAGTCCTCAGCTGAACTGCAAGGCTCTTGCTATGCGACTCCCACCATACTCCATGGGAGGCGGGAAACATTCCAAGGCCCAAGTTGGTACCCAAAAACATAAATAATATTAATTCTATCCATATTCTGGTTTTGTCTTGCACATGCATCAGACACCTGGCTTCTCCTTGGCATGTCTGAACTGGTAGTATTACTACTTTTTCGTTTGGGCCACTGTAAAGTAAAAATGAGAGTAAGGACAGCAGGGACAGCTGCCATTACAGTCTACCCGGTAACTAAGATGGTACTGGGTAACTATCGGAAAGGAAGTGTATACCGCATGCAGACTGTAGGTAATATGGACGATGTGCATGTTAGGGAGGTGGCACAAGATATTATTACCTATTCTGAACAGGTTACAGTTAAAAACCTATAAACCACTTACTTCATACATGGGCCATTTAATATGGTCCGGCCATGGTTGCCATGGTAACCGAAAGCATGAGTGATGGGGTTTACTGCACCTTCTCAACCACATTACTCTTCTCTACCTTCAGTCTCCATCTACAGGGGCCTTCTTGAGGTTCTTCCTTGGAGTTTTTCTCCCCCTGTTCTCTGCCTTGGACAGTTCCCCCAAGATGGGCAAATGTCTTCTCCATCTCTGTCCAGAGTTTGCTGACATCATCTTCCCAGGGATGCTGAGCCTGGCCTCCTGTGTACACGACGGTTGTGCTGGTCCTTCACTGCATCTCCCTGCTGCAGCCTAAGTTCCCAGAGGACAGGAATTTCCAGTGCGTTTTCTCTAGAGTCCTCCCCACAGTGCCTGGCTCACAGTGGTCAGTAAGTACTTATTAGCAACATAAATGTGCACAGGATGCCAGAATGCACAGAATTTGGAGAATAAGTCACTTACCTGACAAAGCAACAGAACGTGCAAGTATAGCCACAGAGCGTGATCACCACACAGCAGCAGTAAAGCTTAGCAGATTCAGGGGAGACTATTCTGAGGCATTTTCCTTGGAACATTTTACCTATAAAATATGAATATAAGCATGCCAAACTTCATAAATTTCTTAAGGAAAATAAAATAACTTACCACAAAAAAAATAACCACCTTATAATTGCCTACAGGTTCCTGAAAGGACACTGTAAACTGCGTAATTACAATGATTGGGCCTGTGAAGGGGGTGATCCAAGGTCCCCAAGCAGTCAGGTGTCCTTCAGGAAAGTATTGTCGGCCCTTTCTCTGTGTTTACTTCTTTCTAATAATTGTCTAGCATTACCCTTACTAGGCCAGGTGATTTACATCAAAGCAGCCTTCCTCTCCTCAGAAGGCACAGACGCTTCCTTTTTCAGCAGTCATTAAGTCCGGCCCTCTGGTTTTGAAGGACAACCACAGCCAGGGAATCTATTTGAGTTTGTAGCGTGTCTGTGCTTTGTTGTAACCAGGGTCAGGTCTTCCTTAATCTGATTGTTCACTCGGCTCTGCTGTACCTGTTGGCTCCCTGTTGCTGCTACACCGATGGTGGTGGTCCCTCTAGGGGCATCACCGGCAGTGTGGGGAGTAGGAAGGGGATTCTGTTTCTCCCGCTGTCATAGGTGAAATATTTATAGACTCCCTATGAATACACTGAGTCTGGAGTGAAGAACACTATGACACATTTTCTTCCAGCATAGCAAGTATAAATACCATCTCAGAATGCAGTAAGTGTCCTTTGATGCCCTTGCCTTGGGAGCCAAGCGGATGTAATTTGTTTCTGGTCCTACACAGCTGGTCTCTCTGATGATCTGAACTAGGGGTCAGGCCCATTTGTTGACTAGTTGGTTTGTGTGAAGTTGGATATGCTCACCCCTGTGTGTTTCATGTGACCCAGCTAGCCTTTGTAGAAACAGCCTGTCAGTGGAGGTGAGGGGTGAGCCACTTCAGAGAAAGGAGAGCAGAGCCTGATCAGGATGCAGCAGGGAATGTGTCAGCCTTCAGCGGGAGTGATGGCTGTGGGGAAGGAGTGGGCTGGATTGTTATAGGAAGACTAACAGTGCCAGAAAAGGAAGAAAGAGAGGTGAGCCTGGCCTTCCCACAGGAGTGTGGAAACACGCTTGGGGCGGTCATCTCAGCTCTCACCGGCGTGGATGCATGGGCCACACATCCTATGCCATGTGGGTAGATGAACACCTGCCCACACCATGCAGGTAGACAAGAGAAAATTCCCACTGGAAGAAACCGGCTGCCGCCTTTATAAGGGTGGAGATGCTTCCCATAATCCAGAAGCTGAGAGTCTCAGTAGGGAACTATCCGAGGGCCTCTGTGTAGTGACAGTTGGGGGGAAGGAGTGTCTTGCTTGTACAAGATGGGTTCTGGAGATGGTGTTTTTGTTGCTAGCGCAGAGTTAGGATATGACATGGCAGTTTCTTGAGCTATTTGGCAGGTCTGGTTATTGAGAAAAGAGATGAGTTATTTTTCATGCCTCCGACAGTGGAGAAGGGCTGCTTGACAATAAGAGCTGTTTCAAGGACTTTTGGGTTTTCGAGACAGGGTTTCTCTGTGTATCCTTGGCTGTCCTGGACTCACTTTGTAGACCAGGCTGGTCTTGAGCTCAGTAATCCGCCTGCCTCTGCCTTCCAAGTGCTTTCTCTCTTTTTTTTTAAACTATTTATTTATTATGTATATAGTGTGCATCAGGTCACATTATTGATGGTTGTGAGCTACCATGTGGTTGCTGGGAGTTGAACTCAGGACCTCTGGAAGAGCAGTTAGTGCTCTTAACCTTTGAGCCATCTCTCCAGCCCCCCACCCCCACCCCACCCTACCCCCGCAAGCGCTTTCTCTTAACAACACAGGTTGCCTGGGCATTTTCACTGCTCTGGGAGTTGAAACAAAGACCTAATGGGCCCCCTGCTGGCCTCTCCGGAAAACACACTGCGGCTCCGCCAGGCTGCTCCCAAGCCAACGTGAATCTGTTCCGCTGCTCAGGCTACTCTTGCCTCGTGTCCGTCCGTCTCCTTGTCACTCGCTATTCTTCTGCCCTGTCGCACTCCACATTCACAAAGGGAAGGCTGCACACGGAGCTGGCCTTCATCAGGGGTCTCAGAATTAAGTCCTCGGGCAGCCTGCTGAGACCATTAACACTGGGACGCTTGAAATTGACTTCTGAGTACAGGACTCCAGGAGAGGCCTGGTCAGGTGAGACTAGAACTCAACCAGAAGACTAAGCAGGGTGTGGACACCGCTGGTTCTACCCCAGAGGTCCTTCTGTCAGTGCCCTACAGCTGAAGGCACCTCCTTCAGGGAGTCCGCTAACTTAGGATATCCCAGCCACAGCTTTTGATGTCCTTGCCAGGAGTGAGTTCAGAGTTTATACCCATCCGTACTTGCCCTGTGAAAGAGTGTTCAAAGTGAAGCACAGGCCATTTCGCCTTCCACACTCCATTTTGTACAGACTTGTTCTCTCGGGGACGCTCCACCCACCTGCAGTTACTGGAAAAAAAACCATAAACTGTCTGAACTACTGATTTCACAGAAACTTGCACCCCGGGCCAGCCGATCAGGCTCTGGGTCATAAACTGTTATGCTTGCGCCAGATGTTCTTCTGGGTCCATAAACTGTTATGCTTGCAGCAGATGTTCCAGATAGATGATAGAGAAACTTCCCCGTTGCAGTTTGACCTGCAACCACCACCCAGAGGCCAACTTTTCACATACCCCTAAACCAATCATGTGATGCCAAGGCTTGGAAACCCCACCCCCGCTTTTGATTTTTCCTTTATAACCCACCTACTCTTGAACCTCAGGACCACATCTCTATTCCAGGGAGTCCGAGCTCGAGCCCGTAATAAATGGCCCTGGGTAGACTGCATTGTCATCGAGTCCTGGTGGTCTCTCCTGGGTCTCTCCATCTGGGTACAACAAAAGCTGTTACGCAGAGAAACCCTGTCTCAAAAAATTGATTAATTAATTAACTAATTAATTAATTAAAATAATAAAGAACGTTAACAATTTTCCATTCTTTAAGGCACGGATAAGGTGGATGGACAAAATCCAATTCTCATACTGTTTCATCCATAGCCCAAGGTTGTGGTTTTCTTTTCCTGTTGCTGTGACAGACTGCCTTCTTAATAAAGGCGATTTAAGAAGGGGAGGGTTTACTTTAACTCGAAGTTCAAGGTAAAGCCCATGGATACAGAGAAGTCAAAGCAGCAGATGCTGGAGGAGCAGGTCACATGGAATCCACCACGCGGAAGAAAAAGATGAGTGACTTGTGTCCAGATCGCTGTTTCCTTTTATACTTTCCAGCGTCCCTACCCAAGAAATACTCCTGCCCACAATTAAGATGGCTCTTTCCATCTCAATTAATGTAAGGAAACGACATCACACAGATATCCTCAGAGACACAGGTCACTCTAAATAACCCCTGACAAGTATGTCGAGAGGTAGGTCTCATGGGTGACTCTACGGACCCTGCCAAGTTGCCAATTAAGAGTTATCCTCATCGTTTTGTTCCTTAAAAGTTTCAAAAATTATAATGAGCATACATTGTGAAGTATTAACACTGTGTTGTTTGGATGCTGGGATGCTCTGTGCAGTATTAAAATATTAATGCTGCTCAGAAGTGAATTCTGATCTTTGCTTTTTTGTTTGTTTGTTTGTTTCCCTCTGCAATATGTTAGTCAGACTCCATCTCTGTGAGGGGTGGGGGAAATACCTGGAAGAAATTTAAAGCAGAAAGTATTTGAGGGGAGCTCCGTTTCAGGAGTTTCAGTCCTGTTATGGTGTTTCTAGGCCCATGGAGATGCATAACACAATGCCGGAGGACATGTGACAGCAAAGCTCACCCCTCGTGACAGTGGGAAGCCAGAGAGTGACAGTAGCCAAGGATGAGATAGACTTAGCTCCAGTGTCTCCCAACACCTAGGCCTCTTCTCAGAAAGCTGTCTTCACCTCACACTAAACTATAAATTATATCAAGCCATGTGTGGGTTAAACCATTAGTGGAAGCTGAGCCTTCCTAACCCGATCGCCTCTTACCGACCACACCTGCCATCCGAAACCAAGTGTGTCCCCCCCCCCCCCTTGCTCTCTACAGGGTTCTTGACACCTAACATAACAGAGCTTGTATAGGACTAGACCCAAGTACCCAGGGAATCCAGGCATGGCTGCTGGCTAGTGTCGTCGGCTCATCTAGTATGACTACCTTACTGCTGGGTGTGTCCTAAGAACCAGGATGTAACTTCCCCCATTCTCTTTACCAAAGTCGACCTTGCCAAAGCTACCATCTGCCTGTGGAATGAAATAGAGGCAAAACAGGACCTCCAAGCAAACTCAGAGGGCACACTGTGAATTCCTATATATTTGAAAAGAAGTTTCCATTCTCCCCCCCCCAACACCCCCGTGTGTGAGTGTGTGTGCGTGTGTGCAAGCATACATGCCCTCACTATCGTCCTCAGAACCTCGCTTCTCAGGCAAGCACTCCAGCCTCTGGGAAACAGCTTTAGAACCTCCGCTTGTTTAGTTATTTATATGGTCAGCCACAGCTCCCATCTCGGTCTGAGATGACTCCAGCTCTGCCATGGTCCTTGGTTGAAGTCTTGAGAGGAGCGAAGGTGAGTGTAGCTCACCTACCCCACACTTCTGATCGGCAGCCTGCCCTGTAAAATAATAGTTGCTCTATCAAATCGCTAAATTTTGGAGGAATTTCTTTGACTGCAACAACAACAACAAAGCAGCCAGCTGTAACTATCAAAAATGAAGCAAGTAACAGAGGGAAGTGGACCAACCAGGATCCAGGGACGAAGCTCTGGCTCTGGCAGTCCAGCTCGCAAAGGCAGCATCTTTGGTAGCTGAGCCACCTCCTAACCCTCTTATTTATTTGTGCTGAATACGGTAGTTTGTTTGGGATTAAGTTTTTCCCCACTTTATTTATTTATATTTCCTGTTAATCTAATAAAACTATGCAAGCCAGATTGTGTAGATATGTATACATATATACATTATATGCATGTATATATACATATACATATATATCTGATTCTCAAAATTTTCAACTTTGTATAAGGATTTATGAATTATGCAAAATAACAAATTTCTTTGTGACATAGTCACGCTTGCATATGACGTGTTTAGATGACACTGACAAGCTCATGCGTTGCCCTCACTTTTCTGTGCCTCTTCCCTTATTTCCCTTACACTTAAGTCATCTTCTACTTTGGTTGTGGAGTTTTATGAGACCTATAGAAAGTATAATTAAGACAAAGAAAGGTGGGTGTTCGCTGTGAGTACTACACTGTGAGCCCTGAAGTTGATGTCAAGGGCATCAGGCAGCAGAGAGGTGGTGCAGAGCAGCCAGAGAAGTGTGGCTCTGTGTCTGTCCAAGCGCTGGGAGTGGTGCTGGTCTGATGCTGGCTTTCAAACCAGTTACTTGAAATCCATTGAGAATTCCAGGACAGCTAAATTGGTTGGGCCTTGAAACTTAAATCTGAACATACACTTTAAGCGGCGAGACGTAGGCTTGGTTTTTTGTTTTCTTTCTTTTCTTTTTAAATCTTTTTTCTTTTGGTTTATTTCCTTATTTTTAAGATAGTCGTGTTTCTGCAAAACGGCAGTCCGTGTGCATCGGTGCGGTGCAAGACAAAAAAGGTGGCTGGAGAGACAGCCGTGGGTGCTGGGAACCGAACTCTTATATTTATGGTTGTGAGCCTAGCCTTTAACGGCTGAGCCATCTCTCCAGCCCGGAGGCGGCCGACGTTCTTTCATACAAGTAGCAAGCTCGGCGTTGCGCAACCGCGACTCCATTGAGTGTAGTCCCATTTCCAATTCGAAACAACCCTCTTTTTCTCTCCTTCTGCATACAAACAAACACACCAGAGGAAAATACAAATAAAAACCACTCTTTGCAGTGAACATTTATGCTCTGAGCAGAGGCTGCGGACTTGTTGTTTCGCTCGTACAGGACTAAATGGAAAAAAAACAAAAACTAAGGGTCGGGGGGACTGAGCAGGCGGATTGTAGAGAGTGTGTCAGAGAGAGGAGTGTGGAGTGCGGGCGTGGGCAGGCGTGAGGGTCTGGCGTGGGCGTGGGTGCATGGGCAAGGGCTTACAGTGTAGAATGCGGGCGTGGGCAGGCGTGGAGCGGGCGCCTGTGCGTCTGAGGGAGCTGGTACGGGCTGTAGGTCCGGGCAGCCGAGCAGGATCCGGGTATAAGAAACAAGAGGAACAGCCCCGTGTGTGTTGGAGTTTTATTTGCGGGTGTTGTGTAGCCGCGGGTTGGAAAGCCAAGGGGGAAAAAAATGTGTATCCCAGGCTGACCTCGAACTCCAAATCCTCCTGCCTCTGCCTCCTTCAGCAAATCCTACCGGCCTGCGCCACCAGAACCGGCGGTTGCTAGCTTTCTTCTGATAGTAGTTAACGCTACTTTCCAATGACGTCACTCCTTCCCCAGCTATTGTCAGAGGAGTGGAGTCAAAGCTGTGCACAACGCTCCAAACCTCACTGTCAGCGGCTCTTCAGCAGACATTTGCAAAGTCAGGAGGAGGCCTAAACTCTACCACACGATATAGTTCCTCTCCAAAGCTCAACCTACCCTCACGCGGGGCCTTGCGCAGGAAACGTACAAGCACACTGCCTGCCAGGACAGGAGGAAGGCTGGCCCTGCCCGTGGACCCTGGGACAACTTCGGGTGTCTGGAGGTGGGAGAGACCACTAAGGACCTGGCAAGGGTGAGGGACAGCTCACCCAGCAGCCTTTGACAGATGAAAGATGATGACAACACACATGTCCTGGTCACTTCAGGGGCGTTCGTGACAGTTCTTATTAAAGAAAGAGAGGTGTAGGGAGGGGGAGAAGGCCAGGGGAGGCTGTGGGGTCACCAGGGAAGGCAAATAGCTAGGAGAGGAAGATAAGACACCAGGCACAGAGAAGATGAAAGAGGACACCGTGCTGAGTGAATTCAGCCCACAAAGACAGCACAAATCCGGGGGTCGTGCGCAGGGTGCGGAGCAGAGAGTGTGTGGGGAGGCGGGTCTCTTTGGCTGCCGGTTCCCCGAGAACCCACGCACTGAGCCCTGAAGTTGATGTCAAGAGGCAAAGCCTCGTGCGAGCAGAACTAAAGAAAAGGAGCCTAAGGGTCGGGAAGGCTGAGCAGAGGGATTGTAGGGAGGGGAGCATGTCACGGGGTAGGGGAGAGTGGAGTGCGGGCATGGGCAAGGGCTTGTGAGTCCGTGCAAGCAGCTGTGTGTAACTCGTGCCTGTGTGTCTGGAGGAGCTGGTGCTAGCTGAGCTGGACGGCAATAACCGAGCAAAATCAGTGTGAGAGTGGGATGCCGTGAGACTTTGTAGGTGCTGAATTTTTAGTGGGTGTGAATGGTTTAGTGGCTCACATAAGTGCGAGTGTTTTCGTTGCGCAGGGAAAAAATGTGTATCCCAGGCTGGCCTCGAACTCCAGATCCTCCTGCCTCTGCCTCCTTCAGCAAATCCTACCGGCCTGCGCCACCAGAACCGGCGAGAACGCAAACCTTTAATTAAGTACTTGAGGCTTGTCCTTTATGACGTAACCTATTATAATGTTCAGCAGAGCATCACTGCACCAGTGGTACTGTCAACCACAAATCCCCACTCTCCCAGACTCACGTCCGCCGTCCTCACTTCGGATAAGCACACCTAGCAAACCCAAAAGGTGCTTCCCGCCCCGCATCCGCTGTGGCTGACGCCAGGAAACACACTCGCTCACTGCAAGGCAGCACTCTACCCCTCGGTCCACGCGTGGATTAGTCTATATTCTCTATTCCTCCGCCCTTTCGCCCCCCACATTCATATCCTCGGGATGACTGACAGGTCTCAAAACCTGCTGGGGCCACTTAGCACTTGGAAGCTTGACACTGATTTCCTTCCGCGAAACTCCAGGAAAGGCCTAGTCAGAGTGAAAAGAGCACTCGATAAGAAAGCAAGAGTGGCGCGGACACCGCTGGTTCTTGCGCAGCGCTTCCCACCCGCCATCACAAGAGCAATCTCCTTCCTCCTACTGTAACACATCCATCAAGGTGCCCTCCAGCTCAGGAGGATCATCCCACCGCCAGCTTTAAGGATCCTTGCCCAAGATGAGTTCAGGATATCCACCCATCTGTACAAGCCCTGAACTTGGCTGTGGCAAGAAGTTAAAAGAATGTTAGCAATTTTCAGTTCTTTAAACCCAAGGATAAAGAGTGTGTTCTCCTATCGTTTCATAGACACTATAAGGTTGTCAGTTAACACCTGCCATCACTGTTTTCGTTACGCAGGGGAAAAAATGTGTATCCCAGGCTGGCCTGGGAGGAAAGGAAAATTGCATTGAGTATACATTCTGAAATATTAACAACGTATTTTTCTGGAGTCTGGAATGCTTTGCACAGGCATTAAATTATTAGTGCTGTTCAAAAATGAATTTGTATGTTTGTCTCTCGGCAGTGCCCAGTATTTTTCATCTCTGTGAAAAATACCGGAGATGTTTAAGCGGGAAGCACTTCTTCCTACTCAATTTTTGGAGTTTTTATTCCGAATTTTTTTTAAGTTCTTTCTGGGCCCACGCAGATGGCACGAGATGGCAGAGTGTTTGGGGCAGAGCAAAACCTCCCCGTAATAGTGAGCAGTGAGAGACTGAAAGCAGAAGGCCCGAGGACGAGGCCTAGCTCCCAAAGAAACTCCTCAGTGTCTCCAACACTGAGACCTCATCTTAAAGAATCCCACACACACACACCTAACTGATTTGATAAGGCTGTCAAGTTATGAAGCCATGTGTGGATTAACCCACTGGCAGAGGCTGAGCCCTCATGACCCAATCACCTCACACTTACTGCACCCACCATATGCAGACCATGAGTCGCACACAAGGCTGCAGGGTCCTGACACCTAACATAACAGAGGCTGTATAGGACTATTTTACCCCTGTGCCCATGAATACAGGCGGGGTAATGTGGCTGCTGTAGTCAACTCATCTAGACTGGGGGGGGGGGGGGGGAGGAGGATGAAAAAATGTGCCTTCATGTGAATGAGGCTGTAGGCAAGCCTGAAATGGCATTTTCTTAATTACTGATTGATGGGGGAGGGCCCAGATCACTGTGGGTGGAGTCATCCCTGGGCTGGTGGTCCTGAGTTCTAAAAGAAAGCAGGCTGAGCAAGCCAGTAAGCAGCGCCCCTCCATGACCTCGGTGTTCCTGGCCTGCTTGAGTTACTGTCTTGATTTCCTTTGATGATGAACATGATGTAGAAGCGTAAGTGGAAAGAACTAGAGTGTAATTTCCCTTATTCTCTTTATCAAAGCAGACAATGCTGCTCCAAGTAACCTTAGTGGGCACACTGTGAATTCCTATATATTTGGAAGGCAGTTTCCATTCTCTTCCCCCAGTGTCTCTGTGTGTGTGTGTGTATGTATGTATGTATGTGTATGTATATTTGTGTATGTATGTATGTATGTGTTTATGTGTGTATGTATGTATGTGTGTATGTGTGTATGTGTGTATGCATGTATGTATGTATGTGTATGTGTGTATATGTGTATGTGTGTATGTGTATGTGTTTATGTGTGTATGTGTGTGTATGTATGTGTGTATGTGTATGTGTGTATGTGTGTATGTGTGTATGTATGTGTATGTATGTATGTATGTGTATGCGTGTATGTGTGTGTATGAATGTATGTGTGTATGTGTGTTTGTGTATGTGTTTATGTGTGTATGTGTGTATGTATGTATGTGTGTATGTGTGTATGTATGTGTATGTATGTGTGTTTATGTGTGCATGTGTGTATGTGTGTATAATGTGTATGTGTGTATGTGTGTATAATGTGTATGTGTGTATGTGTGTATGTGTATGTGTGTATGTGTATGTGTGTACTTTTTTTTTAATTAACTGTATTACCTAAATTCTCTGTAGGCCCAGCTAGCAATCAATCAAGACACAGACACTTGTTATATTTTAAAATAGCTTTAGTTAACCTGGGGCAGGGCAGATATCAATCCTCTAAATTACCTCCCATAGTAGGGCAGGCATGGGATCCCTGCCTCAGTCTCATGCCATCTGCTTCCAGTAACTTCTATAAAGCTACCTCTCACCTATAATCCCATATACTTGCTAATGTTCTTCATCTGGCTGGATTCTCCATCCACACCGGCCATGTGCTTCTCCTCCATCTACTCATAGTGGCCTTCCTCTCTTCCTTCAGGTCTCTCCTTTTCTCCTCCAGGCGGTCTCTCTTCTTCCCAGAATTCCTCTCTCTCCTAGCCCCACCTGTCTCCTGCCCTGCCCAGGTGGGATGGCTTTTTATTAAGCAAAAGTCACAGAGACAGCAAGCAGTAATTAGCATCAAAATACATCAGACCATCCCCCAACATGTGTGTATGCATGTGCGTATATGTATGTATGTATATGTGTATGTATATGTGTGTATATGTGTATGTGTGTGTATATATATGTGTGTGTGTGTGTGTGCACGCACGTGCATGCACACAAGCATGCATGCTCTCTGTATCAGCCTCAGAACCTCATTTCTCAGGCAAGTACTCCAGCACCCGAGAAACAACTTGAGACCCTCTGTCTGTCTTAGGGCAGCCACAGTTCCCATCTTGGTCTGAGATGACTCCAGCTTGACCACGGTCCTTGGTTGAAGTCTTGAAAGAAGCTAAGGTTAGTGTAGCCAGCTCAGCTACCGCACACTTCTGACTAGCAGACCGCCTTGTAAAATAATGGTTGCTATATCAAATTACTAAGTTTTGTAGGAGTTTTTCAAGTTCAATAAAGCCAAATATAACCATCAAGAAAAAAACCGTATAACTCGGGGGTCGGGGGGAGGGTGTGGAATGTGGTTAAGAGATGGGGATCAAAAAAAAAAGAGAGAGAGAGAGAGAGAGATGGGGATCAGCATGGATGGCAGGGATCAAATTCTCTGGAAGTCCATAATACCTTTGGTAGCTGAGCCACCTCCCTGTTTATTTGTGCTGAATACAGTATTTGGGTTGGGCTTAAGTTTTTCTCCTCTTTGAAGACATCATCTGTATCCATCTATATTTGTAATTGTAGTGAAATAATTGAAGCCAAGTAATGTAAATTTATTTAAAAAGCTAATCTGATTATCACCACTTTCAACTTCTAATAATTAAGTTTTTATTTTGGGGGAGGTGTTTTGTGTGTGTGTGTGTGTGTGTGTGTGTGTGTGTGTGTGTGTGTGTGTTGTCTCTTTGTTTTTTGTTTTTTAAGAGACAGAATTTCTCTTCCAGGGCTGTCACACTGGAAGTCCTATAACTCACTTTGTTAGGCCAGGTTGGCCTCAAGCTCACAAAGATCCACCTGCCTCTGCATCCTGAGCACTGGGAATAAAGGTGTGTGCCACCACAGCCCATCAATAATTTGGGGGGGGGGCAGTTGAGACAGGGTTTCTCTGTGTAGCCTTGGCGGTCCTGGGCTCACTTTCTAGATCAGACTTGCCTTGAGTGTGCCACCATGCCCAAAAATAATGCTTTAATTATACAAAATAACAAGCTTCCTTGTGATATGATCATTCATGCACTTAATTTGCTGTGGTCACATTGACCACACCTTCATTCTTTCTTGTCTCTACCTTTGTGTTTAATTCCCCTTCACCAATAGTCCTTCTGCTTTCTTTTTCTTTTATTTAAACACATTTTTATTGAAAAATAAAATAATTCACATTACATCCCATTTGCTGTAATCCTTCTACTTTCATGAAAAGAATTTTCTCTAGTTTTCATGGCTTTGAAGGCTAAGCCAAGAGTAGGTGACCTCCTGGATTTGGCCCCCGGTGAGGGGCTCAAGCAAGCAGCATTCCAGTGGAATGAAGGACGTGAGAAAAAGAAGATCTCGTGGCGAAACAAGACTCTAAAGCTAAGAGGGAAGCCAACAAGGACCTCCTGCCCAGCCTCATGGCTTCAGCCTCCTGCCTTACTCCGTGCTGACACAGTGAGAACCAAGTGTGCAAACAAGTGTCTCCAACCTTTTGACACTGCAGCAGAAGAATGTCATCCCAAAAGTTCACACTTGAGACCCACAGTATTGAGTTTTACACACACACACACACACACACACACACACACACACAGAGGGATTTAAGCAAGCTTATATATTACATATTTGTTGCCTGTGAATTCAGGGTCTTAAACAAGTAGATACTCAATCACCCATGCTGATGTCAATAGCATCCACAGCAACCAAGCAGTCGAAGCTATTCCTAGGAATGGTTGGTTACCCAGTAAATAATGAGTTCACAGGCCCAGAAATTCTTCAGCCTAAGATGGAAGGCCTATTTCTTTTAATTCACCTCCATGCCCATCTGCCCTGAGAAAGGCCTGGAAACCATGGCAGAACGAGTCACCGTCAGCCTTTGTCATCATCCCAAGGTAGCAAAGGCACTTGTGTCAGGGTCCTGCTAGTAGCCAACATCTCACGTCGCCTTTGAGGGACCTCAGGAAACATGCACTTAGGAGGTTTGACCACTTGGGGGTACCAGAGTTGCAGCCAAAGGGTCAGGCTTGACCCGCGAGGAACTCAGTCACTGAACACAATGGCTGTCATAGAAAAGCTATCCCTTCGTCTTGCACGTGGTGGGACTGCTACAGACAGCTAGGGAAAGGAAAACTCCCTGAACAACCTGGTGAATAGTTGAGGACAGCTGAGCACAAGAGCCTGGCAGAAGCTGTTGGGAGTTCTAGGTCCTGGTAGCTTGAGGGGGGTCCATGAATGCCAAGCATATTTTTCAAAAGGAGTGTCGGGATAAGGGGAGGAGGAGAAATGGGATGAGGAGGAGGGGAAGAGTTTGGAGTCAACAGCAGCAGCAAACGCAGGGGAGGAAGAAAACGCACCAGGCACCATGTGGCTAAAAGAGATCATGATGCTAAGTGAACAGGGCAGACACCAGAGCATAGGTCCCTGGGTCATATGCAGGGTGCAGAGCAGATAGTGTGGGAATGCGGATCTCTTTGGCTGGGTTTTCGCTGTGAGAAACATCCTGTGAGCCCTGAAGTTGATGTCAAGGGCACCAGGCAGCAGAAAGATGGTGCAGAGCAGCCAGAGAAGTGTGGCTCTGTGTCTGTCCAAGAGCTGGGAGTGGTGCTGGTCGGATGCTGCGAGATGTAGGCTTAGTTTTTGTTTGTTTTCTTTCTTTTCTTTTTAAATCTTTTTTCTTTTGGTTTGTTTCCTTATTTTTTTAAGATAGTCGTGTTTCTGCAAAGCGGCAGTCCGTGTGCGGCACAAGACAAAAAAGGTGGCTGGAGAGACAGCCGTGGGTGCTGGGAACCGAACTCTTATATTTATGGTTGTGAGCCTAGCCTTTAACGGCTGAGCCATCTCTCCAGCCCGGGAGCAGCTGGCGTTCCTTGTCTCAAGTAGCAAGCTCGGCGTTGCGCAACCACGCCTCCACTGAGCGTAGTCGCATTTCCAATGTAAAACAATCCTCATTTTCTCTCCTTGTATATACAAACAAACACTCCGGAGGAAAAAACAAATAAAAACCACTCTTTGCAGCGAACATTTCTGCTCTGAGCGATGGCTGCGGACTTGTTTCGCTCGTGCAGGACTAGGGGGAAAAAAAAAAACTAAGGGTCGGGGGGACTGAGCAGGCGGATTGTAGAGAACGTGTCGGAGAAATGAGTGTGGAGTGCGGGCGTGGGCAGGCGTGAGGGTCTGGCGTGTGCGTGGGTGCGTGGGCAAGGGCTTACAGTGTAGAGTGCGGGCGTGGGCAGGCGTGGAGCGGGCGCCTGTGCGTCTGAGGGATCTGGTACGGGCTGTAGGTCTGGGCAGCCGAGCAGGATCCGGGTGTAAGAAGCAAAAGGAGCAGCCCCGTGTGTGTTGGAGTTCTACTTGCGAGTGTTGTGTAGCCTTGGGTTGGAAAGCCAAGGGGGAAAAAATGTGTATCCCAGGCTGACCTCGAACTCCAAATCCTCCTGCCTCTGCCTCCTTCAGCAAATCCTACCGGCCTGCGCCACCAGAACCGGCGGTTGCTAGCTTTCTTCTGATAGTAGTTAACGCTACTTTCCAATGACGTCACTCCTTCCCCAGCTGTTGTCAGAGGAGTGGAGTCAAAGCTGTGCACAACGCTCCAAACCTCACTGTCAGCGGCTCTTCAGCAGACATTAGCAAAGTCAGGAGGAGGCCTAAACCCTACCACACAACATAAAGTTCCTCCCCAAAGCTCAGCCTTCCCTCACGGGGGCCTTGCGCAGGAAACGTACAAGCACACTGCCTGCCAGGACAGGAGGAAGGCTGGCCCTGCCCGTGGACCCTGGGACAACTTTGGGTGTCTGGGAATGGGAGAGACCACCAAGGACCTGGCAAGAGTGAGGGACAGCTCAGCCTAGCAGCCTTTGACAGATGAACGATGATGACAACACACGTGTCCTGGTCACTTCAGGGGCGTTCATGACAGTTTATTAAGGAAAGAGGTGTAGGGGGGAGGAGGAGGTCGGGGGAGGCTGTGGGGTCACCAGGGAGGGCAGCTAGCTAGGAGAGGAAGATAAGACACCAGGTACAGAGAAGATGAAAGAGGACACCGTGCTGAGTGAATACAGCCCACAAAGACAGCACAAACCCGGGGGTCGTGCGCAGGGTGCGGAGCAGAGAGTGTGTGGGGAGGCGGGTCTCTTTGGCTGCCGGTTCCCCGAGAACCCACGCACTGAGCCCTGAAGCTGATGTCAAGAGTCAGAGCCTCGTGCGAGCAGGGCTGGAGGAAGGAAGCCTAAGGGTCGGGACGGCTGAGCAGAGGGATTGTAGGGAGGGGAGCATGTCACGGGGGAGAGGAGAGTGTGAGTCCGTGCAAGCAGCTGTGTGTAACTCGCTCCTGTGTCTGGAGCAGCTGGTGCGAGCTGAGCTGGATGGCAATGGCCGAGGGAGATCAGTGTGAGAGTAGGGTGTAGTGAGACTTTGTAGGTGCTGAATTTTTAGTGGCTCCTATAAGTGCGAGTGTTTTCGTTACGCGGGGAAAAAATGTATACAAGTGCGAGTGTTTTCGTTACGCGGGGAAAAAGCGTGTATCCCAGGCTGGCCTCGAACTCCAGATCCTCCTGCCTCTGCCTCCTTCAACAAATCCTACCGGCCTGCGAAACCAGTACCGGCAAGTGGACCTCTTGTTAAAAGACTACTTGAAGCTTGTCTTTGATGACGTAACCTGCCATACATTTCTGATTTCTTTTCCAAAATAGAAAATTGGAAGTTTCAACGAGGCCCTACTGACTTTTGCTTCAAGCTCAGGCTCTTCGGACAGTTCCTGCATTTCAACTCCCCACGCATTTCTTCACACTACTGGTTCTTGCCGGTCCTCCCACATCATGCCACACCTCTCTCAAGGAGCCCACCAGCAGAGGGCAACTACCTTAGACCCCAGCTTTAGGTTTCCTTGCCAGGTGTGGGTTCAGGATATCTGCCCATCTTTTCATACCCAATTTTGGTTATGCCCAATTTTTGAGAGACTCCCGGAACAGACCACCCAAGAGCCGAGGCCAAATGTGATGACAAGGAAGTCTTTATTGCAGGTTTGAACCCGGGACACACCTCCAATGCACTGACACAGCAGCTGCAGGAAAGTGACCTCGAGTCTCAATTGAGAGGGGGTTTTATACGTTTTAGACAAAGAAATGGGTTTTACAGTATATTGGCATTTGGCAGAAAAGCTGCAAGCAGGGAGGTACAAGCCTTGGCATTTCGTGGTTAGGTAATAGGTGTAGGGGCAAGTTGACCTATAGAAAAGACTGGTTGAAGCAGTCGTGGGGGCGTTAGGAACTTTGGCCTGGCTTCTCCTAATTGGTTGTTGCTATGTGCCAGACCTGACCAGCAGAGAGTGTATTTGGACTTTCCCAAGATGAGCTGATTGTGTTGCTAGGGAATATTTTTCTGTTTAGACTAGTTTGTGGTTTTCCTGGATTCTGAGTTCAGGCCTTGGCTAGGTTTACTACAAAATGGAGGGTTTTTTTCAAAATGGAGTTTGTCTGGTCCTTGCAAAGCAAGGTGTTCGGAATGTTAACAGCTTTTAGAACTTGAAGACAAAAGCTTAAATTTTGTGAACAAAATTCGGTATTCTCGTTTTAGAGAGCAGCACAAGGTTGTTGTCTTTGTTTTGTTTTTCGTTGCTTCGACAAATTATCCTGACAACGGAAACTAAAGGGGGGGAAAGGGGGGCTTATTTTGGCCCACACTCAACGGTGCTGTTCAGCATGGTTGTGAGGTCAAGGGAGCGGGAGCTTGAAGTGGTCGATAACACCACGTCCGCGCCTGCGCTCAGGAAACAGAAGTGTGAATGCTAGTGTGCGTGCGTACACAGCTCATTCTCTCCCTCTCTCTCTCTCTCTCTCTCTCTCTCTCTCTCTCTCTCTCTCTCTCTCTCTCTCTCCCTCCCGCACCCCCCCCCCCATTCTCCTGTATCCTCACCCAGGGACAGTCTCGCCCACAGTTAAGACGGCTCTTCCCACAGCCATTAGTGCTGCTGAGACAATCCCTCAAACATTCCAAGAGGCTAGCCTTGCTCGAGATGACCTCTCACAGGTGTGCCCTGAGCCGCGTCTCCTGGGTGATTCTAGGCTGGACGGCAGAGGCAGAAGAACAGCAGCAAGGACAGTGGAGTAGTCAGTACCTAACCGATTTGAAAGCAGCTAGTCAGCTCACAGTGATCCACCTGCCTCTGCCTCCCAAGTGCTGGGATTACGGGCGAGCACCACCACGCCCAGCTGTATGCTCTCCCAAAAGTAATATGGATGGTACTCACTAGCAAGTGAACTGGTTGAACTGGTTCCCTCCTAGTATAAGGGAACAATATTGCTTTATAAAAGGGGGACTCTGGGAATTTTAACTTCCAGCGGCTGTCTTACCCCCACATCCACAGCCTTTGTTTTTGATAGTATAAAATTATGTGAGCCATATTACTCAAGGGGGGAGGGGAAGGCTGGGAAAGAGGGCTTCTGGTTTTGTATGCGTATGTATATGGTTTGGGGTTTCCGTTTGTTTGCTTGTGTTTGAGAAAAGGTCTCACTGCGGATGACCGAGCTGGCTTGAACTTCACTATGTAGGGTCTGCCTGTCTTCTCTGCTTCAGAGTGCTGGGATAAGTAAATGCCAAGCCGCTACACCGGGTGGAAAGAGAATTTTCGCTCTTTCTATCCCCACAGACTTGTGGCAAGTGTGATTGACCCATTAATAAGCTCATTGACGTATCTGCTGTCCGTAATTACAAAAGCCTGTTTCTATGGAGACCTTTGTGGTTGTTATTTCCTGTGAAAAAAACAAAACACCTGACCTACTTTTGTTTGCAATGGAAAGTCCTGTAACTGGAATAGCAAAACTTTTAGCCAATGTTTTGTTTTATCACGATTTCGAAACTTTCCTAAGTATTGGTGCAAATGTATTACAGAATAAGTTAGAAAAGAGCTCTTGCTATTTGAACAAATTAGCATTTAAAGTCATACGCTAATCAGTAAGTTACACTTGGTGTCTAGAAATCATAGTTTTTTTGTTTTTCACCTGGGCATATAAATACTTGTACATTCTGTTCAGACCCAGTCATATACACACACAAAATCACTTGATTAATTTATTTTTGATGTTTTGAGACAGGGTCCCACTTTACAGCCCAAGCAGAGTTAAAAAGCTTAGGCTGGCCTGGAATTTGTAATGATCTTTCTGTCTCAGCCTCCCCACCGGCCATTTTTTATGGGATTCTGAAGCACCAAGACAGAAAACAACCAGAGTCTAACAAGTGAGAAGCCAAGAGATGACAACTGTGGCCACCGGATGTTAAGAGTGTGGTGGGGCTGGGACTTTTGTGATCACACTTGATTGATTGTTGGGGTTTTTTTTTGGGGGGGGGCGGTGGTTTCGAGACAGGGTTTCTCTGCGTAGCCTTGGCTGTCCCGGACTCACTTTATAGACCAAGCTGGCCTCGAACTCACAGCGATCTGCCGGTCTCTGTCTCTAGAGTGCTGGGAATAAAGGCGTGCGCCACCACGCCTGGTTTGTAATCACATTTGAATGAGCTAATTGTGGTGCTCTCCGACTGGCTCTCCGCTCTCGCAAAGCACCAGCTGAGGCCGACTGCAGAGGGATGGCGTTCCTACACGCGTTCATCAGAGATGCTCGCTCCCTCTCCAGTCTTGACTCTTATCTGAGTTTCTTCGGTGACTGGCTACTTCACATTTTTATAGATGGGGCAAAAAAAAATATAAGAGATTCCATTGAACACACTGCCCTCACATCTTTCTGCATTGTTGGGGACCATGCTCTTGAAGGAACCAGCCTCCCCCTCCTTAAGAACCCCCATTAAGGCCAAAGTATGGGGGAATATAAAAGCTAGCCTACCCAATCCTCCCTTAAGGAATCCCATTAAGGCCAAAGTCTGTAAATCTCCTCTGCTTGGAGAGTCCAGCTTGTTCCAAGGACAGCTAACAGCTAGTTTGTGTTTAAAGATAACAAAGAGTCCAGATTGACCCAAGGACAGCCAGTTTGTGTTGCAGCTTGTGTTGAAAATTTTCTACTACCCCAGAAATGTACTTACCCTTCCCCAACTAGGAAAGTCCCAGTGCTGGTCTATTAACCAATCAAGTTTCTCTGCTAAGTTCTGCTTCTGTAAAGGGTATAAAAAGCGCATGCCTCTGCTTCTCAGGGTCTCCAACTCAAAAGGGCTTGGCAGACCCTGTTGTATCGGCTCAATAAATTCCTATGTGTTTGCATCGACAACGGACTCCGTCTCTCAGTAGGGACTCCGGGAATAGACTAGAGATCTCTCTGGAGGTCTCAGTGTTCTACTCTCTCTATCTTCTTATTTGTTGTCACTGAATACTACAGCTCACATTACAAAGGTTCTCGGCTGAATTTTTTTTTAGTTGTAACCCAAAGTGTTTAATATAAAATTTACAACCCTCTTATCAGGCTGACAAAATGTAACTATTGGGTGTACCTATACTCTCATGAAAGAGGTTTTGTGGTTTGTTTTGATTTTTACATGTAGCCCGGGATGGGTTACCTTGGATTATTGCCATGTAGCACGTAGCCATGCCAGCAGCATGCTTGAGAAGTTCCTTTGTTTTTCTGCAGCGGGTGGAAAGAGGACCCAGGCCCTTGTATGTGCCAGGCAAGCATTCTGCCCCTGTATTCCCCAGCCTGAAGACTGTCTTGCAACACTGAACCTCCATGCCTCTTCTTTCCTTCTCTAAACCCTGACTCCCTTCCCTCTCTGCCTCCATGAGTTCCCCGTTTCTAAATGCTTCCTATAAGTGAGACCACAAGGTGTTTGATGTTGTAGAGCTGGCTTCTTTCACTTAGCACAATGTTGTCGGTTCTTCCATATTTGGAGCGTACATCAGAATTTCTTTGAGGTCAAGTAATACTTCCTTGTGTGGACACGGTATTTTTGTCCATTCATCTTCTAATGAGCAATAAGGAATCTTCCACAATCTGGCTCCGGTGAGCACTGTATCCTTGAACAAAAGCATGCGAACTGTCCTTCGTCTCTTTATGGGGCCACAGTACACAAATTACCTCTTACAGTCCTGGAATCTGGAAAACCCAAGGTCAAGGTACAGGCATATAGTGTCTAGTGGGGCGTCCGTGCTGCGTCCTAACACGGTGGATGGGATAAAAAGGCAGGAGGATAGGGCAGGCGGCAGTGGTACACGCCTTTAATCCCAGCACTCGGGAGGCAGAAGTGGGCAGATCTCTGTGAGTTCAAGGCCAGCCTGGTCTACAGAGTGAGTCCTTGGACAGCCACGCCTATGCAGAGAAATCCTATCTGGGGTGAGGTGAGGTGGAGTGGGCTGGGAGGAAGGAGGATAAGTGTTGTGTCCCCATATGGCGGCAGGTTGAAGAGCAAAAAGATTCTGAATTTTGTTTATTCCATTTATAAAATCCTAATCCATTCATGAGGGTAGATTCCTTGCAGCTTAATCTCTTCCCTAAAGGTTTCATCCTTAATAGTGACAGAATTTCCATGGCGAGCTCAATTGCAAACATAAATTCTGAGAGACGCATGATAATAATCATAGCAGAGATGCCATTTTCCATGTTAGAGGACTCACATGGAAAGAGAGGGGGACCATTCTTACATTTAACATCCATTCATCTTCTTAGTGGGGAAATTGCTTGCTTAAGACCAGTCATCCAGTGAATAGGTGATACCCAGCTGTGATTTTTATTCTCACATCACTTGTTTTGCTTGTGCCATGCCTGGGGCTTTTTCTAGGGTAGTCAGGTAAAGGAAGAACGGACTTAGACCTGTAATGTGCTGGTGAGGGAGGTGCAGAGAGAGGAGAATGTGATGAGGGCACTGGTGACCCTTCTGCCTCTAACCATGAATTCTTGTGTTTCTTCCATCATTCTTTCCGCCTGATATGGGAGGGAACAGCCAGCTACAGCAGCTGAAGTTGGACAAGTCCCTTTTCCACCTACAGAGCTAGAGCAGGCTGAAGCCGATATTTTTCCCTTCTCCATAAGGAAGAACTCAGAGCTGATGGAGTTGGATATCTTCTGTCGCTGGTCAAGGAGGCTAAAATCCCAGCCATTTAGGTTCCAGGGCCAGCGGGCCCATCTTCTGAGAGCAAACATCCATTAGGAAGTGTAGAGGGCTCTATCATTTTTGTTTTTTTTTTAATATACTTGTTTCTCTTCCCCTATAGTGTTCTTAAGTGTGTTTTTATGTGGTGGTTACTACGAAAACTCAAGCAAGTTCCTGGAGTCCAGTCTCACAAACTGTGGTTGCCTTCCCATTGGCTGCCACTGCCGTTTGTAACTACAAAGTTAACCACACTAAGTCGGCAGCACTTTGTTAGTCACTGCTGAGCCTTGCTGGTCCTGGTCCTTGTAGGAAAAGCAGAGCCTGAATCTCTGCTAGCATGAGCCATGGCTTCCTGCCCTCCTACCTCTGTGTCTCCAGTACCATTCTTTGCCTTGTGTCCCTCACCTCTCTTGCACAGCCAAGAAGAGCTATGTGGTTTCCAGCTGGTTCACCTTGGTGCCTGTTGCAAGAAAGATCTGGAAACTTCCAAGCTCCTTCATTCAGAACTAGAAAACCAGGGGTCTCTTCTCACTGCTTCCACGTCAATCCTCATGAGGGTTAGTGACGTTGTACAACTTTTCACTCACTCCCCCAGCCATCTTTATGCTGTTGTGATCCTTAACCTTGATTGTCAGTTTTCTTGGATTAAGGAACAAACGCCTGTGGGGTGGCGGTGCACACCTTTAATCCTAGCACCTGGGAGGCAGGTGGGTCTCTGTGAGTTCTAGGCCAGCCTGGTATACAAAGTGAGTCCAGGACAGCCAAGGTGACTGATATTTGAAGGCTACACAGGGACACCCTGTCTCAAAAAAAAAAAAAAAAAAAAGGAAAGGAAGGAAGGAAGGAAGAAAAGGAAGTCTAAGAGCTCTCTGAGTGTCTGTGTGGACATGTCCAGACACCATTAAGTTGTGATGGCTCTAACACAGTGAAATGATTAGTCTCTTAAAGGATGGAAATTTGAGAGGTGGTTAAAGGCAGGTGTCAGACTAGATGAGATCCAGGGCTCTCTTCTGACCTCCGTGGGCTCCCATACACACACATTCATGCTCGGGCACTTTCAAATAAATAATACAAATTATTATGCATTGGAGAGATTATTTTATCCAGGTGGATACCAACATCAAGATCATTTGACAAGGACGTTTATTCGTCTTGTCTGCTCTGAGTTCCTTTCTCTTCATCTATTAGCCCTTTATACCAGTAGTATTTTCATTATTATGGATAACAAAGACTTTTGAAATAAAGCAACCTGGGTCTTCCAACTCTGTAGGCTTCCAAAAAAGTATTTGGATTGTGTTGAATCCCTTGAGGTTCTGTTTAAACTTACGGGCACGTTTTTATATTTCCTCAAAATAGATAGTTCTTAGGATTATGATGGAGATTGCTGTGCACCTATAGATTACTTTGTTAGCATAGTCATCTCAACAGTATTAAGCCAGCCATCTCATTAATCCAAGGTTTCCTTTATTAGTGTCTGCTTAATTTCGTCCATCATGTTTTAGGATATTTGCTATATAAGTCGTTCACATCTATAATCAGGTTTATTCCTAAGTATTTTAATCTGTTTCCTGATTTTATGGATGGAATTGTTCTCTTAATTTTTTTTTTTTTTTGAGTTGCTTGTTATGAGTGGAGTGCAAAAAAGTGACTAATTTGTTATTTCTGAACCCTTAGGGCTTTCCCCCTCCCTGTTTTTTTCTCTTATTGGCTCATTTTGTAATTGTGTGTGTGTGTGTGTGTGTGTGTGTGTGTGTGTGTGCGTGTGTGCGCTATGCTTTGTTTCTCAACTCATTTTCTTTTGTCTCTATTCTGTATGTGGTGGTGTGATTGAGAATGGCGCCATAGGCTCATACAATTTGAATGTGGTTCCCACTTGTTGGGCCATGTAGGAAGTATTAGAAGGTGTGGCCTTGTTGGAGGAGGCATGTCATTGGAGGAGGCATGTCATTGGAGGAGGATTGGGGCGGGGGGGGGGGGGGGGGGGGCGAAGTCCTCACCAGCCCCAGATGGACATGGACTCATTCTGAAATTGTAAGCAAGCCCCAGATTAAATGCTCTCTTTTTTAAGATGCCATAGTCATGGTATCTCTTCAATAGAACAACAACGAAGGCACTATATGGATTAGCTTTGTAGTTATCTTGCAGTTATATAATAAAGCTTCTTTTAAGAATTTTGGTTTGGTTTTGTTTTGTTTTGTTTCTGAGATAGGGTTTCTCTGTGTAGCCCTGCCTGTCCTGGACTCACTTTGTAGATCAGGCTGCTGGCCTTGAACTCACAGAGATCCACCTTCCTCTGCCTCCTAAATGCTGGGATTAAAGGCGTGCGCCACCATGCCCAGTTTAAGAATTTTTTAAACTGCTATTTAAATCTAGAGTGTGATGTGTACACATGTGGCAAGGAGAGTAGTACTTGTAAAGCTGGTTTCCTTTTTCCTACCCTGTGGGTTCCAGCATCCACCTCAGACTCAGGCTTGGCAAGCTCCCTTACCCACTGAGCCATCTTGTCAATGACTATAGACAGCCTCTTAAAGATGTAGAATTTTATTTTAAACTGGTATTAGCTTAACTCCTATCACAAATATTCCATTACTTTGCAGGTTTATTCACCCATGGCTTGGCTATTGATGTTATGTATGACATTTTAAAGTATTATATGCCATTGTCATACAATTATACCTGCTCTTTTGTTTCTTACTTGAAATCGATGTACCAGTACTACAGTAGCCTGTGTTGCTATGTGTGCTGAAAAACCGTTCATGATTTTTGTTTTTCTCTTCGTTGTCCTTTCACTTTTACCTCTTGTGAAGCAAGTCCAGTGGTAATAAGTTCCTTCAGCTTTTTGACTATTTGGAAAAATCTCAGTTTCTTTGTTTTTTGAAGGATAATTTTTGCTGACCACATATTTTTAGTCCGGATGAATTTTTTCACCTTTCACACCTTATCTGTGTGATTCCATTCTCTGCAGTTGTCAAGAAATAACTGAGACCAAAATACCCATAAAGAAGATCGGTTTGCCATTTCCCGCACCTTTAATTAGAAGGTGTTAAATGTATACCATAATAGTTTCCTTAGTGACACATTCCATGCATGCATGCCCCATGTTTTGATAGTATTGACACACCATTACCTTCAACAGTCTCCCCTCTCTTATCTCTCCTGTCCTCGCTCCCCTTCCCAAACATTCCATCTTCTACTTTCATGAGAAGACGTTTGCTTCATTCGTAGTTTTGAAAAGCTGGCTAATCATCTTTAGGATAAGTTTCAAAACCTATCCTAAAACTCTCCCTAAAGAAACTCATACATTTGTGATGCTCTAATTCATAAAGTATTCCTTCCTTTCCCCGATTGGGCCCATCTTTCCCTGTTTTGTTTTATTTGTTTGTTTGACATTTGAAATATCAGTTGCCTCACCTAGTCTTTTTTTTTTTAAATTATTCAATTAGTTTGATTTTATTTTATGTATGTGGGTGTTTTGCCTGCATGCATATCTGTGCACCACATGAACACTTGGTGGCCAGGGAGGCTAGAAGAACATATCAGGACCCTTGGGGACTGGAATTGCAAACAGTTTTGAGCTGCCAGGTGACTGATGGGAAGAATCAAACCTGAGTCCTCTGGAAGGGCAGCCAGCAGCCAGTGTTCTTGACAACTAAACCATCTCTCCAGATTCTCCTTTATCACTGTTGTTTGGGTTTTTGTTTGTTTACTTTGGTTTTTTTTTTTTAAGTATACAGTATTTTGCCTGCACGTACGCCTGCACACCAGTTAGCGGCACTAGATCTCATTATAGATGGTTGTGAGCCACCGCTGGTTGCTGAGAATTGAACTCAGGACCTTTGGAAGAACAGCTAGTGCTCCTAACCTCTGAGCCATCTGAGCCATCTCTCCAGCCCTATCACTGTAGCCTCTTTTTTTTTTTTTCTTCGCATTTAAGAGTAATGTTTATATTTTACTCTATTTTCCTACACGTTCCAACTTCCACTATTAAAGCGAGAGTTCAGTGGCAAAGCAGGCTGCCACTGGGAAGCTTGTTCTTAATCCCTGAGATGTTTCAATATGACTTTAATTGTAGCCACTTTAAAACTCAGTATCAGGGTTTGGAGAGATAGCTTAGCACATAAGAATGATGTAGTAAACCAGGCACGGTCCTTGGAACACCTATAACCCCAGCATCCAGAGGGGAGGAGAAAGGAGGATCACTGGAGCATGTTGGTTTCCACACTAGCTGGAAACACAAGCAAAATCAATGCCAGGACCAGAAGAAACCATGACTCAAAGGAAAAAGGAGGAAAGAGTATCCAACAAGCCCCTCTGGCTTCTGGGAAATACACATAGGTATGTACATCCTCAAATACATGCACATACACCATGCAAACAGACACTGTATTCACACACACACACACACACACACACACACACACACGGACAAATAAAACCCAGGATCACATACAATCATTCACCATTTGCGTTCTTTAGATTTCACAACATATCATGTGTGCTTAATATCACATTGAACTCTCACACGCACAAATACACGTGCCTGCCTACTCTCCTCATATTTTATAGTAACAAGATCAGTATAATCCTGAAATCTGACATATTTTGTAGTGAAGCTATCATTTGGGCAATTGGGCGATCAGTTGATTCCGACAGCCAGATGATTCTCCCAATGTGAATTCTCGGAAGGGTCTTATTTTTATCTGTATGATGATGCTTACATAACAAAACTCTTGTTGTAAATAACTGTGCGGTAGCTGGTATCACCCCGGCCACTCTGTCACAGGAAAAGTGGTCTATCAGCCGCATGGGCACTAGGACCAGTGACGATCGTATTTGGTTGTTATTTTTAGATTCTTTCTTCATTCTTTCTTCCTTTCTTTCTTTCTTTTTCTTTTTCTTTTTGAATTTTCAAGACAGGATTTCTCTGTGTAGTCCTGGCTGTCCTGGAACCTGCTTTGTAAACCAGGCTGGCCTTGAACTCACAAGGACCCGCCTGTTCTGCCTCCCGAGTGCTGGGATTACAGGCCTTCGCCACCACACTGGGCTATTTTTAGTTTTGTCACGTTTTGTGGCTTAGAGGCTTTTGGAAGCACCTGCTGACGAAAATACCTCTCCTCAAATCTCTTGCTTTTAGTAAGGCCACTGTAGATCCATCACAGATCAGAATTGGATGTTAAGTATCAATGTTGGGCCTGCAGAGATGGCTCAGTGGTCAAGAGCACTAGCTGGCTGCCCTCCCAGAGCACGGAGTTCAATTCCAAGGCAGCTCACACCCGTAGAACAATAACACACATCAAATAATAAAGTAAACCTAAATTTAAAAAAAAATAAGCAAACAAACAAACAAACAAAACCTTCAATGTCCTCAAAGCTTTATTTTTCTTCTAATTACAGCTTCACAAGCCTTTTTACTCTGTTGATCTGTCTAATCCAACCACATATTCACTAACCACAGGGCTGTTTGCTTAAGCGTGATCCATGAACCACCAAGTGTATGGAATGTTATCCACACATTTCCTCACTGAGCATCTAGTGCTATCTGGGAAAGGGCAGGGGATTAAGCCACAGGAAACGGATCACTAACAAACTTTGAGATGATCCTTACGTAGACAAATGCCTGAGACCCTGGTCTGGTGTGTATGAAATGTGTACGTGTATTAAAGGTCCGTCGCTGGTTGAACTCAGCACCCCTGTCTACCAGATTTAGGAATCTGGACAAAAGAAATGCGTAGAATCGCTCTAGATGGACAGCTCTAGAAAGTCTTGTACACCTGTTGAAATTTTTAGGTATCAGTGAAGCATGAGGCAGAAGAAGCCCATATATGACGCTGAGTGAAATGACTAGCATCAAACAGTGACAGCTGATGGAGTTCCTTTGTGTCGCTAAGGGAGCTGCGAGACCCTCACACTGGCTTCTCCTCACTTCACAATCTTCAGCAGTCTTGGGAAGTGAGTGTGAGCCCCATGTTGTACGTACACACCTCCTGTCTCCTGGAACTCACAGCCAAACAGGCTGCTGCCACTGCCGTGTAACTGTGAGTGTCTGGTACAATTCCACTCTGACCACAGAAAGTGACTTTAAGGAAATCCTTGCTCTCCTTCTTCTTTTTCACTTGCGATATGAGAACGCCTGGCTTGGTGGCATTCGCAGTCCTTCCTCTGAGACTCTAGGCCTGAAAAGTCCTCGGAGGGCTCTCGTAGCAGGCGGCCTCAGCGGTGGGCAACGAAGCCATGGCCAAGATTAAAAGCTCAGGACCTGCTCGGCAAGAAGGAGGAGCTGCTGAAAACAACTGGATGATCTAAAAATGAAGCTGTCTCAGCTTCAGGTCGCCAAGGTGACAGGCGGTGCCGCATCCAAGCTCTCCAAGACACACACTGTCCGCAAGTCCATTCCCCACCCGACCCCACCCCCGCCTCCGTGTCCTCACTGTCATTAACCAGACTCAAAAAGAAAACCTCAAGAAATTCTACAAGGGCAAAAAGTAGAAGCCTCTGGACCTGCAGCCCAAGAAGACTAGTGCCACGCGCCCACCGGCTCCCCAAGCACGAGGAGAAGCTGAAGACCAAGAAGCAGCGGCGGAAAGTCTGCAGTCAAGGCCCTAGGTGGCAACGTCAATAAAGTCCAAGACTGACTGGCAAAAAAAGAAAAAGAAAATCCTTGGAGGAGTTAGCACACCCATAGACCTAAGTCCTCCACTCCCTGTGGCTCTGACAGATAAAGTCCTTTCACTCAGGACAACCCTGAGTGGCATTTGTTGCTCCCCATCACTGCTTTTCCTATTGTGTCTGTCTTTTTTTTTTTTTTTTTTTTAACCACACTGATGTCTGCATTCCCACATTTCACAGCTTCCTTCACAGCATGGCTATTTAAGGAGGACTTTAGAGCTTCAGCTCAGGTCAAATAGTACCATGAACTTTTATGTACTAATCCTCACTTTCATAGCATAGCATCATGCATCTTAATCCTTGGAGGTTCAGAGGTAAGGTTAAAAAAAAAAAAAAAAAAAGGAATTCAAGATGACTATTCACTGGAGCTCTGAGAAGATAACTCATAATAGATGCTTAGAGAACAAGAAAGACCTTTCAGAAATTTGTCTAGAAGCCAAACAGTATGTTCTGTACGTTGCACATTCTGTTCTTTTAAAAAAAAAAAAAAAAAAAAAAAAAGTAGGCTGTGTGAGCAGGACACACACCAAGGTCAATAACTATGGAGAAACCCTCAGCTGCCAATGTGGGTGGGTGTGGACAGAGCGAGCGATCAGAGCGGACTTCCTTTTTTGCTCTTTTCACCTCACAGAATCTGGAGTCTGTCCCACAAGCTGAGTGTCAGGCCCTTGCATCTACAATGGACACGCCGGTGGTCTATGCGGACTTAAACCTACCCAGGACCCGGAAGCCCAAGCAGGCATCGCCTTCATCTCTTCCCGCAGGTAAGCAGCGTTACTTCCCTTTCTAGCAGCTGAATTGTTTTCCAGAGTTAAGATTTTCCTCTGAGATGCATGGGCTTAAGTCATTGCTCTGAAGGTGACAAGCAGCTCTATGTAAGCATTAATTAGTATAGGCAGCCTGCCTGCAGAAAACCACAATTCTAGAAAGGCCGTACATTCTGTTTTTATTCAAGTAGCCAGCAGAAAACCTGAACATCACTTCCCCTATATGCAACCTTCCTTAAAAATCCTGGAAAAAGAATATTTTATTTATGTGAGCAAAGTGGGATTTTAAGAGATACTTGCTGCATTCAACTACCAGTTCCAATTTCATCTAGGGAGCATGGACACTGTGGCCCAGCTTTACCTCAGCAGCAACGCCAGCTCTCCCTTCACAGTGCGGAGTGTAGACTTCATGGCTCATGTCTTTGTCTGCCCAAAATGAGGACAGCCTTTAGGGAAAGGTCACAGTCTAAATCAAAGGCTTCAATTAAATTAAAAGCTGGTGGGTTTATATATATATATATATATATATATATATATATATATATATATATATATAAGTTTATTTACAGGACAGCCAGAGCTGTTACACAGAGAAACCCTGTCTCAAAAACAAAAACAAAAAACAAACAAAAAACAACAAAAAAGGTTTTTTTTGGTTTTTTGAGACAGGGTCTCTCTATGTAGCTTTGGCTGTCCTGGACTCACTTTGTAGACCAGGCTGGCCTCGAACCCACAGCAATCCGCCTGCCTCTGCCTCCCGAGTGCTGGAACTAAAGGAGTGTGCCACCACACCCGGCTTCTTATTTAATTTTTAAAAGCTGGTTCTTTCAGGCTTTAAATGGATGAACCACAAAGTAGCAGAGCCATTTGGAAATTAACCGTTCAACACTGGCAGAAAGTGGCCCTCTTGTCTACCAGAGGATTTAGTAATCCAAGCAAAGGAAATGTGGAAAGCAGATGAGAGGTGAGGTGGGGATGACTGAGAGGCAAGAGACCAGAAGCTTGGGTAAAAAGTGCATAAAATGATCCTGATACAGTATCCAATTCTGCTCTCTGACTGAGCCCTAAGGACATGGATCTTAAAGCAGCTGTTTTCCAATTTGTCAGTCCCCTATGTGTTGTGACATTGTAGCCTTCAAACTTTAGGGCTTCTTTTTAGAAACTGTTTGAATTGTCAAAGTTTAAGTCAAGGAGGAAGTCTTGGAGTCACCAAGTAAGTTTCATTATAGTGTTTACGTAAGAATCAGTGGAAAATGGAGGGAGGGAGTAATTCCATAACTGCACTGGGAGTTGATGGCACAAGGTAGAAAGCAAGTCTGTTTTCCCATCATGCCTAGCAAAAGTGGAGGAAGAGTCTTGTTGAAACCTGTGTAAGAAAATGAACTCTTCAACCTCTACTGCCTATGATCTCAAGTCAAGAAGACTAGGGGGAAAAGTGTCTAGAACGTTTAAAATAGACTAGAAAAAAAAAAAAGCAATCACTACTTCAAATGTCACCTGTGTGGAAATAAACCTCAAGAAAAAGAAAACAAATAAGATTAGAATGAAAATAGAGCATAACATTTGAAGAGAAAATGCTGACCCAGTAGCATAATAGCTGTGAAACCACCGGGACCTGTTAGCTAAAGGGCTCAAATCGTGGTGAATTCAAAGCACCATGATTAGATCTGTCAGCAAAAAGAACCGGAAAGGGGGAAGCAGGCAGTGGCCTTCTTTGTCTGTGGTTAAATGGCCAAAGGTCTGTTTTGATGGTACATCGGGTAGAACATATACAAGCGTCTACAAAGTTTATCCATTCATTCAGAAATAATGAATTACTATGAGGCAAACATTGCTCTAGACATTTGGAAACGGCCACAAAGAAACAGCAAAACATCTTTCTCCCTGTACGTTTTATGTTCCTGTGATGTTAAAAATCAACGTGCCATAGACACGTACATCAACAACTGTGTGATGTTACGTGCCAACAAGAGAAACAGTTCAGTGGAACTTGCGGCTTTTGTCTTGAGAGAGGCAGCATCATGTCGAGCAGAGAAATCGAGGCAGGCCTTCCTGAGGGATGATGCTGGAGTCTCCAGCCCTGAAAGATGCTGGGGTCTGAGGCTGAGTATCTGAGAGATGAGTCCTCTAGGAAGCTGGACCTGCAGATGCAAAGGGAGAACATGCGTGTGATGTGGTAGGGGAACATGCTTGCCCGGGGTGCTGTGCAGAGTCAGGAGGAGTGGTGGCCGGAGGAAAGGGATTTGGAAGGCCTTCTGGAGGTTTAGATGTTGAGGGGGATCCATGAATGTCAGGAAGACGGAAGCCGACTCAGCATTGTATGAATATCAAAGAGGAGCTCCTCACAGCCACTCCCGCATAACCAGGACTCACAAAGCCTCTTCCATATGTAAATTCAGTAGTAAAACAAGATGGTGGAGGAAGCCCAACCTTGAGGACGGGAGTTCCTTAAACTTTGTCGTGAATGGATGAAGACTTTTTAAAAACCACTCAAATGGCTTATTATATTACCTATAATTAAAACAAAACACAAAAACCTCACCTTTCAGAGAAAAATAAAAAGAGACATTTACTGGCAGTTAGCACAGGCCGGAAGCTATGCCTAGCAATTACAATAATTATTTCATGTGATCCTCTCGAGAACATCATGAAGTAGATATTGTCCACATTTTATAAATAAGAAAACTCATGGATTATGAAATTATTATGGGCCTCGGGGCTCTGGTCTCTATTCCTCGCATCCAGGACACAGCAGCAAGGGTGACCCACTTGACCACGCCCTCAAACCTGCCTTCCACGACAGTGCTCACTGTCCACGGAAGCTCGCTTCCCGCCCCTCTGCATATGCACTGGTCTCTGACATAAAGTGTAGTACTTACTTATAAGTAAGCTGCTTGCTTGCATACTGCTGTGTGCTTCAGATAAACTGTGGGTTATTTACAGCACCTATTCGGAGCCATAGGAACAGCTGCTATTGTGTATTTGCTTAGAAAATAATGCTGGAGACTGTACTTACTTGGGCCTAACTACAACTACAAGCGTAAGTTAGACTGCGTGTGTTTTGTCTCTTCTGGAACATTTTTGGTTTTCTCCCTCTCCATCCCTTCCTTTTATTATGTCTCTAGAGGAGCATTTTTTGTTTGGTTGGTTTTGCTCCCAGACAGGGTTTCTCTGTGTAATATTCCTGATTGTCCTGGACTTGCTTTGTAGACCAGGCTTGCCTTGAACCCACAGAGATTCGCCTGCCTCTGCCTCTGTCTCTGCCTCCCAAGTGCTGGGATTAAAGGTGTGTACCACCACCACCAGGCCAGAGGAGCATTTTCAAAGGAACTAACTTACATAAGTGGGTGTTGTATCTAATTCTGGTCTAGAGGCTAGAAATAACTGATGTTTGTCTAGTTTGGGTTATACAAGTCAGTTGCCAGCGATAATGTAAATATATATATATATATATATATATATATATATATATATATATATAGAGAGAGAGAGAGAGAGAGAGAGAGAGAAAGTAGAAATAAAGGCAGTCTTGGAAAAAACAATGAGAGGGGCTGGAGAGATGCCCTAGAGGTTAAAAGCACTGTCTGTTCCTGAGTCCAATTCCCAGCAACCACATGGTGGCTCACAAACCACCTCTTCTGGCATGCAGGCACACATGTGGGCAAAATACTACATAAATAATAAATAAATCTTTTTTTAAAATACCATGAGAATAAAACACAATAGAATAGCCCATCTGAATTTTTAAAATTGAATGTGTAACTCAAAATATATATATTCATTTATACTAAGAAATATTTTAAAAAATGAAAAAGCAACTGAAAATATATTTAACTCATAAACCAAGAGGGGCTATGCAGCTGGGCATGGTGACACCATTAATCCCAGCACTCAAGAGGCAGAGGAAGACAGATCTCTGTGAGTTTGAGGCCAACTTGATCTACAGAGCAAGTCCACGATAGCCAGGCCTATGCTACACAGAGAAACCCTATCTTGAAAAACCAAAAGCAAAAAACAAATGAACAAACACATCAGGTGCTATGCAAAAGTAAGAAAACCTTAGACAGGTATGTGGTTCACAGTTTATGCCCATGACACAAGAACCTAAGAGGTAAGGGCTGGAGGACCAGAGTTCAAGACCACTCTCGACCACATAAAGAAGGCCATCCTGTATAAAAAAGGAATAAGTTACAGCAAAAAGGCAACTAGGAAAGCATTCTTATCATTAATAAAACCATTATAAATGTAAATACTAGAGACCCAATGAGAGCAATGGGATATTATAATAATTAGAGATATTGGAGCTAGCTAATATTTCTCCATAGTATTTTCATAAATAAAGTTGTCTAAAATCAAAATAAATTATCCAAATCATGATGCTTTATGAACATAGTTCATAACTTGATGTATCTCAACTTCTGATAAATATGAGACATTCATTGTGTTGTAACTGTTATGGTCACCAAGAAAAGCAAAGATATAGGACCTGGTGATTCACCAATTAGTGCTATAGATATAAGCATATGCTATATCATAGTACCCACTTTATCTGCTGTTTTAGCTTCTGCACTTTCATAACTTACATAACAATTTGATAAGTATTAATTAAAATATTAAATGGAAAGCTTCGGGAATAAGTAACTGTTTTAAGCTGGGCATTGTTCTGAACAGCACAATGAGATCTCACTCAGTTTTGGTCAAGACAAGAGTTACTCCTCAACACCTGCCAGCTACCCAAGTTTGGGCTCAAATAACCCTCATTTTCCTGAAGAGTAGCCTCAAATTGTGACCACTGTGAATGTTGGCAACCCTGTGTGTCAACAAGAAGCCATAGCATCCTTCCTTTACAGGAAAATGTAAAAATACTCTATCTAAAGGAAGGGGAAAAAACTCAGACTTTGCTACCACAAACCAAGCTGCGAAAGTTATAACCACAGTATGCACACACTTACTGTGAAACTGTGTACATAGTGATTGCCTCTGTCCACAGCTCGGCCTTCAATTAACAGGGTGAGAACTCAGCCCCTGTAGTTAAAATACTGAAAACGGCATGGTGGCTGAGGCCACTGGAGTCTGCTTAGAGTTCCAGACCGGCCAGGGTTACACATTGTAACTCTGTTCAGAAAAAAAACAAACAAAACATAGGTACCCAGACCTTGCTCCAAGTTGGAGACTAGAAAACAGTGACCCAGGCCTCACGTTAAATAGTAGAATTTCCTATACATTGCCAGCATCAAAAGTGATACTTTGGCTAAAGTTGAGCCGTGTGTGTGTGTGTGTGTGTGTGTGTGTGTGTGTGTGTGTGTGTGTTCTGCAAATGAAGACCTTCCTTCCTTCCTTCTTGGAGGAAATGTTGGCTCATTTCCATAACAGAACATATACATTACCCACTGAGCAACTTTCAAAACATCTTTTTCACCAACCAAGTTTGACCCTCGTAACGCCCTTTTTTCATGAAACACATATAAGTTTTATCAGAGAAAACACTGTTTGACCCAACTCAAAACTCATGTTGTGGAACTCTACAGTAAGGTGGCTGAGGAAGGTTCTTTTCCATACCCCACCCTCGACCTGAAGCCAGTTGTCTGCATTAACCAAACCACCTCTGACTTTCATTCCAAATGCACTCAACTCAATTCAAAGCGCGTTCTCTTTAACTTCTCAGACACCTGTAGGTGCCCGCGCTGGCACCGCTTGGCTCTGAAACTCGGCTGTGCTGGCCTCATCCTTCTTGTCCTGAGTGTGATTGGACTCAGTGTTGTCTTAGGTAAGTGAGACAAAAGATTTGACCTTAGAATTCTTTCTCTATTCCCACCACAATTATTTTGGCTTCTTTATGTGACCTGGCCATCTTGAGCCTGGAGAAAGACCACTGACAAGCAGTTACAGGACAATATCCTTGTCACATTTCTTTTGTTTTCTTTCTTCCTTCCTTTCTTTCTTTCTTTCTTTCTTTCTTATTATTGGTATAATAACAACAATAATAGCAATAATACTAACAAGTATTTATTATTATTACTGGTATGATGATGATGATGTTTTTGAGACAGGGTTTTTCTCTGTGTAGCCCTGGCTAATCTGGAACTTTCTTTGTAGACGAGGATCCACCTGCCTCTACCTCATGACTGCTGGGATTAAAGGTGTGTGCCACCACACCCGGCGTCCACATTTCTTTTGTTACTTGTTCTGAGAATCCTTCTGGAGGTGACGCATGCACACCTATAGCTCTGCAAAAGGTCACAAATGTGACAAGGTGACAATAACAATAAAACCACAATGCTTAAATACGAGTTTATTAGATGTCTACTGAAGCCCAGAAGGCAGCCAACAACCTTCTGCTCGCCCTGGGTGTGAGTACACCTACAGAGGAGGAGTTCAGGGCTGTGAAGAGTGTGAAGGCTCCAGCAACACCCCTAGATAACCTGAACCCTAACAGCCCCAACAATCCGGTTGATCTGTGCCTTTCTCGTGCTCTGTTCATTTTGCCTCTAAACTGGCCCTTTTTTTTTTTAAACACATTGCTAGTGCATTGTCTCCTGTCCGTACTCAAGCTTGCTGAGGTGGCTTGACTTCCTGAAGTGACAAGTACAATAGCCATCCTACTGCATAGTCCAACATTTCATCTTCTTCCTCCCTTTTCTTCTTACTAGTGCTATCGTTGTTACAAAAAACATCAGCAGAAAAAAGCAGCATGGAAGGCCAAGAGAACAGGACAAAGACAACAGGTAATTTTGACATCCTGATAGTAGATCAATGTCATGTTACCTTTAGTCAAGGCTCACATCACTGTGAGAAAACTGAAGCATCAGAAGTTAAGAATTTGTCAAAAGGTCATGTGACTGGCAAGTGATGCTGCTGGAAACTTCACTGAAGCTACGTGACCTTGAAATCTAGCGTCTTAGCTACCTGGCCATGCTACCTTAGGCTGCTAGTACAGTTTGTCACTGACAGACAAACGTGAAGCTAAAAAGTAAAATATGTGGGACTTAAGAGACAGCCCAAGGCTGGGCGTGGTGGTGCACGCCTTTAATCCTAGCACTCGGGAGGCAGAGGCAGGCGGATCGCTGTGAGTTCAAGGCCAGCCTGGTCTACAAAGTGAGTCCAGGATGGCCAAGGCTCCACAGAGAAACCTTGTCTCGAAAAACCAAAAAAAAAAAAAAGAGAGAGAGAGAGAGAGACAGCCCAGCGGTTAAGAGTGCTTGCGTGCAAGCACAAAAACTGTAATTACAACCCTAGCATCCATGTAATAAACACCCCCAGCACTGCAGGGGGAGAGACAGGATGGACAATGAAGTCAGTTGGCTTTCAGCTTTGCAGAAAAAAAAAAAAAAAAACAACATTAGCTTCACACTCAAGAAGAGACCCTGATTGCAAAGAATAGGTGGAAAGGGATAGAGGCAGAGACCTTACATTCTTCTCTGGCCCCTGCATGTGTAGAGGTGTGTACTTGCACACACATGCACACAAACCACCCACACGCATACCAAAGAAGCAACACGCTTCTGCTTCAGAGAAATGCTTTAGAGTCAGCGTTCTATTGCTGTGGACAGACAACAAGACCACTGTAAGTCTTAGAAAGAAAAGCATTTCATTGGGGCTGGCTTACAGTTTCGGAGGTTTTTAGTCCATGACGTCCTGGTGGGGGGGGGGGGGGCACAGCAGCACACAGGCAGACAAGGTGCGAGAGAAATAGCTAAGAGCTTTATAGCCAGATCTGCAGCCAGCAGGAAGAGAGGACACTGGCCTTGGTTTGGGCTTTTGAAACTTCAAATCTCTCCCCCTCCCCCATCCCATCCTTTCACACACTCCCACCCATCCCCCAGTGACACACTTCCTCCAACAAGGCATACTTCTTAACGTAGTGCCACACCCTGATGACTAAGCATTCAAATATATATGGGGAGGGGCATTCTTAAACCAGCCACCTCAAGGAATACTTGATTGTTTTAATAAGCATGTCAAATAGTTAACTTTATCAGAAGTTAATTAATAGAAACAACAAAATAAAATAAATTCTTTGTTATTTATATGTCTTCGGTATGTCACAACAGTGATCTTGTTCCTGCATGTGTTAGTAAAAGTGTGTAACTGGCTGTGGTGCAGCAAGAACAGGTAGAAATATACTGTGTCTCCTTCTCACTTCAGATAGTCCAGCTATGTTAAAGTGCCCAAAAGACTGGATTCCACACCAAGATAAATGCATACATTTTTCTCAAGCTTCCAGCAGTTGGCAGGAAGGTCGAAATGACTGTAATGAAAAAGGAGCCACTTTGCTGCTCATTCATGACCAAGAAGAACTGGTAAGTTGTTCAATAAAACAGAGACATTAGCACGTTCTTTGAGCCACACCGAAGACTCTAGACTTAACAAATCTTCCATGCAAAGGAAGTTGGGACTTTCCATTATGGAAGCTCATAGTCTGAAAGACTAATCAGACATTGAGCCAATAACTGCGCATGTAAGCTGAGTGTCCCAGGATCTTAAATGCACGGACAGAGTCACAAAGGAGGAAGCATTAACTGGGACTCAGCAGGGATACAGGTGACCCGTGAACTAGGTTTCAGGAGGCGGGTAAGATATGAGTCACCCATACACAGACTCAGGGTTAAGCCCTCTACTCTGTTTTGATTTTAGAGATTCCTACAGGACTTGGCAAAGGAAAAAGACCATTCATTTTGGATAGGACTAAGTTACTCATTGCCAGGCAAGAACTGGAAGTGGATAAACGGCTCTGCTTTAATCTCTGATGTGTGAGTACTAGAGCAGATAACGTGAATATTCATTTCAGGTCGTTACACTGCAGGGCTCTGACACTGATATCAAAGACTAAAGAGGTTCAGAACAGTCTGAAAATATGGTTCCAAAGGTGGTTGAAATTTTCCATGTATGAAAAGATACCATCTTTTTATAAAGTCATGTGTATGTATGCATTTATGTATATATGTATGTATGTATACATGCATGCATGCATGTGCACAATGGAGTTTTAAGGCTGAGGATTTGACTTACTACTTTGAAAAATGGCTACTTAGAACCAATCAGCACACATAATTGCTTTTTCTTTCTTTTATCTTTATATATTTTTCTACACTTTACATGGAATGTCTTAAGCAGCACATTTCAAATTTTAGTGAAAAGATAGCACAAGGTGTCTTCAGATCAATTTGTCAGGTCCCAACCAGGATAGAGTATAAAAGAGGGAAAAAAAAACCCAAAAAACAATAAATATCAGCGTGGAGCTCTGAGAAAACAACTAACAGTTGTTTGAGAAGCTAGGATAAAACTGCATATCAATCACCTTTTTAAAAAGATTTATTTATTTATTATGAATACAGAGCTCTGCCTGCTTGTACACATGCAGACTAGAAGAGGGTATCAGATCACATTATAGATGTTTGGGAACCACCATATGGTTGCTGGGAATTGAACTCAGGACCTCTGGAGGACTTCTGAGCCGTCTCTCCAGGCCCCCAATCACCTTTTTTTTTGTCACAGTAATAAGAGACCTAGATAAACAAGAATGGAAAGATGATTGGGTATCAGTTTTTGGTTTTTTAAAGAGAGCTCTCAGCCTTTGGCAGCTGCTTCATTGCTCTGACTTCTGGACTTCTGTGGCAAAAACACACCAGAAGGGCAGAGACAAGCAAATCTGCCTACCTCACAGTGCACAGGAGCAGAAAAGAAAGGAGACACAGGGCAATAGGCCTTCCAAAGGCATGGGCCCTTCCTGTGAGGCTCAGTTCACTCAGCTGGGACCTCATCTCTGAGTTTATCCATTGACAGAATTCGTGTCTTCAGGATCCAATCACCCATGGGTAGCATCACCAGCTGGACACTGGAATTTCTGTACGTGCCCGATTGGAGAATACTTGGCATCTAAGCCATACCTGTGTATAGATGACAAAATAGCCATTAGACATTTGCTCTTCCATGTCTTGTGTTATGAAATATAATACAGTGATCCCCTAGCCAAGGTGCACCCTGAGCAATTATGCCATGCAACAGATCTAGTATAAAAAGGGTTTAATGGGGGAAGAAAGAGCAGTGTGGGGCCTGGGGAAGGGATAGAGGCAGAGAGGCAGCAGGACCTGGGAGAATGGAGCTGACACATGAGATAGACTAAAATCTCACACAGTAGCCACCTTTATTCAGAGCAGTAGACACTTTATACTGAGGGCTAAGAAAGTTCCTAGGCCGGGTGGGCTTGGTGGCGCACGCCTTGAATCCCAGCCCTCGGGAGGCAGAGGCAGGTGGATCGCTTAGAGTTCGAGGCCAGCTTGGTCTACAAAGTGCGTTCAAGACAGCCAAGGCTACACAGAGAGACTCTGTCTCAAAAAAACAGAACAAAATAAACAAACAATACAGTTCATAGAGTTCAAGCTATGTACAATGACAAAGACAAGCTGAGCACAACAAGTGTTTTTCCAGAGAAGCTCACAAAGGACAGTTTAAATATTATCAATTACCAGTAGTAAAGTAGAAACAAGCAATCTGAAGTAAACCCACTCCTCTCCAAGGCACCTGGAGGAGCACAAAAATCATCATCATCATCATCATCATCATCCAGAACATTTCACGTTCTGAAGCAACTGAGTTACAAGACTCTTGTTCTGCTTTATTTGCAGTGTTCCCACAAGCACTCAGACTTTTCACCCGATTCCATTCCTAGGCTGTGTCATGACAGCAACATATGTTTTTCATAAGGAAAAGCAGGCAGGCTCAATCCAATTTCTGTATAGAGTTTTCAATGACTTTTTTTTTTTTTTTTGGAAAAAAATTATGTTGAGTATCATGTCTTACTAATTGTGCTGGCAAGTTTTATGTCAAATTGACACCAGCTAGAGTTGTCTGAGAGGGCAGGGTGAAGGGATTCTGTTAGGATTTCGGCTTCCGTCGGCCTTCCTGTGACGTCATTGCCTACCTGCCATGGGGGCGTGGCCCTGCCCAGTATATAAAAGAACAGACCCTCCTAGCCCCTCCCTCTCTTACCTGTTACCCCCTTTCTCTCTTCCTCTGTCTCTCTCTGGGGTACCCCTCTCCCTTTCCTCCTCTCCCCATGCTCATTTAATAAACTCCTCCATTATCTAATTTCTGTAGCCTGGCGTCTTATTATCTCTTATTCTCTTTTTCCTTTTCATTAAACACAAAACTCTAGCCAGGCAGAGCATGGCAAACATGGTGCTGGCTGTCCTTGCCCTTCTCCTTCCGAACTCTGTCTTGCTAACAGCTTTTAGATTGCATTCCTAAAGCTAGCCAGCAAGGTCTCGCCCTTTATTTGGACACTTCCTCCCCTGAGGCTGACTACCACGGTTACTACCAAGGATAGGCTATCAACATATTGAAGCCCAGCAATCAAAAGCCCCCTCTGGCTCTCCTAATTAGCGTGCCCAGTTAAAATTAAATACCTCATTTTAACACTGGGCTTCCCCTTTTACCTTTATAAACTGCCATTTGTCTATGGGCCACGCCTGTCTCCTGTCTATCCAGGGGCAGTGCCTTGTCTCTCTCCGATAAATGCCCCTCCCCTTCCCTTGTTCCCCTCCCCCTCTCCCTCATCCTCTATCTCCTGCTGCTGTCTCTTATTCCCTGACCTTTGTCCCTCTGAGACAAATAAATCTTTGTGCTGACAACTTGGTCTTGTGCCAAATATCGAATACTGATCCCTTCAGAGGAAAACTCCATTGAGAAAGTGCCTCCATGCGTGGTGTAGGCCTTTAATCCCAACACCTGGGAGGCAGAGGCAGGTGGATCTCTGTGAGTTCAAGGCCAGCCTAAGTCTACAAAGTAAGTCCAGGACAGCCAGGGCTGTTACACAGAGAAACCCTGTCTTGAAAAACCAAAACAAACAAACAAAACACCAACTGCCCCCCCCCCCCAAATATA